>NW_004955431.1:14681319-14781091 GCF_000276665.1 Chinchilla lanigera | reverse complement strand
AGGGGCTTATAACTAAAGAGTTTGCCTTACATCTCAAAAGAGACATGGGCCTTGGACTTTTCAGCAGTGCTAAAACTGTTAGGACTTTGGCAACTCTTGCAGATAGACTAAATGCCTTTTGCATAAAGAGATATACATAAGTCTTTAGGGGATAAAATGCTATGGTTCTAATATAATATAATATCTTTATATTAGAAAACCTGTTTAAAGAACTGTGTCTGGTTGCCAAGTTGACAAGGGGTGGAGTGTTATGGTTGATACATTGTGTCAACTTGGGGAGTCTGGAGGTTTGGCTAAGTGACTCAGCAGGGCGCCAGGCTGCTTGCTTTATATTCATCTTGAGCCTGTGCAAGAGGAGGCATGGAGATTATGTGAGAGCCATATGCCCCTTAGGTGGGGATAGTCCGCCTACAATGTAAGGGAGGAAAAGAGGCTGCTTGCCACCACTCCTCCCTTTTGCTCTTGTTGTTTTTGCTGTGTTCTTCCACCATAAATATTTGCCCTCTGCCGTGTGCCACTCTGCCTTAAAACCAGCCAAATATAGACTAAAATCTCCACAAACTATAAGCTAAATAAACCTTTCCTTCCTTCATTTTGGGCATTAGATATTTAGTTTCAACATCAAAAAAAAGTAACCAAGACATGTATTTACAGTATGTCTGTTATGAATCTGGGAAAAGAATATTGAAATTCAGAGAAACTTTGGACTCAAACTTCTAGGAAGAGTTGCCTATACTGGCCCTTTGCAGTTCTTTTCCTCCCATTCTCTTAAAGAACCACCCCACCTGTGTTGGTTTGGGGGCTGTTTTGCAAGGGGAAACAATATAATACAGACACATATTTTATAAGATTATTTATAATAGTCACCCAAAGAATGATATACAAAAGAACATTGAAATCTGTCCACACACTAAGACCAAGGAATCCAGCTGAGGGCCTGGATTCCATGGTAATGTCCTGCATGAGTCCAGCTGAAGACCTAGAGCTCATAACAATGCCTACCACAAGTCCATCTGGAGCCCTAGAGCCCATAACAGTGTCTCACACAGGCCTGCTTCATGGATCTGCACTGGGAAGGCCCAAAGGTCAGTGGTGGAATCTAGAAAGTCTGTGCCAGCAGGATGAAGGATCTGTGCTAGCAGGCTGAGGGATCTACACTGGAGCCAGGAAGCGATGCTCAAAGTAAGAACCAGAGCTCCCCTGAAAAGTACCAGTCATCCTCAGCAACAATGAGGTTCTGAGCTCCTCCGATGATCAGGACAGCTGAGTTCCCATCAGGAAAGCCAACGCAGCAAGCTTCTCCAGGAGACTGGCAGTGCACCATCTTCCCCTCGAGAGCCAGGAAGTGATGCTCAGAGTGAGGGCCAGAGCTCCCCCAAAGTGAACTGAAGCCATTCTCCACGACAACAGTGTCCAAGCTCCTTGGAGGATGAAAACAGCCAAGTTCATCAGGAAAGCCAGCATGACAAGCTCCTCCAAGAAAACCAGCAGCTCCTTACAGCTTCTCTCTGCTTCCAAAAGCTTCTACTAGCTCCCAACAGCCTCTTTTCTTCTCGAGTTCTGCCTCTTATGCTGCTGGCAACAGTCCCCAGGTGGGCCTCCCACATGCAGCACCATGCTTGCTCAGTTCAGCTTGGGGTTATAAGTTGACCACCAGTTGTCTATTCACCATACCAACCTTGCCCTGGTCCCCACCACCACTGAAACCACTCTTCTAAGAGTCCTGGTGCCCCTCATACTGCCGATTGCACTGACCAGTCTTCCTCTTATTTCTCTCTCTGTATTTACAGCACCTGACCATTCTGGCTTCCTTCATGTGCTTCTCTTACTGTGCTTCAAAGTCTCAACTTCTTTTACTTTTACTTCCATCCCTCTAGCTATACTATCTCGGTGTCCCTTGCTTGTTCCTTTACTTCTTCCTGACTCGATGTTGGAGCCCCAGTGTTCAGTTCTTGCTCTTCTTCTCTTCCGTGTTCATATCATTCCCTTGGTCACCTCCTCTAGTACCACCAATATGTTGTCCATTCCCAAACTAACATCTCCAACCCAGCCTCCTCTGGCCTTTCCAGCTGCCTTGGTTCCCTACGGACATCTGAGAGATAATGGACTTCAAAATTAAGTCCAAACCTGAATCCATATCTTCTCCCTTAGATTCACTCCACAGTTTCTTCATCTCTGTTGGTGTTAAGTCCATTCTTCCAGTGACCCAGGCCAAAAACCTAGTAGTCACCTTAACTATTGTCTCTCATAACTCTCCCTCAGCCTGTTGGCTCTGTGTTCATAATACACTTAGACTCTGGCTGCTTCTCACCAGCTGCACTCCGACCAGTAAGAATCTCTGTCTTCTCTTCCCTGGGTTCCTGTGACAGCTTCCTACCTGGTCTCCCAACTTCCCTCCACCTCTATGTTCTATTCTCTGCACAGTAGCCAAAGACCATGTAAAACTAGAAATCCTCTGAATCCCCTGTGAGCCCCCACCTTACTCAGAAAGCCTCTCGGGGCTCTGTATGATCCACCTTTACCTCTCTGGCCTCATCTTCTACTATCATCCTTCAGTCTTTTCCAGTCACACCAACCTCCCTGCACACATCTGACTGCTTTTCCTGGTGTTCTGTGCCTGGAAGGTTCTCCACAAATGTCCTCAGAGTTCACTCCTTCACCTCTTGCAAGTCTGCTCAAATGTCACTATTTTCTACCCTGCCTGCTTTATTATATATTGGAACTACTCCCCTGCTCCTGGTGTTCTCAGTCTTTCTTGCCTTTTCTTCCCTTGTCTAAATCCATGCACACTGCTGTCCAATATAATTTACTTATTATCCTTCTTGTTCATGGTCTGTCTTTGCACTGTGCTAGGGATTCTTGTCTTGTTTTGTTTACTGTCATACTTTATGTGCTTAGAACACCATGTGGCACCTAATAGGTGCTCAATAAGTATCTGTTGAGCTAATGTATCTGCGAAGTTGTAATTCAGACTCATATCCATCTCACTCACAAACAGTGCTCTGAAGTATCACAGTCCAGGAGAACCAGAACACTGTAGTGGCAAGCTTGTCAAATGTCTTCCTCCTGTGCCCCTCTCACTACGGGGCTGGTTCTCGCATGTCCTCACAGTTCTCCATACTCATGGCTGCTACCATCAATTGGGTGTATCTACTCTGTGTCCTAGCACCAACCCTCACTCCTAAGTGCTTACCAGAGTCATAACCTCATCGGGAAACAGGGGTAATTCCCCTGTTGGGAGCCGCTGAAGCTGGAAAATAATTACAGGTGCAGGGTGAAGCCAGCCTAAGAACACGGGAGCTCCTCGGAGTAAACAAGTCCCTCGGAGTAAACAAGTCATTGTAACTTGTTAAGTGGTTGCTGGGCAGGGAGACAAAAATTGACCAACCTCTCCAGGGTATAAATAAATGCTCTACTTTTTTGGGGCAGTCCTCCTGCTCATCAGGCAAGAGGTAACTCCACCTGACCCTGGCTATCCTCTGTTGTCTTTATTTTCTAAATCCTTTTGCCATTTTCTCCCGGGGACCATAGAGAGACCACCAACTCCCACATTTGCCCAATCCCGCGACTTCCCTGAAGTCACCCCCACTCACTTTAGGCAAGAGCCCTTCCACAGCTTCTTCTGGCTCTTCTTTTATGGGTTCCTGGACTTCAAACCTTGATTTATGGTCAGCCACTTACTCCCAAAGAGAGCGACCTGTGTGGCGAGGGAGAATGTAACAGAAGAAATCGACAACTGTCTAAAGAGTTCTGGAACCAGGAAATATCTTCCAGTGCTTTTGTTGATTTAAGGCAGGAATCTGCCTTGACTGTCTTGCTTTCTGCAACTAGGAACAGAGTTTGATTTTGTGACCATAGATCCAGGGGCTTCCGCGGTACTGAGAAAGGTGGTGGAGAAAAGGGGATAAAATATAAGAAAGGGTGGGCAAGGTCCCCAAACCCAGCTTGAATCAGGAAGATTGAAATTCTGAACACACCCACCTTTCTGCCAGCTCCGTGGGACTCCTATGACCGTGGAGAGGGTAACTGAGTCCATCCTGATGCTGACAGCCACTCAGAATTAACCTTCCACTAGGACCCCATTCCCTGAAGATTTACCTGCTACTCGTTAGTGCGCTGGAGATCTGAACCTGCCTTGAATCTGCTCTGAGTTTCCATGGTGATTACTTAAACTTTTCATCATCCTTCCTTCAGACCTTGGAGGAGAGCTATGCTCTCTGGTTTCCATGACAACCACTTAAACATGTATCTATGTCTGGCTTTGTTGGAAAAGAAGTGCTAGAGATCATGCAAATGAACTGGCTGCTCTCCCTCTACTTGAAAAAAGTAAAAGGAAAATAAAGTGACACACCTGCTTAGAAGTTTCTGATCTCCGCTCATAACAAGAAAGGTGAACGTGTCACGCTGCTGTTGGAGGTGGGTGCACTGCATCTCTCTGACACGGTGCTCTTCCAGATTCTCGGCTCTCTCTGCCGGCTTATGTAATTATCTGCTCTCCCCAGTTATCCTTCCTCCCCTCTCCCTGGCAGCTGAAGAGCTTCAAGTTCAAGGCTGTTTACCAGCCTGCCGCATGCACAGTAATGGAGGAAGGGAAAGCTAGGTCAGAGTGGCTAGCCAGCCACCCCACCCAACCCAACCAGGGCCACTAGGGAAAGATGCCACAGGCAGCAGGGCTGTCACTTCAATTCACTGTCAATAGATTCTGCAGAGGTGGCCCAAGTATCAGAGTACAGCTCCAGGTAATGTGGAGATCTTACACCTGGTCATATGGAAATGACTGCACATTCCCTAGTGGCACTCATGAAGTGGAGCGCCGCCACCCCCTACCTCAGGGCACTGGGCCAGTCAACAGGAAAGAGCTCTGGGGCAGCCAAAAGTGAGTCACGTCCACCTTCCTGGACAAGTCTCTGTGCTCCACTTCAGTGCAGGACTCCTCAGCCACAGGGGGCAGTGGGCTGAAAAGCAGAATATTGAAAACATGTTTAGAAACTAGGTGCCAATATTTAAAACTCTCGAAGTTTCTAAGGATAAAATTAGGTCTCCATTGAAGCTCCACTGTCTGTAGGGCAGAGCAGTGTTTATCCTTACAAAATATGCGCTTGGCTTAGTGGGCTTTGGCTGAATTGCAGTTACTCTCTGATTCTTGGGAAATAATTGAACTTGGAACTTGTGATCACAGCCAGAACAATGTGCAAACAAAACCAATTGTCCTTTAGCTAACCTGAAATCACAACAGTGAGAGAGAGGACTCCTATTTGGGGATGGGTTGGGAAGGGAAGCTGAAAATTTCTCCTGAACTTTCTTTCTCTGTGGCCATGGTCATCTTGGGCATGTTCATCTTCGGCATGGCTGAGGTCGGTAATCTGGGTGAACCAGATGGTGGATACAGGACAGGTGCTGATGAAATGCACGCAGAATTTCCTTCATGAATGATCTACCCGTACGATTCATGTCTGAAACCTACAAGATGACCACTGATTGTTTCTGCGTGATGCAAACATTTCTGTTCCATTGATCAGTGGATTCATCAGTCATTTGGCAGGAAATATCCATCAAGATAATTGTAGGACAAAGTGGTGTGGTAGGTAAATGGAACTGTTAAGTCAACTCAGTGAGTCCCAGTGCAAGAGTTATATGCTCCTGGGTTTGGTGGGTGGTTCCACTGTGTTCTTGATCATAAGTTCCTTAACCTCTTTCTTACCTGTACTATGGGAGGTCAGTGTGCTTGAGTCACCCAGTTTCCGTTAGGCTCAAATAAGGTTGCAGAACAGGATTTGGCACTGGGTTGAGATTTAATGTATGTTAGTTTCCTCCAAATGAAGTGGTCATCTTCATGTTACCTCTGTTCCTCAGGTGATTATTTTGGTCTCTTTTTAGAAAAGGAGGAGGAAAAAACCTTGCTTTTCTTATTCGCATCATTTTTATTCTTCAGACTATCTATAGTTTAACACCTGAGAGAAGAAGAAAATAGTTGTCCCTGAAAATGAATCTGAGACCTTTAAAAATTATCAGGCTGTCAGGAAATTGACTGTGAAAATGTGTTTTGTTTTTCTGTGAATACTTTTAGGGTGCGCTGCAGGAACAACAAATGTCAAACAAAAGATGAAAGAGATAAGGAATGTTAGAAAAGATGTCAAGACAAGAAGAGGAAGAGCTTTGCCCCAAAGGCGAGCAGAGTGTGATCAAACAGTGTTTCACATCCATAAAGGAGTCAAGGCGGTTTCATTCTGTAAAAGAGAGAATTTGCTGCTGACAGGTAGAATGGATGGAATAATTAGGGCCTGGAATCCTTATCTGCCTGGGTAAGTTGTTTTTCTCCCACCAAGAGTGCCATTGATGGGGTAAGATCCATGAAAGTAGGACTAGTAGAATAACTTAGAGTAATTAGAAGCTTGTCTAAAAGTAATCTGTCATACACACAGCCTGGGAAACTTCTGTTTGTGGCCTTAAAGGACTCATTCTTTGGGCTTAATTACCAGGCATTTACAATGTAAATAATTGCAAGGACAAAGAGGCAGCCATGGAGGCATCACTCACCCACATCTCAATATGATTTGGTCAATCCCATTACTATCACCCCAGCAATGCACCTTGATCAGCTCCAGAGTGCCAGTACGGATTTTGATGTATAGTCATTGTGTTACAGTCAACCTTGCTCACACGGCCCCCAGTGTGCATGCACTCAGCTCTCCATAGGGGTTGTTTAGCCCCATCAAAGTTAATCACTCTACCATCCCAAGGTAGAGCAGAACTGGCATAAAAGGGGAAGTGCAGCTGAACTAAGGAACCAGGGATTGCTCTGTAAAGTCTGAACCTGGTGTTGCAGGGTAGCAAACAGCATAACATAAAGGTTCACTTCTCTGTTCCTCTCAGTGAGTGATCCTCATACTCCTTAGAGTCAGGCATGTATCCTTCATGATAGGCCCTACTGAACAAGTGCTCAAGGAGGACTTCCTTGAGGATAACAGTAACTACCATCCTAGCAGGCACCTACTTTGTTCCAGGTACCATGCAACACATATATCATCTCTGATCCTCACATCTAGCCCACTGACAAATGCAGAAATAAGAGCTCAGAGAAGTTTAATGACTTCTTGGAAGTGATGGCAGTCAGGGTTCAAAGGCAGGTTTGTTATCTCCAGAGAAGTGCTGGAGATGGAAGTAAAATCAGAAATGAGGAGCTGACTTTCCTGGGTTAATAATGGGGATTCAGGGATGAGTATGAGTCACATGGGAAATGCCAAGGTTCCTAGCTGAGCTGCTCTTCCAAGCATCCACAGGGGCCTACAAGGTCACCTCAAGCCTCTCAGTGGCTGTGTTCATTAACTTTCTGTTGCCATGACAAGTACCTGAGAAACATAATGTCAAGTGAGAAAGGTTTATTGGGACTTATGGTTTCAGAGGTTTCGGTCCATGGCCAACCAACACAATTGCTCTAGGCCAGTGGTGAAGCACAAACAGCATGTGGCAGGGCACAGTGCAGAAAAGTTGCTCACCTTGTGGCATCCAAGAAGCCAAAAAGGTAAGTGAACCGGAGCCAAAGACAAGAGATAAGGACAAAGGACATTCTCCAAGGTCATGATCCCTGATCCACTCCCCTAAACAAGGCGCTATTCCTAAACTCTGTGAACTTCCACTAATACCATCAAATTAGGTGGATTTATCCACCAATGAATTCTTTATGATCCTTCCAAAAACCCACCAACAACCAAATCTTCAACAAAATGAGCCTTCCTCCCACCCCCAGTAGTGGGATTGAACCGAGGGCCTAGGTACAGGCGCCTTTTATTTATTTATTTTGAGACAGGGTCTCACTATGCAGTTCAGGCTGTCCTTAAACTCACTTATGTAGCCCAGGCTGGCCTCGAACTCACAGTGATCCTTCTGCTTCAGCCTCCCATGTGCTGGGATTACAGAGTACCACTACAGCCAGCTTTTTGTTTTTTATTTGAGACAGGGTCTCACTAGGTCGCTGAGTAGGCTGGGCTCAAATTTGCAATTCTTATCTCAGCCTCCCAGAGTACTGGGATTACAGGCATGTGCTACCATACCTGGTTCAATAGGCCTATTGGGAAACCTTTTAGATAAGAACCAGACAGTAGCACAGGTGCTCACTGGGATGGTGCAGTGCAGCAGGGAAGCACACTGGGTCTGGTCACGCCCCTGCCACTTTTGAGCCAGGTGATCCTGACCAAGTACTGCAACCTTAGTGTGCTTATTTCTAATGGTGATCTCAAGGCAACCCACCGCCTAGAGTAGTAACGAAGATTAAAAATGAAATAATCCACAAATAAAACTCAGAACAATGTCAGATGCATAATAAGAAAGAAAAATCATTTTCTGCCCATTTCTATCAAGTTAGACTCCCTTTTGTCTAGTAGTTGAGAACAATGTACGTACTTGATTATAAAGACTGCGCTCTCCCCCCTAACCTCAGCCCTGCCTCTCTACTCCTTCCCTCCTCACCCTCCCTGCCACAGCTCCAAGATCCTACAAAGGTACTGTGATCCCAGAGAATTCTTTAACTTACATGGCAAAGCCCTTCATGCGGTCTGCATAAAGTAACAACCTGTCATAGAATCCATTCCCACCCGGCCCTGGGCGCTTCCTTGCCTGTTCCTTTTATAGTGCTATTGTTAACAGTTGGGGAAACAAAGCCCAAGGTTTCATCTCACCCCAAGTGCTGTTGCTATAATTGGATATTATTTACTTCAGTCCTTTTATCACATAAGATATATACTTGTGTGATTTCAGAGGGAAGCAGCACCCTCCTTCAGGCAGAACAGAACTGCCAAATCGGGCCAAGTTTAGTTTTGCATTTTTATTTAGAAACAGCAGACAGGACTTCTTTGTGTTCATCTGTTCTTTTCTCATTCTAGAAAACCAACAGGTCTGCTGAGAAGCCACACGACTCCAGTGATCTACATCCACACAGCTCCTGAGGATAACAAAATATTTTCCGTGTCCGCTGACAACACCATTAAAGTCTTTTTCTTCTTATGTTTGATGCTTGCAGCTTCTAACCCAGTTTTAGACAGAAAAATGTTCCCTCCATATCTGACAGCACAAGGGGCCTCTTGTCCGGGTAGGTAGATGTTCACAAGGTATTCACTCGTGTGCATTTGCTCCAAAAAGGGTACATGTAGACAACTGAACGCGTAGGGAGATTTGTATGGCTGGTGTTATGGGTGAAGTTAAGTAGGTCTTCTAGCATTTAAGCCCCTGGTTTTACATGGCCCAAATACTCCCTGCTTTGGGAGGATGGAGAAGGGAACGTGAGGACAGAATGGGAATCCCCAGGAACCAGCAGCCCCTTGCCAGAAATGGTTCTCTCTCCCTTTGTAATACAGAAAACAAATGGATCTTTTCCAAAATCTCACCTGTGGGACTTAGAATTTGAACATTGCTGACCCTGGTAGAGGTAGCACTATCACTGTTTCATGTTATTTGCCTTCACCTCCTCTTTATACAAAAAGGTCCTATCTATTTCTGAAATTTGGTTACCTAGTGACCTTCACAATGTACTGCTTCTTATACGAAAAGAAGTCTCTTTTTTTTATCTATTTCACTTTCTTACTTTTTCGGTGCATTTGACAAGTTTTCACCTTCCTTTCACTTTTTGCAATCTCCTTTCTCTACTAGACTGTCCTGAGGCCAGAGGGAGGGAATTAGGAGTGAATCAGTGGGATGTGGGAACCTTAGGAAGCAGTCCAGTGTCACTGCTTTGTCTGAATCATAAACTTGCTCCTGACCATGCACAGCACAAATGATTGATAGATGCTGCGGGTTGAACTATGTACCTTCCCCAAATTTTATTTGTTGAAATCCTAACCCTCAGCGCTTAGAATGTGACCGATTTAGATACAGGGCCTTCAAAGAAGGAATGAGTTCTGTTAAATGAGGTCATTAGGGCGGGCCCAAATCCAGGATGACTGGAATCCTTATAAAGAGATTAGTAAAATCACAGACTTAGAAGTAACCATCATAGCAAGAATACCAATATCTTGCCCTCTGCAAGCCAAAGAGAGAAGCTTCACAGAGGTCCTGCTGGTATCTTTGATCTTGGGCCTCCAACCTCTAGAACTGTGGGAAACTAAATTTCTATTAGTTAAGCCAACTAACTAAATTTGTACTGGTTATGAAAACCCTAGGAAACTAATAGAACATATTTGCCCATTCTGTGATCATAGGAACAGGCCTCATTCATTCATTCACTCATTCGTTCCACAAACTGAGTGCCTATCATGTGCCAAGTAGTAACCTAGGTATGGGAGATATAGCAAATAAATAGTCAACATTTCTTGCTTTCACAAAGGTTATAAACTGAAGTTGGGAGGAAAGCATACAGAAAAATGAATAAATGCATAAATAAAATAATAAATACATTAGATGGTGACACGTGCAATGGCAAACAGCAAGGCAGGCAGGGAGACCTAGGAAAGTCTGGGTCCTATTTCCTATGCATTGGTTAGGAATGACCCTACTAAGGTGACATTTAAGAAAAGGCCTGGAAGGAATGCAGTGGCGAGCTGTGTCTACATCTGGAAAAAAAATAAAAACAGTTCTGCAGGCAGAGAAAACAACGAGTGCAAAGACCCTGAGCTGGGAGCTGAATGACAGATGAGATGGGAATAGAAATGAGGTAGCATGAGAGACATGGCTTGTGGAGGGCCCCCTAGGCCTATATGTAAGGACTTTGGTTTGTTGTCATCTCACTTTGTTTCTTGCAGATGTGGACACAGAAGATGTGGACACAGAAGTGCCATGACATGGCCTCTGTTTTAGCATGGGTTTCATGCTGCCGTGTTGGTAATAGAGCAAAGAGTGGGCAGCGCTGAAGCAGGGAGATAGCCTGAGGGAGAGATGGTCCTGGGCTGCACAAGGTGGCCACGGTGTGATAGGAGACAGTGATGTGGATGTGGATCCCAGATCAGCAATCCTTATCCGAACTTCAAAAAGTCCTGTTACCCAGATTTCTTTTAGTAAGGTTGAGCCATATTCATTTGACAGAGGAGCATAACCTGAACTGACTTGAGTTTATTTAACAGTCTTTATCCCATTTGGAATTAATATATGGGTTTGGTTACAGAAATATAAATGTGCCTGATTCTGAGGAGCTGCCACAGAGCCCATTGTGGGTGGGTATGTCCACCCACACGTATGGTACTACATGATCTTTAAAAATCCCAAACCATCTGAATTCCAAAATATACTGAAAATAAACACAAGAGGATTTGGTGATGTTTTAGGGAAGGTGCTCAAAGTAAGAGAAAAAGCAAAAGCTTGACATAATGTAGTATATGGGGTGTCTAATGCAGAACTTAGGTAGAAATTTATAGGCACAGACAAAACATCTTAAATCAATAGCATAGCTTTCCACATGAAGATATCTAAAAAAGACCAAACTAAACCAAGCAAGTCAAGGAAGTAAATAATAAAGATTAGAGTGAAAATGAATTAAATAGAGAATAGAATCAGAGAACAATAGAGAAAATCAGTAGAACCAAAAGTTAGTTCTTTAAAAGTATCAACAAAATTGATAGATCTTGACTTAGCTGACCAATGGAGGAAAGAACAAGATTCAAATTACTAAAATCAAGAATGAAAGAGGGGACATTACAACCAATCTTATAGAAATAAAAAGGATTATAAGGTAAGACTATAAATAATTTTAATGCCATGAGTTAAGCGATCTAAACAAAATGCACACATTCCTAAAAAGACACAAACTATTAAAATTGGCTAAAGAAGAAAAAAATCTGTCTTGGAAGCAGCCTATATGTCCATCAACAGATGAACAGATAAAAAAAATGTGGTATTTATACACAATGGCATACTTCTCTTCCATAAAAGGATAAACTTGAGCCCTTTGTAGGAAAATGGGTGCATCTTGAGATCATAATGTTAAGTGAGGTAAGTCAGACACACGATTTTGAATATCACATGATTTCTCTTAAATAAGAAACCTAATATGTAAATAAAATAAAAAATAAACCACAACCAATAAGGAAAAAATTATTGTAATCCAGCATGATCAAAGCATTTAAAATATATCTTGAATTAGTATAATTGTCTTATGAGCTTTATATGTTTTTGGCCTGTTAGTCTGGCTATTAATCTGTGTTAATGGGGGCTGGGGATTTAGCTCAGCGGCACAGCACCTGCCCGGCAAGCACAAGGTCGTGAGTTCGATCCCCGGTACGGGAAAACAAAACAAAACAAAACAAAACAATCTGTGTTAATGATAATTAACTTAATAATTATCTTAATTCTGAAATTAATAAAGTAATCTGATGTTTACAAAAAACTTTTTAAAGAAACAAGCATGGGAGAGAAAGGAAAAAAGAATTGAGGTGTGTTACATACATGTAACACAATTAATGTCATTATTTTGTACTGCAAACATGTACTAATAAAAACTTTTTAAAGCTTCTAAAAAATATTTTTAAAAGAAAAAATCTGAATAAGCCTATAAACAAGTAAAGAGATTGAGTTACGAATAAAAAAAATTGTCGGATGTGGTGGGAAGCTGAGGCAGGAGAATCGCAAGCCTGGGTCACTTACTGATTTAGTGAGAGGCTGTCTCAAAATTTAAAAAATTTAAAAGATTGAGGATGTAGTTCAGTGCAAAGGCCCTGAGTTTAATCCTCAGTACTTTAAAAAAAAAAAAAAGTCATGTAAAGAAAAGCTAGGCTCAGACATCATAATGGATGGATTCTATTAAAACCTTTAAAGGAGAATTAGCACTAACCCTTCACAAACTTTGGTAGGGGTGACCCTTCCCAACTCATTCTGTGAGCCAAGTACCCTGATACCAAACACAGATAAGCACATTTCAAGAAAAGAAACTCTAAGCTAATGTTTCAGGAATATAAAAGCAAAAATCCTCCACAAAATGCTAGCAAACTGAACCCAACAACATACAAAAAGAATCTTGTAATATGACCTAGTAGAACCTATTCCAGGACTGGAAGATGGTTCAACATGAAAATCAGAGTAATAAACCATATTAACAGAATAAAAGACAAAAAAGCATATGGTTATCTCAATAGGTGCAGAAATTAAAACAAAAATTTATATTCTGAAAACTAGAAAACATTGTTGAAAGAAATTACAAAAAAGTCATATATAAGTGGAAAGATAGCCTGTTTTCATGATTTGGAAGATTTGTTTTTTGTTTTTTGTTTTCTTTTGGTTTTGGTTTTTTTCCAGTACCAAGAATCAAATTCACGACCTTGCACTTGCCAGGCAGGCACTGTGCCACTGAGCAGGTGCCACCCTGCCCTGGTTTGGAAGATTTAATGTTAAGATGATATTGTTTTGCTAATTGGCCTACAGATTCAATAAAATCTCCATGAAAACCTCAGTTGTCTTTTTTGGCAAAACTTGACACTGAGATTCCTACAAGAATGCAAGAGACTCAGAACAGCTAAACCAATCCATATTTCCCAATTTCAAAACTTACTACAAAGCTACAGTAAATAATACAGTGTGATAATGGCATAAATTCAGACATGTCGAGCTATGGAGAATTAAGAAATCGGTGAGAATAAAGAGATAAGCCCTCACACTTACAGTCATTTGACTTTTGACAAGAATACAAGACCGTTCTGTGGGGAAGGATAATTCATCAATAAATTTTACTGGATTACCTGACTACCCACATACAAAACAAGGAGGCTGGACCATGATCTCACACCATCTACAAAAAATTAACTCAGGTGGATTATAACCTAAATGTAAGTCCTAAAGTATAAGACTCTTAGAAGTTATGTAGGAATAAAAACGGCTGCTTAACCAGTGGTTTTAGATGTGACACTAAAAGCACAAGAAACAAATAAACAAAATAGATAAATTAGACTTCATCAAAACTAGAAACATATGCTTTAAAGGATAACATTAATGAAATGAGTAGAGAGCCTACATAACAAGAGGAAATATTGCAAATCATCTATGTGCCTTAAAATATAAGGAATTCTTAATACTCAGCAATAAAAATAGTTCAATTTCAAAATGGGCAAAGTATTTGAACAAGCATTTTGTCAAAAATAGTCAATAAGAGCATAACAAGATGCTAGACATTATTAGTCACAGGGAACTGCAAACCCAAGCCCAAACAACTTCATACCCATTGGGATGGCTAAAATGAAAAGATATAAAATAATAAATGTCGAAAAGATGAGCAAATTGGAACTTTGCTAGTAGGAAATTAAAGTGGTATGGTAATGTTGGAAAACATTTTAGCAGTTCTTAAATGTTAGACAGAGTTACCATATGATCCAGCAATTCCACTCCCAGGAATTTACCCAATGTACATTCAGCAAAAAAAAAAATATATATATATATATGTGTGTGTAATGTGTATGAATGCTTATGGCAACATCATTTATAATAGCCAAAAAGTGGAAACAACTCAGATGTTCATCAGCTGGTGAACAGGTGAACAAAATGTGGTGCATCTGTATAATGGACACACGCGAAATCAAAAAGGAGTGAGGTACTGATATGTGTCATAACATGGATAAACTTCAAAAGCATGCTATGTGAAAAATAGTGACAAAAAGCCATGTATTTTATTAGTCCATTTGTATGAAATGTCCAGAAAAGAGCACACCAAAGTGACAGAAAGTACTTTATCTGCCATAGCACTGGGGTGAGGTGTCATAGGGAATGACTGCTAATAGACATGGGGCTTTGTGGGGTTGGGGTGTGCGGAGGAGAAAACTCTGAAATTAGGCAGCTGTGATGGCTGTCTAACTCTATGGTTTACTAAAGATCACTGAACTGCACACATTAGAAGCTTAAATTTTGAGGGCTGGGGATTTAGCTCAGCGGCACAGTGCCTGCCTGGCAAGCACAATGCCCTGAGTTCAATTCTCGGTACTGGAAAAAAAATCAAAACACCAAAAACAAGAAAAGAAACTTAAATTTTGTAGTCTATGAATTGTATCTCAGTAGAGCTGTTTTTTAAGAAGAGTTAAAGGCGCTATCCAGATTTAGAATCTGAGCCAAAAACTGGGATAGGGAATCTGGTAAGTGAGAAGGGCATAATACAAGGAGCTCAGTTGTGAATGTTGGATGGAGTTGTCCCTAGTTCAGGAAGCATGCTAGGGCTAGAGATATGACCTTGGGAGTCATTAGTATTTAGATGAAATATTAAATCATGAACTGGATGAGAGTGGGTAGAGGTGAAGAAAACCTTCAAATACTGACTGCCAGGACACTATGATATGCTGGGATTTTCCTTCTGCGGGTCTAATATGACTTCTCTGTAGTGAGCTTGGAATCCATCTCATGGTGATGATGAGGATATTATATATAAAACCAGGGATGAAAATCACAGTTAGTGATATATCCAGGGCCCAAAGTCTATTCACTCCTCTGAGCAAACTTGATTAAAATGGTAAGATTTATAAACTTTGGTTTTGATTTATGTTGAAAATCAAATTCATCCAAAGTCACTGAGTTGGTGACTTCATATTTTTAATGAGCTTTATTTTTTTTAATTCAACACTTGCAGCCCTGAGATAATCATAATTCTGTGTATAGGGACATGCCTTCTATCCGGTTTTCTTTTCCTAGTGCCTCTCTATTTTCTTCCAATCTAAACTCATGATTACAAGATTAGCATCTTGCCTGTGATGATTCAGGCATATTGAATCACTTCCCAATGTGTGTTTAAAATATATTGAAATCCTATCTTGGAAATATGGTGTGCAAGTTATTTCAGAATATATTATCCCTATCAAATAAAAACTAATCAACCAGGAGCCAAACAGCTAGATTTCTAGCAAGCCTGATCAGATAGTCTTCGTTCTTTGAATTGATTTTCAGCCCAAATATTTTACTCCTTCAAATCACAGGGACACACAAAACATTTCAAGAGTCTGCTGGTTTCTGGCTTTCTGTAAAGGAGAGGAAAGTGACAGAGTCAGATTTTATTTTTCACTTGTTATTTCTGTAAATTTAACATTGAAAACCTCAAAGAAGGCTGCTTTGTGTTGACTGGAATTGGGATGGAAGGAAAGTTATTCTTGGAAGGAAGATAGCACATGTGCTAGTTCATGTCAGGTTTGCCACTATAACAAATAAGCTCTGCATTGTCCACAGGTTAGCACAATAAAAATGTATCTCTGCCAATAGGGCCAGCAGTCTAGTGAGTGGGCCAGGCTATCTCCAGCTGGAGGTCCTACCTCAGTTTAGGTCCCAGGGACCTCTTCATCCACATCCAAGGAGAGTGTGAATAGAGAAGGGACTCTTACCTCTTAAGAATTCTATCCAGATATGACACACATCACTTCCTCTCCTAGTCCCATGGCTGAGTTCATGGCCGCCCTGGATGACTGAGAGACTAGAAATGCCTTACTTTGATAAAAACAACTCTATGTGTCAACAAAGAGCATGGATTTGGGAGAGGGGCTATAGAAAGGTTTGGAGACATATAACCTTGAGTATAAACTCTGAAATTACCAGCAAGGTGGCCTTGGATGCTGAACTTAGTTCTTGTGGACAATGGTTACTCTTTAAACTGGGAGAGAGATCCCCTCTACAAGGTAGCTATGTTCACTAAAGGGAATGTACAAACTGTACTCACTACAGAGTAGTTTTACCATGTAAGACTTTGTGAGCCTGAGAGACACAACTCTGAACTCAGATAGGTCAAGCTATGAAGTGAAATTTGATGGTTTCCGAAATCAGGTCATTGGACAGGCAACCCAGCGGGCAGTTGAGTTCAGAGCTGAGTCTTTCTTCCTTTTCTTCTCACTTCTGCTCCTTCGTACATACTGACCTCATCAGTGCCTGCTGCAGAAAGCGTTTCTCCCCCAAATGGTAGGGAATACATGATGCCCACAGCTCTGAGCTCACAGCCCAACTCCAGTTGCACCACCAGCTCCAGTGAGAAAATTCTGAGGGAAGGACACGGATTGGCAGATGTGAGTCCCATGCCTGCTGCCTTCAGAGAACAAAACTTAGAGGGAAAAAAAAAAAAAGAAGCTGGACAGGCAACAGATATGTCAGTGATGCCCAGTATGTGATAATTGTTTTTATTTGGAAGATTTAATGACAATTTCGTGAATCAACCTTGACTTCAGTATGAGGAGTGTCTCCCCACTTTTTCCCTCTTGGATCTTGGCAGGTACCCCTGCACAGAATTTTAATGAAATTACTCTTCCCAACTTAAGATTAACTTGTGCTCCTGCTCCCCACCAAAATCCTTTTCCTTTGTAACCTAATGGCAAGTTGAAGAGCATGGCACCAGGCGTATGGCAAGCATCAGGTGCTGCTTCATAACACGGAGGAGGGCATCACTTGGTGAGGCATGACAAGTATGCTGGCATGGATTACTTTTCTGTTTTTTGTTTGTTTGTTTGTTTGTTTCCAGTACCGGGAATCAAACTCATGACCTTGTGCTTGCCAGGCAGGCGCTGTACCGCTGAGCTAAATCCCCAGTCCCCGTGGATTACTTTTCTAATCGAGCTACTAATGCCATCATGGGGGCTCCACCCTTATGATTTCATTACTTCCCAAAAGCCATAATGTCATTAACATAAGAATTGAGATATTAAATTTGTAACACAAATTCTTGGGGACACATTCAAACCATAGCACCCATGTCATGCAGTGTGTGTTAGCTTTTCATTGCTATGACAAACTAACTGAGGAAAACAATTTATAGGACAAAAACATTTATTTTGGCTTATAGTTTCAGAGGTTTCCGTCCCTGGTCAGCTGATTCCATTCTTTGGGAGTTAGAGTGAGGCAGAGCCTCATGGCAGAATGACGTGGCAGACCAAAGCTGTTCACTTCATGGTGGCTGAAAACAGAAAGAGAGTGAGAACCAGAGCAGAAGGAGCTAGGAACCAGATATAGTCTCCAAATTCATGTTTCCAAAATCCAGTCCTTTCAAGTAAGACCTACCTCTTAACTCCATCACCTTCTAATAATGCCATCAAATTACATTTCATCACTTAATGAAGTTAAAGTCCTCATGATCCTATCACTTCCAAAAAGCCTATCAGCATCCAAACCTTTCAACACCATGAGTCTTTTGGGGGACACATAGCCAAACCATAACACTGTGAGAAGAAATCAACACATAAATGGATTCTCGTGGAGATATAACTGGTAACAGTTGTATATGTTACCTTTCTGTCCAGGAAATGAGCAACTTCCAACAAATCAACATGACAGAAAGGAAAGAGGAGGTCCCTTGAATAGGCAGTCCTCAGGGCTGCCTTCTCTATAGGATTATTTTACTTGAGTCATTACCGTGGCCCCCATGCTGACCTCCAAGAGGCAAAACTCCCCCTCTTTAATGCCATGCCTAAAAGCACAAACAAAAAAAGACAAGTTAGAAATTTCACTATCAATTTGCTAACTGCTGAGAAGAGCTAATGAGAAATAAACATAGGGTATAAATAAAGCAAATTAGAGTCTGGTTTAAGAGGCAAGGTTTCAAATCTCATCAGAGCTAATTTGTTTCCTAGAGACTCCACGGAGGGGAAGAAACCCTATCAAAGTACATCCCACCCACTCTCATCTTCTCATTTTTCTGCTCTAGAGGGGACAGGCCTGAGGTTGACTCCTGCCTTAGCTTCTTACTGTGGTAGCTCTGTCAATTTGGGTAAACTATTTAACCTCACTTAGACTCATAAATAATGCCTGTGTGCCAAAGTTGATTTAAGAGAGCATCATTTTGTTAGGACTACGTTATAGAGATCTTAGGTATTCTTCAGCAGTGCATGTGTTGAAGGCTTGGTCCTCAGACTTGTGTTACCAGGAGGAGGTGGAACCTTTAAACCATTGGCAGCATGCCCTCAAAAGGGCATGTGGGACACCAGCCCCTCCTTGCTTTCCTTTGCTCAACCGCACCCTTCTGCCAGCCACAGTTTTCTAAGCAACTGGCCAACTGATCATGGGTTGGAACCTCTAAAACTGTGTGCCAAAATGAGACTTTCTATTTATAAATTGATTTGCATAGGTATTTATACTGCTAGAAAGCTAATAGATGGTCATAACGTATCACAGACTAGGTGGGTTTAACAGTAAAAAGGTATTGTCTGAAAGTCTAGAGGCTGAAAGTCTGAGATCAGGTGTCAGCGGATTGGTGTCTCGGGTGTGCTGACTGCCAAAAGTGTCAGCTCCAGGGCCCTTACCTCGCTTCTAGTAGGGTGCTGGCAATCTGTGGCATTCTTTGGGTACATCACACTGGTCTCTGCCTTCATCTTCATGTGACAGTCTCTTTTGCGAGTCTACCTCCAAATTTTCTCTTCTTAAAATGACATAAAAAATTTTAAAAAGATATCAGTCATGCTGACTTAGGAGCCCAGCCTACTCTAGTATAGTCTCATCTTAACTAATCATATCTGCAATGACCCTATTACCAAATAAAAACACATTCTGAGATACTGGGATTTTTCAACACATGAATGAGGGGGAAAGAATTCAACCAAAAACAAAGAGTGAATGAGGCAATGTGTGTAAAGCATTAACGTGATGTCTTGTGCATGTTAGCTCACTAGACACGCTGCCTCGTGGCCACTGTGACTTCTCAATTCTGTGCTTGGCCCATCTGCTCCTGCCTGTCCCTTGTAGCCCTCACCCAGTCACACTATGCCAAGTAATGCAAGAACCATGGCATGATTTACACACCTGCCATGGTAGATGACTGACAGTAACATTATCATTATCATTGTGCATAGGATTATAATGGTCTGAACATCTCCTAAGCACTCTTGCTTATTAATTTACAAAACTTCTTAAAACAACTCTACAAGGAAGGCACGATCATTATTTTCCCCATTTTAGAAATGAAGAAGCTAAAGGAAAGAGAGGGTAGGAATTTGCCCAAAACCACACAGCCATTAGTTGTTAGTGCTGGGATTCCAACCCAGGCAGGTGGCCACTGGACCCCTGTGTTCCTAACCAACAACCACTCTGCAGTTTGTTCTCTATGTCTTCCAAATAGCTATCTAGTTGCTGGTTTCAAGGGTCTGCATAAGGAATGGAGACAAAGCCAGTCTTATGCCAAAAATCAGGTTTATTGTATTAGTCCCACTGTGAAAGTTGGGTCCATGGGAATACATATGACCAGTCCTCTCCTCCGAGGGGGGAATGTAAATCACAGTCCCAGAGTGACATGGCTACAGGTATCTCCTCTTCTGGAGAGGAGAATTTCATACTGAATTCATACTGTATGAATTTCTGTATGAAATTCATACTGTATGAATTTCTGTATGAAATTCATACTGTATGAATTTCTGTATGAAATTCATACAGAATTTCATACTGAATTCATATTTCAGTATGAAATAGGGATCAGGAATGCAGACCTCACTGTCTGCCTCCTTTACACACAGTTTGAATCATTTCTTTTTGGTGGGTGGGTATGTGGCAGTGTTTAAACCCAATCAAGCCAAGCCAGTCCTCACAATAGACAGCAGCTTGGAAAAGCCAGCCCAGCAGGTTATTCATCACTTGTTATTTGTCCCATTTCCTCCTCAGATCTGGGATCTAGAAACCTGCTTGTTCACAGCTTCCTCCAAAGCCAGTGGCATTAAGGGGGAAATTACAGCCTGCCTCTACCTCCCAGGACCCCAAGCTGTCTGTGTGGCCACCAATGTCGTGGCTCTCCTGCACCTGAGACTAAGGTTTGGGGCTGTCTGTTCCCTTGGTCCCACACACTCAGCACTCTAGAGGATTCTGTAGAGCCCAGTGTTGCTGTTGTTAACCTTCTCCTTCATGCTTTACCGTTGGGATCTCTGGGCAGGTTCCCAAACCACAGATCCTGTGCCTCTAGCTTGCAGCTTATATTTGGATAGCTTTCTTTAATGTTTTCTACTAGTTACTCTAGCATCATCTTTGTAGACTATGCAAAAGTCTCTAGTCAACCTCATTAACCTCTTACCCCTAGTCCATCTACCAGCCCCACCCCTGGAGTAAACTTCTCAAAAAATGTGCTATGTGGATGCTGCATATGCTGTTCAAAGACATCAACCTGACCAGCACTGTTGAGTAGAGAGAGTCCCCAGGTAGGGTCAGTTATACCTCTGTTGTACCCCAGACCTGTAAGGCAGGACAGCCAGATAGAGATGGCACAGGCTAGGTGATCAGCTGGGTCTATATAAGGCCCTCCTCAGTGGGCCTCCGTGTTCAGGAGTCTTTATGACTACAGGCCCAGGTCTCTTTGACCCCTCTGGAAGTGAATACTCTGCTTCCTTGGCAATCTTTTGCCAGGCCATACAGGCGTGGTGTCCTCTACAAGGAAAACAGGAAACTGCTGCCTACCCTTCTGTGCTCAGAGAAGCCACTTAGCACTGAACGTTAGTCAGATCCAGGTGTCCATCTCTGTCCTGCATTGGCTCGGACTGACTAGTCTCACTAAAGTTTTAAAGTCTGTCCCCCGAGTATGAAAAAGTCCCAAAAGTCCAACCCTAAACGTTCACAGATGAGCAAGCAGTGACCTAGAGAAAGGAAGGCACTGTCCCAGGGCAGAACTGGACTAGAGCTGGGATGAGTGCCCTGTGGCTGGGTGCCCAGTCCCTGGTATTCTCCCTGCAACTGCCCCTGTCACTGAAACACCAAAGCTCTCCAAGACATCAAAGAGGAGAGAAAACTTGTAGTTAGAAAAATTGCACAATAAAAGGCACATTGCCTGGTCCCACTTCTCCAGAGCCTGCAAAGAAAGCTTCCCTTCGACAGTCCTAAGAGGCCCAGTGGCTGTGAAGTAAGTCAACCCTTCTCTCAGGCTCTGCAGGGAAAGAACTCTCCCCTCCTCTGCCGACAGGCGTCAGGGCTCCCCACTTGTGCTTTAAGAATCAAAACTCTCTGTATTCCCAAAGCACAGATAGCATTAAGGCCAGCTCATGGTGCAAACGTGGCTCATTGGTATTTCCCCGTTATCCCTCCCTTATGTACCAGCATAAATTCATTCATCCTTCCCCATCAGCAGCTTTTCCCCTTGGTATTCAGCAGTACTACAAATCCAGAGTCAGTAAACATGATCCAAGACAAGGCAGAGGGAAAGTTTCTACAAGTGAATATCACAGTTCATATATTTCAAATCCTGTCTGTCTCGTAATGACAACTGGGTTTTCTGAGCTGGAGATCATAAAGATGACCTCATGGATGTGTTTTCTTAGTTTCTGAATGTAGGCATAGGGGGAGTCTCAAATATATTTATTGTACTCAACAATCACATCACAGGTCAAGAATTAGCCTGATAGAAAAATAATCCTTTTTTGTACATCAGAATCCCATGGGGAAGTCCAGAATGTGAGGTGCTGGCTGGTGGCCATCACACCCTTCCTAATCTGCTTCCTGAGGCTTGTGCGGAACAGGAGAGCCCAGGCAGAGTGACTGACACATGATCACCAGCCAGGCTCAGAAACAATCTTGGGCTCCTCGCTCAAGATGCCAAAACAACCAGCTGAAAACAGAAGCTTCAGTCAATCAAACTGCTGTTTGTTCTACATGATAGCATTATGTAAAACAAACAGCCTGCTTGATTGATTTCTTTTGGGGCGAAGTGAGTGAAATTCCACTTCATGGCAAATACAACCTCAATCTCTAGTGCCAACACTTAAGTGACAGGAAATATCCCCCCCGCCTCCCGGCCTACTCATCCCTTCTGTCACTCAGGAGCTATGTGACCTGGATTGAGATATTTCACGCTCATCTGAGAAGTACAGCAGTCGGCTCTTTCTTCCCAAGGTTGGGAAAGAGAAACGAGGCTGCCGGGCATGCCCAGAAATTTTTCTTCAGCCTGGATTCTCTATAGCCCTCCTTCTTCTTGCTACCCTGGCCATACTCCATCTTTACTTTCCAAAGCCCAGGTTCATAAGGAAGTTCTCCACATCCCTGTATCAAAACCTGCTCTTCCTCAAAGAAGCTTCTGGGCACCAATGCTTGAGATATGTCAGAGGCTCATTGTTCTCCTGGAGCTGAGCCTTGGGGCTACACAGCAGAGAGACAACAGAGAAAGATGACAGCACAGTGACACACAGAACCAACAATCTGTATTAAGCATCCACTGCATGTAGAGCTCCTCCAGACATTTATGTGTGCCCCCCTGTTATGACTGATACATTGTGTCAACTTGAGAAGGCTAAAAGCTTAACTAAGTAACTCAGCAGTTCTGCATCCTAGGGTCATACCCTTGCTCTAGGATGTTGTTTATTGGGTCAACTTGAGAAGTTTAGAAGTTTAACTAAGTGGACTTAGCAAGGGGCCAGGGTCCTTACTTTGTAAACATCCTGAGCCTGTGCAAGAGGAGAACAATACCATGGTGTTGATACAGAGGAAAGAAATTCCCAACCTGCTAGATATCTGGGATGAGTTCAGGCTCTCTAAAATAGAAAAATGAATTTTAGGAACAATAGAGGTTAAAAGCAGAAAATATTTATTGAAGGAAAGAAAGCTTCTGTCTGGGAGAGACACAGAAAGGGACTCGAGTGGTTTGCCAAGGAATATGCCTCTTCTAGGGATTTTTATAGAGCAAATCCACGAGGTGAGGTGGGTCCAAAGTAGGGGAAAATGAGAACTCGCAAGGTGGGCATGGCGTGGAACAAAACTATGATCAGCCAAAGAGATTGAGTATAATTGCTCAGGTAAAATTGATTAAATCAGCATCAAATGGGGAGGCAAGTCACTTAGCAAGGGGGCAAGAATACAGAACAGGGGCCTTTCCTATAGAGCATTGGGTTAGTGACTCTTCCATACCAGCTCCTTTGAAGGCCCAGCCCTATCTGACTACCTATAATGTTTCTGTCTATCTTAGCTGCCTACAGCAGCGTGGCCTCAGTACACCCACCCAAGATCAGGTAGCCTGCATACAGTATAAGGGAAGAAAAGAGGCTTGCTTCTCCCCCGCTTTCTTGCTCTGGTTGCTTTTTCTGTCTTCTGCCACCTTGAACTGTTGCCCTCTGCCCTGTGCCACCCTACCTTGGAGCCAGCTGATCATGGACTGAAACCTCCACAAACTGTGAGCTAAATAAACCTTCCCTTCCTTAATTTTAGGCCCTGGATATTTTGTCCCAGCAATGAGAGAACAGTAACTAACAGACTCCCCTCACTCCTTAGAAAATTTCCATAAGGATTCCATTATGCAGATGAAGAAATTATTCCAATGGGATTGGGCTTCTTAACCCCTATAAAAAACGCATCTAGACCTTGATGCAGTCCAGAAAAATCCATTTGTAATCCTATGGGACAGTTACTCGAATTTTAGTAAGTTAATTCCAACCTACCACTTCCAGTGCAATGCATGATGAGAATGAAGACACTAAGGCATATTTGTAGTTGTGGGGAACCAAAGAGGCCCTAAATCCAGCTAGTATGATGACTAACTGGAACAAAGGCCTCAAGCCAGGGCCAAACCCAGGTTTTATTAACTAGTGAAGAAGAGAGTGGCTCCGGGATAAGTGATAGTGAGTGGCTGGAAGTAATGCAATGAGCTGGGCAAGGTAGGACACCTGGAATCACAGCAATATGCAGAGAGAAAGATATGCAGAAAAAGTAATCTGCATAACACAGTGAGGCAGTATCTAATGTTTTGGGGCCGGTGCTTCAGCTTTGATGTGTAATTTTTTATGCCTTGAGATGTCACTGTCTCTTTCATCCCAGCTACACACAGCCTAGCTCACGCGTGTTATTTGGGAGCTGTAGGCACAGCTTCACTGACCTGTCACCTTGCTTCAAAGGCTAGGCGTCAGCGCCCCAGCTAGACCCATTTGCATTGCTTAAAGCCAATTGAGAGGATAAGGAAATGTGCTAGTCAGCTCTGTGCATATCAGTACATGGAAATAGGGCCAGGTTTAGCCAAAATGGAAATGCTGGCTCCTCTTTTGAGGAGAGTCACCCAAGTGGTCCTCCACAAACCTCAAGGTCTGTTCTGTGGGCTGACCTCCCACAGTAGCTTGTGAGGCAAGGCTTTGATTGCTCAGGGGTGCCCTTCACACCTGGGCAGCTGTGAAGTCACCTCACGTGGCCTCCCAGTTCTGGCTGACCTTGTTCCCACAGGAGCAGGAAGTGCTGCTGCCTTCCTGGGCTACGCCATTTGTGTTTGTTTTGGGGGGAAATCTAAATTACTGTGGCGAAGAGGCACTGCGTAATCTCGCAGAATCACATTTCCCCTGCCCTAAAGGGGAGAGGTGGGTTCTCTGTTTTCTTACTCAGCCGCCACTGTGCTCACAGTATGGATGCTCTGTGCTGATGCTGTTGAATTTTTTCTCATTTAACCCTCAAAACAACCCTTTGGAGTTGGTATTATTATTCCTGTTTTACAGATAAGAAAGTTGGTATTCTGAGAAGTTAAGCAACTTTCCCAGGGTCCCAGACCCCAAAGCCTATCTTCTTGGTTATTCTGTCGTGGAGCAGCAGGTGTCCCCTTCTGGGTGTCCATGCCATGCAATCAGCTCAGGCTGTCACTATCTCTGTTTTTCATGAACAAGACCTTCCCCAGAGCCCCACCTGGTGCTTTCCCACCAAGAGCCTGTGGTGTGCTGCAGGTACAACCCAGCCTTCAGGCATGTGGTCAGCTGCTCTGAAGCATCTGTAAGTATCAGTTCCTTCTCCTTTGTCAGTGGTGTCTCTGTGAGTGTGGGCCCCTCTGTCCTCCTGTTAGAAATGAGGAGTATTTTGGGGGATACTCCATCCCTGGAAGTACACAGTGGGAGGCTCAGGTCTACTGTGTTAATTATCTCAAATTGCTTGGGCTTTCTTCTAAAGGGTAGGATGGAGGAAATGAAGCTTTCTCCAGTGGCTTGTAGCGTGAGCTATTTAGAAGGACCATCTTGGTGGTATTATTCCACTGAAATTCTCTTGTATGGCGTAAAGCAATTACTCTTCCCCTCATAAACTCTAAGTCCAATTCAGGTTTAAAGGGACAGAGCCTTCCACACTCCCTTCCCCTCACTCAGGGGCTTGTGGGATCAGTGCCATCTATATTCTTGTCCACAGTAGGTGAGTGACATAATCACTGCTTGTTGAATAAGGGAAATACGCACATCTTACAATTCATCTTCTTCTGCTCTTGTGCTAGTGGGAAGACACACTCCAACTACACATAATGTTTCAGTGTTCTCAAATCTCCTAACACAGTCATGTGTCACTTAACAATGTGATAGATTCTGAGAAAAGGAGGCTGTTGGTTATTTCTTCACTATGTGAACATAATAGAGTACAACTTACACAAACCTAGATGCTATACCCTACTACGCACTCAGGCCTGTTATGGACTCAGGCCTCCTAGGAGAATGATGAATAAAGCAGCACAAGGTCAAGTCAAGGACAAGACACAAGAGATAATCAAGAGAGTTGTAAGCATAAGATATTGAAGTTGCTGCCAGCATAATGTGGGATACTATTTTATAGTGTGCTTTTTTCCATAATTAGAAGCACACCCTAAAATAATGATGAAAATATGGGTTATAAACAAGTAACAGTCATTTATCATCAGTATCAAGTATTATTACACTTTTCTTTTTGACACAGGGTCTTACTCCACAGTTCAGGGGAGCCTTGAACTCACTATGTAGCCTAGGCTGGCCTCAAACTCATAGTGATCCTTCTGCCTCTGCCTCCTGAATGCTGTGATGACAGGCATGGGCCACCACAAGTGGTACTACACTTGCCTACACTGCAAATACTTTTACACAATTGGCAGCACATAGGTGCATGTATGCCAGTGTCAACCCACACCCATGAGTGATGTGTTGCACTAGAATATTACATGGCTATGACACCACTAGGGATAGAACATTTCTACCTCCATTATAATCTCATGGGCCCACTATTTTGCGTGCAGTGGATGCTTAACTGGAGCATCTTTATGCAGTGTGTGACTTTATTAGTTCATCATTTTCTGAGCCACTGGCCTGAGCAGCATCACAGAGGAGTAGCCAGGGCATGTGACCTTACCTCCTTTCTGGTTCCTTCCAAAGCCAGGCCCTCCTAGCTATGCGGTCATAGCCCTGGTCCTACCCCATACCACTCAACAGGTCTGCCTCACACTCTTCACACCCTTTCATCCCACCTCACTCCTAGGGAGACTGCACTGTCCTCATACCAGTTCTTGCTCCATTTCATGGCCAGGATTTTATTAACTGTTTAAAAATACTTAATGTTTGTTAGTTCCTGGTATGCTGGTCGAAAGTATTTTCACAATGACTCAGTTGAAGGTGAGGGCTACATATTTGGAGTCCATGCTCATGAGGAAGTACTTATCTTCCACAGATATCAGAGTCTCTGGTCACTCCTATGAAACCAGAAGTCTTACCTTCTCAGCATCCTGCTCATTCCTCTGTTCAACCTTTTCTTTTGTCCAGTCAGGAACTTTCCTGTCTCCTTCACTTTTCCTACACACATCTGAAGATCCTTCCAGGTCCAACTCAGATCCCATTTGCTAGTAAAAGTTTTCTTCTGTTCCCAACTCAAGCAGGTTTCACCCTCTTTCTGACCATCCCCAGATAATACTCCACATCACAGTGTAGCAGTGTATCATGGCAGTGAGGCTCACCCTCAACAAGGCAGCAGACATTTGGAACCAGCATGTATTTTTCTTCTACTTTCCTTCTTGATCCATCAAAACTTCTTCTTCTTCTAGACACAACTCAGATATCAACTCCTCTGAGCAATGTTCTTACTCTCAACTCATCACAAATCCTGGCAAAAAGAATAAGCCCTTTAGCACCTGGGCTTCTATAGCAATACAGTCTGCCTTCTCAATAACTTTGATTTCATAAGCATCTCTCCCTGGCAGTAGGTGGTAAGGAGACGTTGAATGAAGACATAAAGGCTCACATCTATTATTGTAGGAGGCACTTGGAAGCAAACCTGTATTAGTTACTTTTCCACTGCTGAGATGGAATACCTAATAGACATAAAAGGAGGAAAGCTTTACTTGGCTTACAGTTTCAGAGGATTCAGTCCGGAGTCAGCTGGCTTCAAGGAAGAAACTTCATGGTGGGAGGGCATGGTGAATGAAGGCTGCTCATCTCATGGCAGTCTGGGAATGAGAGATAAAAAGCCAGAGAGAAGAGCACAAGGGAAAGATTTACCTTTCATCCACAGTGACCTATTCTTCCAGTTAAGCCCCGCCTCTTGCTAATAGCCCATTCAGCTATGAACTCATCAATTTATTAGTCCACTGATGAAGCCCATGACCTCATGATCCAATCACCCCTCTAGGTCCCACCTCTGAACACTGGTGCATGGAGAATCAAGCTCTTAGTACAAGAGTCTTTGGGGACACTTCATATTTAACCCATAACAAAATTCTCCAACATTAAGTGAGTGACATTATTGATTTCAGTAAGTGCCCACTTTGTACAGATGTTGTTCTGTGGAATCTTTGTAATATCACCATCATGACCCAGAGCATTCAAACCACACTTCACACTTGACTTTTGTGGAGGAAGGAGTATGGTCCAAGATCTTCATGGGGCCCAAATTTATGAAAATCATGATACCACCATTTGTTCACTGGGTGATAGCATAGAAGTACTCAGGACCACCCACTTTTGGTACCTCTGAAAATGTTTGAAAACTGCACAATGAAAATTCATAAATGGTCAGTTAACATTTACAACATATTTTATACCAGCTACAACTTCTGTTACAACATTATAGATAGCCGTATATAATATGGGAGTTGTGTAATGTTTAAATCACGTTATATAGATCTATCTCCTCAAATATTCATCCTTTATTTCTAGTGAAAACATTCGAAATCTTTCTTCTGGGTTTTGGAAGTGTGCAGTACATTGTTGTTATATATTTATAGTCTCTGTACTGTGCAACAGCTCACCGGAACTGCTTGCTCCTATCTAACCATAACAGATCAATTTCCCCACCCTCCCACCTTTTCTACTCTCCCCAGTGACTATTAACCCAACATTCTACTCTCAACTTCTGTGACATCAACTTGTTTATATCCCACCTATGAATGAGGTGTGGTACCTGTCTTTCTGTGCCTGCCTTACTTCACTTAACTGGATCTCCCTTTCTACCCATGTTGTGGCAAAGCACAGGATTTCATTCTTTTTATTCCGTTGTGTGTGTGCCCATGTAAAAGTGTGTATAAATATCTTTATTTTACTCATTCATTCACCAGCTGATGAACCCTTGGGTTGATTCTATATTTCAGCAATTGACAATAGTGTTGAAATGAACATGGGAGTAGCAGTCTCTTTGATGCATTGATTTCATTTCCTTTGAATATATACCGGGTATTGGAGTCTATTTTTAATCTTCTGCAGTTCTATTTTTAATCTTCTGAGGAACCTCCATACTGATCTCCACAATTGCTATTTTAATTTGCAATCCCACCACCACCAGCGTGTATGAGTTCCTTTTTAGAGTAGGTCCTGTAAAGGGTGATTAAATTGTAATTAAACCATTAGAGTCGCTAATCTATTCTGACTGGTATCCTTATAAAAGGAGATCAGGACACAGAGACTAGATAAGTTAAGGTTATGCATAGAGGAAAGACCACATGAGGCACAATGAGGAGGTAGGCATGCACAATTTAAGGTGAGAGGCTTCAGAAGAAATCAACCCTACTGACACCTTGATCTTGAGTCTCTTGCCTCTAGACCGTAAAACAGTATGTTTCTGTTCTTGAAGCTGCCTGTAGTATTGTTATGGAAATCCCAGTAAGTAAATAAATTCAGGTAAGACTTTCAGTTCATATGCCTTCAGGTTACACTTCATCTGTAATAGTTATGAGGCTAGCATTGCCAATTCCCTTTAATTTAATTGTCAGTACCTCTAGATCACTACTTTTCAACTTTTTTGTATAGATGGTGAGAATAGGGGACTTTGAAACAGGGAGACAGTTATCTGAATTCACTTGGGCTCACGGCCAGGCTGGGGTCACTTGTCTGACCTTTGACTCCAGTGGAGGAAGGTATGTGCCTTTCCCGTATCTTCCACCATTCAGCAAGTCCATTCCTGTCATGTCACCCAATAGAACTCTCTGTTTCCTAGGTTAACTACTGGAGGCAGAGACGGCTGTCTGAAAATATGGAACTACAACAGTGGACATTGTCTACACACCCTGAAAAGGGACAAGTACTGCTGGGATATTCCTAAGTGGTCCCCATAAAATACTGATGCAACATTAGGCATTTGTACTGAACATAAAAGAAATCAAATGAGAGGGAACCTAGGATTTGTGTAACAACCCCACGTTCTTTTTCCCGGCCTTTTGTATTATTAATGACTCTGGACTTGAGTTTCACAGGGACACAATCACATATGTCAAAATCTAGATTAACAAACTGAAAGCAAGTCTCTTGTTATTGTTATCCACCCCACCCAGGGCTGTTCACTTCATTCATTCATTTGCTATGACTGTTCTTGGTTAAAATTTCCTGATTCTGGCCTATAAGAGTCCTACATGGAATGCAAACATTCTACAAATAGCAGAGGGGAAAGATTGAAGTCAGAGTAAGAGACAAAAACGATCAAAGTCAAGTAGCGAAAGCCACAGCCTGTATTTCCCAGCACCATCTCTGCTGTCTGTGCAGTACCTGCCATGATGTTAGGGTGCTATTGGGACAAGCCGAGCCCCTGCTCCCAGCTAAGCAAGGGCTGAAGCAGCATTGTAGCACACTGAGGGTGCCCCAAATCAACAGTACTTTGGACTTGAAACACTTTTAACTGTGGTTTAGAAACTGGGAAGGTAACAGTGGTTTCTCTCATTTTCAGGTAGATTAGTTCATTTATATAAGCTGATTCAAGAACTAACAAGGAAAAGTGTTTGCTGTAAGTGGTAATATTATCTTTCTAGAGGAAAACCAAAGTGAACTCTGTGATTGTACCTACATGGAAGTGAACCAAAATAAGTGAGTACTATTCAGCTTTAATATGAGAGAGATTTCGTGGGGTGTTTTTTGTGTTTTATTTTTCAACACAAAGTTTGTCCTGGAGGGAGGTATCAAAAGGACACAGGGAATTTCCCAGAAGAAAGTGTGTATTCCTGAGGACCCCAATTATTTCCTAGGGGTGACTTAGCCTAGAATATGGGAGCAATTCTCTGAAAATTTTAATAACTATTTAGAAACAGATGGAAAATTCTGCAGCTTCCCACCAAACGCTTGATTAAGGAATAAATCAGAGCCCAGAGCAATTAAATTCAACCACCATACATCAACAGACAAAAGCTCAGCAAATTCCCTCTTGAACACTAAAAAGGTGAAGCAATTTTTGATCAGTTTCTGTACATTGCTTTGCTTGGATGCTCAGCCGTACTCTTTGGATCAGGTAATCGTCAGGAAGGCAGCTATGTGGAGGAGCCTTTGTAACACTCAGAACGGTGCAGTGTCGCGATTCTGTCTCCTGATCCTTGAGGTACCACTTAAAACACTGACTCTAACTTACCAAAGTGCACTTCCTCTCATAATTCATAAGAATTAACACAGCTTATATTCTTGTTCTCTTCGTGTATCACATGGATTAAATTAAACTGGATATTAACGCCACACAAAAAAATTAAACAGATGAAAAGTTTCAGTACTGAAATGTAAAGGACTGTTGTTGTCCTAGGTGTATTATAGCTGTTGGATGGGACAGAAGAACGAACGTGTTTTGTGAGTGAAATGTACAAAACAAGGCTATTTCAAACTGATACATGCACACAAACACACATTCCTTTTAAAAATAGGTTTTGGAAAGCCATTACTATCTGGTACAAGTCAAATTATGATAGAAGGGTTCACTCTCTGTATTCCTCGTTCTTTTTTCTTTTCTTCCTAGTTCCTTTAAAAATATTTTTATCTCATTTGTTTCTCAGTTTCCCCCTGCATTTCCTTTCATGGGCAGGAACGCTAGATAGAAATGTTGTCAGGCCACCCACAGAGGGCATCCCTGGGAATCCGAACCAAACTGCACTTCAAACTCCTATAGTTCTGCTCCTGCCTCTAGCCCTTTTCCGGGGTCCCCGCCCTCTCGCGCCAGGTAGTGGTCCTTCCTGAGCACCATGCCAGGTTATACTGCGCATGTGCACACTCCGGGATGAAGATTAACCTGTCAGTTGTCCGGCCTTTACTTCATTCCTTTAGCTTCTTGTCTTTATGCCTTAGTCCCTCTCTAAACAGAAAGAAAAATGAAATGCCATCCATGAACAGCTCTACAGAGAGAAAATTCTTTTTTATGGCTTAGCGTTGGGGAAGAGGATTATTGGAAATGTTGACCAAAACTAAATTTTAAATCTACCCGTGGCATTTTATTTTCCCTGCTTGCTGTGCTAGGCGGTCATAGATTTCTGAATGTCTTTAAACAATAAACATTCTTTATTCATCCGAAAGTGCACCATATTTCATAGTCTTAGCTTTGCATCCTCAGAATGATGTGAGAGACGGCGACCTAGGAAGTCCTGGAGTTGAATTTGTCCTTTGGTATTACAGGTTCTGTGGACCGATGGATTTGGTTTTACTGCACGCAACAGCTATGGGTCTTATTATGAAGGCAAAACTATGCAGCCCATCCGGGGCGAGCTTGTCAGTTGACATATGATTTGCTGAAATGCAATCACCCAAACGTCAGGAGTGGATTGCTTTTTATTCCCGCTGGCACTGAGGGAATTTGCTTTGACATTTCAAAAATCTGCATCACTGGTGGGGTGAGGGGTAGGGTTATTAAATGTGCCAACACCTTCTCTCTGAAGTTCTGAGTGTGTTGGCAGCTTGTTTTATTGCTTGTACAATGAGTCCTCTTCGGCTTTGGATACAGGATGCACCATGTGACTCTCACCACTTCTGGAAGGCACAGCCACGCTGGAAGGATGACCTGGTGAGCCCCAGTCTGCTATCTGGCCCTCTAAACACACAGTGGCACATGATGAGGATCTCCTTCCCCCAGAGGCTCCCCCTGCCAGGGACCTGCCTTGGGTGGTCACAGTGTGTCAGGAGCCTGTTCTGTAATAGGATTTATTATCAGGCCCAGGCACACACAGGTCCAGGTAGTGCTTCCTCTCTGTGAAGGGCTGATAACTTCATGTTTAAACTGGAGCAGAGGCCGTGCATGCAGCTCTCCATGCTCCAAGTGGGAGCGCTAAAGCGCATAAAGAGCAGCTCAGGACAAGGGTGGGTGTGATTTTCCTTAAAGAAGCATCCACTTCTCGCTTCTGTTTGGTGAACCAAACCCTGTATTCTCTATCTCATCATCCTGCAGTCAGAGGGCCTAGGAGATGACGCTCCTGCTACCCTGTGGCTGGTAAGAGGTGCAAAGGCAGGGGATTACTTGCACTTTTTAGTAGGACTCAGAATGCCCCCAACTTTCCACAGCTTCCCAGGGTTGATTTGCCTTCCTCAAAATTCTCTAGATCCTAAGCCAGTAAGATGAGTCAAGGAAGCAAAGCTGCTGTGCTCATCCGTGCCACTGCCTCAGCCCCTATGTCCCCTGTAAGTATTACAAAAGGTACCGTTCACTAGAACACAAACTCCATGAGGACAGACCTGAGCTGAAGCTTGACTTTATAATAGTTGCCCAGTGAATGCTTACACAGCAAGCATTTGCTAAGCACCTCTGGTGGGGCACGTGTGTGTTGCTTACTGAAGATACAGTGATGAACAAAGCTAGGTACAGTGCCTGCCTTCAGAAGCTTGCAGTTTAGTGTATGTGGGATGGAAATGCAAAGTTATGCACAAAATATCCAGGGAAGCAATTGGCCACGGCAAGAGAATTCTTGCGTGAGTTCATGATTCACCTGTTTCCGGTTTTTTTGTTTTGTTTTGTTTTTTGGGGGGTTTTTTGGTCTTTTTGAGACAGTGTCTCACTATGCAGTTCAGTGGACTTCAGCTCACTTTGTAGCCCAGGCTGGCCTTGAATTCATAGCAGTCCTCCTACCTCAGCCTCCCAAGTGCTGGGATAACAGGTGCGTGCCACCATGCCCGGCATTCACCTGTGTTTCTTTTGTTTTGTTTTGTTTTTTGGTTTTTTTCCAGTACCAGGAATCAAACTCATGACCTTGTGCTTGCCAGGTAGGTGCTGTGCCGCTGGGCTAAATCCCCAGCCCCTCACCTGTGCTTCTTGAGCATTTGGATAGTGTCATCCTCAGTGGACAGGTGAAAATGACATAACCATGAATAAAATGTGATTCCTGGCCTCCAGAATCTCAGAGAATGGGAAGGAGATGAACAACTGAAGGAATAGTAGTCCTGCAACATTACAATATAAGAGTGTACAAAATAGGCAGTATAATAATGTATAAAATACTGGAGGGGCACAGAAGTGGGAACCACTAACTTTGTTATGATGTCACATGGGGTATTAAAAGATTACTAGGTTTTCTATCCCAGAAAGATAAAGTAGGAAACAGCAATCCAGACAAGATAGAAGGCGGCATGAGCAAAGCCTAGATACACAGAAGCGTGTTGTTCGGAAAGAGTGGGAAGGGTCTGAGAGGCAGAAGCACTGACACAGGAGGGGAAGGAGGCTGGAAAAGTAGAGCTTGAAAGAGATGCTACAGTATTATCTTGGTCTGCTTCATTGGCTTAACACAGTGCTGCTGATGGGGCAGTGTAAACAACAGAAGTTTGTTTCTCACTGTTCTGGAAACTGAAATTTGGGGAGAGATCAGGGTGCCGGCAAGGTCAGGTTCTGGTGAGGGCTGCCTTCCTGCCTGTAGATGGCCACCTTCTTGCACGGCAGAGCAAGAGTGAACTTCACGTCTCTTCCTGCTCGTGTATGGACACTAGTCCCATCACGAGGACCCCTCCTTATGACCTTGTCTGGCTCTAGGGCTCCCAAAAGAGCCCACCTCCAAATATCATCGCCTTAGGTGCTAGGGCCTCAAAATGTGAATTGGAGATGGGAGACACAAGTATTCAGTCCGTCGCAGAGATGTATACTTCATTCTGCAGGAAGGGGGGCCATGCAGGGAGGAAGCCAGTCCTAACGTTCACATGTTGCACAGGGGTGGGCTGGGAGTGGGGATCTGGAAACACAGGGGCTTGGGAAGATGGCCACTGGCCTCCTCTTTTCTAGAAGTCTCACAATGCCCACCTTCTCAGCAGTGTTCAGTCAGGAGGGGAGTCTCAGGTGATGCTGTGCAGGTGCTTAAGGGACACTCTGGCAAGTACATGAGGGTGAAAGAATATCTTGGTAGGGCCGAGAGAAGCCAATTCCCTTTCCATAGTAACTGCCCTGCCATGACAGATGAAATGCAGGGGCTCTGAACTCTGGCATTGTTCTTCAATCCATTTTGGGTTCTTACCTTTCCTGTGGTTCATATCCAAAACTCCTCCTTTAGAGGCCAGCAGTGGTTTGAATTCCTCACAGCACATGTAAGCTACTATGTGGGACAGATGGGAGCCCCGCTGAGACTAAATTGCAATCCTCCATACCTTTGGACGTGAACCTCTGGCTATCGGGAAAGCAAGTGACCTAGGGCAGTGCTCCGGTTCTGTTATCCCATTGTCATCAACTCTTCAGCCCAGTGAGGTGATCTCATCAATAACATGCTTGCCAGCAGTATGATAAGGTAAAAAAGCCACTGGAAATAGCACTTTCCTGGGAAAGGTAAGGCCCTAGGAGAGGGTAAAGTATCTCATGAGTTACCTCAAGACAGACCATCCATGGAGGTTCCAGGTGAGATTCTAATGTGGCCTACCATAGTAAGAGGAGCCCCCCTGGATCCTCCATCTTAGGGATCAAGGATATTAAGCCAGGTGTGGGTGATTTAGGGCTTTATTTCCTAGCTTTGCCCTTCTCTTTCTCAGAACCATGGGCACAAGAAGGACATCCTCTGTGTGGCACAATGCCCACCCCTTCTTCTGGCCACCTCCAGTTATGATGGAGAGATTATCATTTGGAATGTCATCTCCGGCCATGTCTACTGCAAGCTGAACACTCCTGGCCCCTCGGATGTCCTGAACCCTCAAGAAGGTAGATGAGAAGGAAGCTCCAAGCCACTCAGCACAGGCTCCAACCTGCTAAGTTGAAGGAGTCTCAGTTTCGGAGCACTTCCTACTTGGGAAGGCTTAGCCTCTTTCTGGGTTTGCCTTGTCAGATGGACACTCCCAAAGCTGGAAGGGAGTTTCAAAGATTGACTAACTCAGCTCTTACCCCTGACCACCAGTCCACTGAAGCCCAGCTTGCAGGCTAGCCCATGACCTTCAGGAGCCCTTTGCTCATCCACCACCAACCAAGAGGATGCTCTCACCCATTAAGCCCCGTTTTGAGCTCATCACTTACTTTTGCTTCTCTGCCTTCTGTTACCACTTATCATGCGTTTCCTCTATGTAGCTAGAAAGCCTACCCCTCCATCCCTACACAGACATCATCTCTTGGTGTCTCATCTGATTGAGTCCTCAGACATCTGTGTCTTCCTCATCTTTAGCCCCCTCTGATGGGCCATGACCCATCATGTACCACTTGGATCTGTCCTTACAACTTGTATACATCGTATTGCAAAATTTTTCCCCATCTTCCCACTCATTTCTCCCAACTTTTCTTCCATGTTCCATTTCATGAAGACTCTTTCTCTGCAATGTGATCATGGGTTCATCCATTTATTTATTAATACTGATGAGCACCTGCCATGTGCTAGGCACAGTGTTAGGGCTGGGGCTGGGGATGGTCATCCCTTGCCCTACAATGCTAAATCACCTAATAAACAAACATGGGAAACAAATAGAGGATTCAGATTTCTACTGGTTTCACTGCTGGTTGTGGAGGATTGGAAAATTGGCTGGAACTCACAGCCAAAAAGGCTTTCCCCTACCACTGCTCTCCACCTCCAGAGTTGTCTTAGTTACTTTTCTCATTTCTGATACAAAGTACCCGACACCCAAAATTAGAGGAGAAAAGGTTTATTTAGCTCACAGATTCTAGTGGCTTTCGTCCGTAATCGGGTGGCTCCGAGGCAGGGTGGTATGGCCCCCAGGTCTTGCAGAAGAGAAACAGTTCATGGCAGGCAGAAGATAGAAAAAAAAGCAAGGGATGGACCTTAACAGTATCTTTCTGCCCCTTATATTTTATCCAAACTACTTAGGGCGGATGGCACTCACACCCTTAATCCTAGTGCCCTTGAGCCTAGCATTGCACCACGAAACAATCCCAGCCACACACACTCCAGATCCAGCCACCTCTGGAAAAAACCCACCTATGACTGCATGCTCCTGTTGGGGGACATCTAGACATAGACCATAACAAGAATCTAGATCTATATTTCCAAAGCAGCAGTCTACAGACATTCCTCTGTCAAGAGCCCAATAGAGGAGAATACAGCTGGACATTTTTGCACAAAATTAGATTGTGTCCATTCCCAGCCAGCAAACCCTTAGAAAGCTCTCAGCCTTTTATTGCAATCCCCAGCTTTAGGCATTTGATAACTCACTAGCGAAAAACAAAAACAAACAAACAACCAAAACAAAACAGAAAAGCTCTCTGAGTCACTCAGTCAGAAAATATTTTTGAGCTGCTTGCATGGGCATAACCTCGTGGAAGGTGAAGAGGAGATAAACATGGAGCCTGATGCTGCCTCCAAGGAGCTCACAGCCCGCATTCAGAGACAAGGTACACAGGCACCGCAGCTAAAATAATGTTAAAGCCATGATGCAAGCAGCATTGATGTCACTTGGGAGTTACCTGGAAGACGGAGTTTAGACACTGAAGCCATTGGAAACGAAGAGATTGAAAAGGAATTCTTACTTGTTCATGTATCATCAAATCTATTCCTAGTCTCCATCATTACATATATATGCCATCATATATATACAAGATTGCTCTATGAAGCTCTTTCTGAGTGTCTATGTTTTTCAAAATTGGTGGCACTTTCTTCTAAGGGTTTGTTTTGATTGCCATTAAAATGACAATCAAGTCACCCGCCAAGGGTGTAATGCAGACCTGTAGTTCTAGTGTAAAACCCTCTTTGTAGCAGCATTTATTGCTCAGAGTTATGTGACAGTTTCGGTGGTTTGGGGAAAACCTTCAGAATGCTCCAGACATGCAAAGCCGACCATTGTCACCAGTAACTCACACTTCTGCATCGCCAGAATTGCCCTGTGAGATGGGAACGTGTGAAAATCCACACCCTTCCAGGAAAGAGCAGTGCTGACTCTTCTTGAAGGTAAACCCAAAGCACAGTGCTCATTTTCACTTGGGATGGTTAAGCAGCCACCATATTCTTTGGAAACTATCTGGCCGGCTCTTCCAGGGAAGTCTTTCTCAGGGGAGGGGGCAGTTTAGAAAGAAGGGCAGAACCGGATGAGGTAAAAACAGTCTTTTTTCCAACTTTCTAACATTTTATCTTTATTTTTCCTCATAACGAGCATTGTTACTCTTCCTCCACAACAAAAAGAAAGAACTTGAGTATAAAAGAGAGAGACCAAGAGCTTTTAACCAAGCAAATCTACGAGATTAGTGCCCTCACCCTGAGACAAAGGCGTTTTTTCCTACTACAACAATACAACGTTCGCTAACTATCTCTTACATGTTAATCTTTGCTACATACTTTTAGTATTTTTCTTTCATTTAGTGCTTCTATTGGGCCTGAGAGTGAGGGACTACTGTACTCCTCAATGAGGAAACTGAGGCTGGAGAGTTAAGTAACAATCATTACAACAGCTGCCATTTTTTTGTTTGTTTGTTTCACATACCGGGAATCAAACTCACGACCTCGCACTTGCCAGGTAGGCGCTGTGCTGCTGAGCTAAGTTCCCAGCCCCTGACAGCTGCCATTTGTTGAAAGACTTTATGCCAGGCACGTTAGTTTCATTAAATCAGCCTTCCGGGCACGGTTAGGTAGCGCTATTCATGTAGGGTCTCATTTGACCCACCTTAAAACTCTGTGAAGTGGGTTATGCCTGTGTCACAGATAAAGAAAACAGAGGAGTGGGAGAGTGAAACATTCTGAGGCCCCACAAGGGTGAGTGGGGAAACCGGTGTGCGTGCCCATTCTCTGTACCCCTTCCTCCTCCCCAGCGGAGTGTGTGCCAGTGAAGGGCTTCATCCTTGTGTCTTCCCCATTCCCATGTCCCTGCCTGGTTCCCCCAGGTCTAGTACTCCCAGGAGCCCAATAACCAAGAGTGATTAACATTTAGCCTAAATCACCATCAGCGTCTTCCAGGCATCAGGAGAACACTGAGGCCAAGGAGTCCGGCAGAAGCCACACTACCACGTAGGTGTCCCTGTATTCTGCCTCTTAGATGACTCAGCCTCCTAAGGACAAGCACAAAGTACATTATCAAGGGTGTGGGCTTTGGAAGCAAACATCAGGGTTTGGATCTCATCGCCTCCAAGTAGTTGTGTGGCCTTGGGCACATTATGGCTCTTCCTGAAGAGCAGGTTCTCCTGTAAGAGCAGAGCATTTCTAGCCTACTTAGGATTGAGATCATGGCATGTGGTCATGTTGAGAAAGGGCCTCACTAGTGCCTGTCACATACAGCGTATCTCTGAAATGGACAGTCCAGGCTGTGATCAGTGTGCCCTGCAGGCAGGGCCTGAGTCTGCTGTGTCCACCACGGTTCCTGAGTGCATAGCATGGTGCTGCTCTCAGCGTGAGACCAAAGTAAGAACTGTGGGATGATTCACTCACAGTGAGGAGACCTGGAAGCGCAACTTCCGGTATTTAATTCCAACCCCCATTCCATCATTTATGCAACTTGTGTCTCAGTCTGTTCAAGTTGCTACAACAAAATGCCATAAACTTGATGACTTCTAAATGATAGAAATGTATTTCTCACATTTCTGGAATCTGAAAGGCTAGGACCAGGGTACCAGGATGGCGGGGCTCTGGCAAGGGCTGTCTGCCAAAGTACAGACTGCTGACTTCTGGTGTCCCAGCATGGAGAAAAGAACAAGAGAACTGACTGAGGTCCCTTTCATAGGGGCGCTAGTTCCTTGCATGAGGGAAGGGTCCACCTGCATGACTTCACTGCCTTCCAAAGTCCTTTCCTCCAAATACCATTCTGTAGAGGGTTAGTATTTCAACACAAATATTGAATGAGACACAAACAGTTGGTGCCTAATAACCTCTGATTTGTGTATGACTGTCCATCTGTCCTCTAGTGTGAATAATATGCCTCTGGGACCTCTGGCTCAAGTGGGTTGGTGGTGGTGGAGAGCTCTTTGTCCAAGCTCCTTGCACCCAGATAACAATGTTCTTTGTGGCTCTTGGAGGTTTGAGCCTAGGTAGCTGCACAGAATTTTTATGTATTTATTTATAGTTATTTATTTATTTGTCTTTGTGAGACAGGGTCTCACTATGCAGTTCAGGCTTGCTTTGAGCTCATTTTGTAGCCCAGGCTGGTCTCGAACTCACAACGATCCTCCTGCCTCAGCCTCCTGAGTTCTGGGATTGTAGGCATGCACCACCACACCCAACAGAATTTTTATTCAATAACAAACACTTGAGTTCTATGCGCCAAGCACTCTGCAAGGATTAGGGGCAAGGAGTGAAAGGATAGACACAGGCCCTGCACTGATGGTGCCTGAAGCCTGGTAAGTGAAGGGAAGCCCAGGGAAGCAGGACTGGGTGAACTTACTTGGGATGAAGGCATGGGGCTGACACTTGCCTCCCCTGCAGCACCTGCTCAGCCCAATATCTTCCCTCTCTCAAGGGTACACAGTAAATGCAGCTCCCTGCGGGTCTTCCCTGACTCTCTCCTCTCTCACACGACTGCATGGTAATTTTCTCATTTTTAGTAGTGGTTCTTATTCATTTGGTTCAGATCTCTTCTTCTTCTTTGTACCACACTCAGCATGATGCCTGGTCCCTAAGACATCCTCAGTCACAGATGAAACACGAAGGGAAGAGTGAATGTCTTCTAATCTTGAGCAAATCTTTCAAGTTGTCTAAATTTCCCTCTCCTCTTCTGACAATAGGAATAATAATCCATCACCATGTAAGTCAAAGTCTGTGGTTCATATAAAAGGTGAATTAAAGATGGATCAGTATTGTTCCAACCCAAGAGCTCTTGGAGAGACTCCCCTTTGAGAAGTGTCTATAGGGTCCCAGGCTAAGCTCCTGAAGGTCTACCTGCTCGAGGTGTCTCACATTTACTCGAAAGGATCCTCCTCCAGCACATCACCCACCAGGATGGTTAGGGGAAGAGAGAGAGGAGGAGAGACAGACACAGCGAGAGACAGAGGGAGAGCATGAGCTGCGAGCCGCATGAGCTCTCCTTTGTGTCCAGGCACAGACCTAAGTGTTTCCTGTCTCGCCTTTTTGAAGACTCAGGCAGCCAAGTTGGACGCATCTGCTGCTTCCCTCATTGCCAATGGACCTGGGGTGAGGCCAAGCCCCCTGGTGGGTACCCACCCCTCATTTCTAAGAGAAGCCCCCTCCACACCCAAGCTCGCCCTATGCTGCCTCCGACTTCCCCATAGGCCTTACTTTCTTTAGAGCCCAGGCCAGCTACCCATCAATGCTCGGACCTCACCACTCCCCTCCGGGGTGGCAGTGATGTGAGGAGCCACGATGCCCCATCCCGCTTCTCTCAGTCAAGTCACCCTGCTCCCCTCCTGCCTGCCGGAAGGACTGGCTGAGCCCTGGGCTACTTATGGTGAAACGGGCCAGCGGCCATCCCCAGAAGGTGAGGCCTAGAAGACATCATCCACCAGGTTAAACAAATATCAAACACAACCTTTCAGCCAAGGGCAGCCCGACAGAGGAGCCAGAAGAAGAGGAGCAAAGACCCATGTAAGGCAGAGCTGGCAAGGCCTCAGGGATCAGCTCTGGAGCCTGCAAATTTCATGGAGGAGGAAATGAGGGCCCTCTAGGGGTTAGAGAACAGGGTCCTTGGCCGAGACTGGCCACTAACTAGCCAAGTGGCGTTAACCAAGTAACACGATCTCTACGCTTCCAGCGTAACAGAAGGACCCAAATCCAGCCCCAAGCTCTGGGATTTTTAAGTAAAACTGCAAGTTAAAAGCAGCCACCTGAGTGCATTTGACTACAGGGTGTGGGTTTATGCTCTTGTCCCCGCCTGCCCACCACTCATCCTCATTGTCCCAGCCCCAAAACTACAGGCCTGTTAGCACCAGGTGCCCTTGGGTGTCTGTCTTTCCATTCACCTCTCTGAGGTCCCACCTCTTCCGCTTTACCTGGGTAAAGTTCACACCATCCCATCTCCCCTGGGAGAAGAAGAGGAGGATTACATTATCTATGATTTAAGGAGTTCCCAAGAGGAGGTGATAGGCATGGGGTGCCCACTCCCCAAAGATGTACTACCCGAACATCCCCTATACCACAGCAGAATCTCCAGTGAACCCCTTTGAACAGACCGCTCTCACAGTATGTTTAAATGAATACACATAAACACCCCAAACCGGAAGGTGCTATTTGCTACCGTATCACAAATCTTCCATGCTTTTCTCCACGGCCAAAGCTGAACCCCTCCTCCATCAGGAAATCTTCCCTGATAAGTGGACAAAAGAGAGGTTACTGAGTCATTGAAACCAAAACTCACAGCAGGAAGGCGCTGCTTCCCAGTATATGCTGGTAACTGTAACTGATCAAAATAAACCAAATGAAAAAGAGGAAGAGATATTCGCCCTGTGTAGTGAAGGCGCAGAGCCGCAGCCTGGGTGGGCTCAGGGCAAACATTCTCATCTTGCTGTCCCCTTCCTCCCAGGTTCTGTCACCTTCTGGAGGCTGTTCAGTGGTGCTGGCATTTGTGCAAACTTCACTCCTGTAAGTTGGGCGGTCAACTTCATAACTTCCCAGCTACGGGTTTGGTTTTTGGTTCTGTTTTGTTTCTTGACACTAGCCTAAGTAATAGAGCAACTCTACCAGGCTCTAAGCTGTTAGCATTATTTGTCTGCATTTCTAACTCACTGGAAGATTCACAGGAGATTGACTAGTTCTAACTGTACACCAAGCACAGCGTTTCTCTTGCCACTTTGTGTATGTCTCACACATGAGCTCCATGTGTGTCTCAGTCCAGAGGAAAAGCCCAGGTGAGCAGCGTCACCGTGGCAGCGGGAGATGCCCTTGTCTACGTGGCTGACCAGCAAGGCTTTGTGCATGTCTATGACATCGAGGACCACAGCCTGTGGGGACGAAAGCTGCAGCCGCCCAAGAGTAAGCCATGCACTTCTCCACTGTTAAACACTGTGAGAGCAGAGCTTTGGTTTCAGTGCAAGATTCTGGCTCATAAAATTAAGCGGTATCAGTGAGGAGGGATTATCTTTAAATCCTTTGAAAGCAAACATACAGGAAAACATTTGAATGAAAATATTCATCAAGAAAATGAGCACACATACACGCGTGAATGGAGGGTAAGTTGCTATATCCTACCTGAAGGGCAAGTTGATTGTATATAGCTAAAGCTCTCAATGGAACTTCTAGGGATTTGGCAAAAAGAAATAATAAATGTGCATGTGTGCAGAGATTTAGTTATATGATGTTGTATTAGTACATTATTTATGAGAAAGAGGGGGAAAATAGAGGCAAACTGCATGTTCTATATAAGGGGAACACAATGGTATAATATATTGGAATATTAGTCACTAAATAATGATGCTGCATATGTATTCATAGGAAAAGAGTCATGATAAATGGGTCAAGTGAAAAAAGTCAGATCTTTTAATAGTATTACAGTATGAGTCCATCTTTGTTAAAACAAAGGACTGCATGAAAAACTGGAAGTCCAGAAAAATATACAAAAAGGTTTTAATAATCTTCATCTCTTTGTAGATGAAGTAATGGGTGTTTATTTCCTTCTCTTCTAAAAAGCTATCTTTTAAAATTTTCCTGCATGTATATTGCTTTTGTAATAACAAAAATATGTCTAAAATTTTACAACCTTTCCTATAACTATAAAACCTCTCGTTTAGAAAAAAAATCAAACAGTATGGAAAATGAAGTTCCTTTTCTGACCTCTTCTACTCCCCTAAAGTCCATTTATATTTCCTAATAAAACTGTTAATGAATTTGAATTTCCTTCCAGAAGGGTTTTATATAACACACACACACACACACACACACACACACACACAAAACAATGCTTCAGAATGTATTTTTTCTTTGTATTTCTTAAGAAACTGTCTAAATAAGCATATTTGCCTTTGCCTAATTTTTAAATGATTGTATAATATTGCATCAACTATATTTCCAGAAATCCAATTCAGAGATAAATAATCCATACGTCTCTTTTTCCAGCACTCCTATATGAGCATAGAAGAAGTTTAAACAACAAAGCAGAGAAATCAGAATTAAAAAATGAAAATAGTGTGCTTAGTATTTGTTTTTATTCTGGGTACTAAAGTATGTGAATCAGATTTCTGTTACTATAATATCGGAGATGATCAACTTATAAAGAAAAACGGTTTACTTTGGCTCACAGTCTTGGAGCTATCCGTCCAGCTGGCCCTGCTGCTTTGGGCCTGTGGCAGAGTATCAGGCAAAAATGTGTGAGACAGCAAAGCCATTCACCTCACGGCAAGGAAGGAGGGAGGGAGGGAAAGAGACAGTCAGAGAGACAGACAGACAGACACTAGGGTCCCACAATCTCCGTGGAAGCTGCATTCCCCAAAGACCCAATACCTCCCAGTACACTTCCCCTCTGAAATCTTCCATCACTTCCCAACAGAACTATATTAAAGACCAAACCTTTAACCCATGGGTCTTTGGACCAAACTGGGTCCAGATGCAAACTCTAACAGGAAGTGCAGCTTTTACAAGACTGTTCTAAAAATCATTTTTGGTTACTTGTGTTCTCCTCATGCTTACCAGATCCTAATCACTGAAGAAAATCATAGTGTCTTGCACAGCTCCCATTTCCTGTGCCTTTGGGCCTGTCACGGGGTCTAGAGGGCATTCAGTGATCCCTTATGAAATTAATGCTGCAAGACCGATGACTTGCTACACTGCCCGCTGGATGCACATCCGGGACACACACGCCCTGCAGGAATAGGTATATGCCACCATGTGTGCTAACTACCCACCCTACTCAGTGATTTTCTTCAATTTAGATGTGACCTTCTGGAGGGCCCATGTCAGCATGGTGACATCGTGAGTACCATCTTTTGTATTGTTCAAGAATTTGTCAGAACGAAAATAATTTTTCCCCCAAGTCAGTCTTCTCCAAAGCCCTCTGAATTGGCCTAAGAAGGAAAATTGCATTTCATTTCTGCTCTTAATAAAAACAAGACCTGTACTGTCTACACTGAAGTAAAGGAACAGATTCTAAAATCTTCATTTTTTCCTAAAAAGGGGTTATTGTTTTCCTTGAATTGACCTGGTATTGTAGTACAAGTTTGTAAGCTTAGTAGTTTTAAGTTTTGTTTGCTGGAGCTGGAAAGAGTCCATGCCAAGGGAGAGACCTGAACTCTTGCTAGATTGTTCTCAGCCTCTCGGTCTTCTGTTCAGACTTTGGGGCTGGAGTTGGGGCATTTGGAGGCAGTGTGGTGTGGTAGGAGGTGGGGAAAATGGTTTCCAGAAGAATTCAGGAGATGAACCTGACTTCTGTATCCCAAACTAAATTAAAGCAGTACTGACATACTGATCCAACGCCTTTTTTCTCCTTTACCTCGTTAGTTTGGAGCTGATAGAGGAAGAAAATGTTCTGCTGTCATCTTCCCTCGATCGCACAGTGCGCCTGTGGACCAGGGACGGAGCGTACATAGGTAGGGAGCATCCGTCTGGCCTCCCCTCAGCCCCAGTTCAGGGCCAAAGATGCAGCCTCCATTGAGTTGTGACTTCTCTGAAGTCAACTGTGTTGGGCCGCTCAGGATGTCATAACAAAATGCCATACACTGGGCAGCCTAATGAACATTTTCTCTCTGTTCTGGAGGCTAGAAGTCCAAGGCGAGGGTCCCAGCAGGTTGCTTTCTGGTGAGGGCTCTCTCTCTGGACACAAAGGGCCACTTTCTTATATCCACACATGGTGGAGAGAGATTATTATCTCTTATTATAATAACAGTAATCCTAATGGATCAGGGCCCAACTCTTATGACCTTATTTAATTTCCACCACCTCCTTCATGCCTTTATTTCCAAATATAGTCACACTGGAGGTTAGGGTTTCAACATACGAATGAGGAGACATAATTCAGTCCATAGCATAAAGTAGGCTTATTTTCTCCCCAAAATAGCAAGATCAGAGATATTCAAATTTAAGAAAACTCGGTGGGACTGGGGCAATGAGTCTGGTAAGGAGTTGTCTAATCATGAGGACCATGTCTTGGTAGAGACAATTCAGAACTAGTGAGGGGAGCTCTGTGGTGGGCAAAAGGCCTGGGCATGTATAGGCCAGAGTGGCCAGAGTAGCCAGAATAGCCTGACCTCCTGCTCAAAGGGACTGTAGACCTATTGCAGTATGTTATCTTGTCCTGCAATGTATGTTTCTTGAAGTAGGTCTGGAACTATTTTTAATTCTTCATGCATATTCTTAGTATATTATTGAGTAGCCTATGAACCCTTTGATACATTTCATGGGGAACATTCTAGGCTTCAGACCCCAAGAGCGCTTGCCCTGAAATTGTTTCTTATGGAACTGTAGGGACACAACCTAGTTTGATTAAAGCAACATCATCAGGATCAAGTAGACCTAGTCATGTTTAGGAGTAAGCTTGGCTCTAATTAGAAGACAGTATATCTTCCACTGTGTGCATATTACTTATTACTTTGTCTCTATTCTTCCAGGAACCTTTGGGCAGAGTAACCTCTGGGATATTTTTATTCCTGCATCCTGGAGTCACCCAAGAGTGCCCTGTGATCCCCAGAGCATGCCTACTCACCCTGCTCTTCAAGGAGGTGCTCCTGCTGGGCCTACAGCAGGACGGGAGGAGCAGGATGATGTGCTAGAGGAGAAGGCTTGGGCTGAGGTCTGTGCTAGCACAACCAATTCACCTGTGTTTCTTTGGCCAGGTGATCAGCATTGAATGAAAAACACAGCCAGAGCAAGTCAAAGCATGACCCAGAGAGCCCAGTTCATGCAGGGATAACACGTGTCCCCTGCATCTCACACTCGTGTGACTGCTCAGGACCATGAGGGTAGTGGTCCACCTTGTGGGATGAAAGGCGCTGAGCAGCATTTTCCTCATTCTGACCAACAAAAAAGCAAGGAATACAAGGGGAATACAAGGGGACTCGGCAATCACATTCACCCCATGTCTGAGAAGGACAGGCCCTCACCTGCAGCCCACAGCACACACTCACTGCTCAGCCATGCATTTGAACTTGCAGTCTGAAAGGAAGAAATGGCAGGCTTAATGCCCAAATCTGAGAAAGTCAAAGTCAGAGCAAGAGTTTTGGAGAGGGCCCTTGTCACTGCAATGTTAATTTAAAACTCCATGAAATACATGGATTCCTAAGAAATGCTTGCCCTTTAATAAATTGAAAAGAAGGTCATTTCATGAGCTATTGCTCACCAGCTATGTTACAACTCAAAGCAGGACACCTGCTCTGCTAGCAAAATCATGTGTCTTAGGTTTTTCCTTGGCAGCCTTGTAGAATACTGATCACAGTGTAACCTAGTCACTGCCTCTGGCTTAGAGCCCTGCACATGTTCCAAATAGAAAATAAAGGAATCAGGCAAACACAGAGCAGGAAAAGCTGTTCTCTCATCCAAACCTCCTGCATCTCTGTAACCTTGTTCCCAAGGTTATCAGGCAGCACCAATTGTGGTCACACTCAGGCAATTCAGACTGTGTCACGTGACACCACTGGCTGATTTAGAAATGCAGTAATTGCAGTGTGCATTTCATAGAGAGGAAACAAATGTGTTCATTAATTCTGATAGCTCCTTATTTTGGAGAACGAGAGCTCAGGGCAAAGTGGAAAGAGAGGAAGGAAAGAATAATAGGGAAAATTGCTGATGGAGATAAAAGTCCCAGTTGAACGTTATACTCTAAGGCAGACCTAGGAAGAAATCAGACCGGAAGTTCAAATACAGGAAGGAGGAAGCTCAGGAAAGTGAGGTGGGGGAAGGAGGAGAGAAAAAAGCAGAGGGGTGAGGCAGAGGAAGAAGGAATGGAGGAGGAGTGGGGAATATTATAATTTAGAGGATGCTTCAAAAAGGGTGAGCAACGCCTTCACAGGTGACATTGATCTGTGTAAGGAAACCATACAGTGAATCTATGCTTATTATTCTACCCAATTTGACTGCAGCTAACTCAGAAAATGGTTTAAATATCTTCCAATAAAACTACACAGAAAACAGAAACCTGCGCCTTTATTAGTACATCTGAGCCAGTCTATGAGAATCCAGATGCAAAACTGCAGAATGACATGTTTCATCACCGTTTGTAAGTTACAGTCCCCCAAGTTCCACACTCACGTTTATCTTAATTACTCATCTGACCTCTTCCAGCACTCATTTTTGTTGAGCTATAAAATGAGAGGTGGGGTTTGATCATCTCTAAGGTTTCATTCCAGCTTTACAATTTGCATGTCTTAAAGCTCTGAATGTCTGTTTTCCAGAAACCGAGTGCATTGATTGAATTCTGGATGTCAGTAGTGATTCTTCTGGGATCCAGAGGATCAAACACAAACACAGACAAAATAAGTTGACTGGCTGCAGGAAGGCATTCAGCTGGAAAATATCACAGATGGGTTGGTAGTTGGAACAGCAAGTTGAAGCTCAGAGGAAAATGCTCTTGTTATCAAACCAATTCAGTCAGCTTGGATTTTGTTCTAACACAGAAAACCCATGTAACCAAGAAGCAGCCCTCATGCCCTATTGTCAGGGTGATCATGGGTTCCTGTTCTTTCTTGTTCCTTTCTCTTTGAGCCTGAAAAAGCCCCTGACCTTTCCTCTCCAGAAGATGTCATCCTTGAAGTTGAGAAGAGTAGATATGACCCAATGGTCTGAATGTCTTCATGGCAGGTCAATCTAAAAGGAGCAGCCAGGGGACGATGTGGAGGGTTGGTTCTTCCTGAAATAACACAACGTTTCTTGACTGGGGCATCCCGGGTCACCCTGTCATCTGTGTGTGTCACCTGCATGTGTTGCTTGTCCTTAAATTCTCTCTCCTGAGTGTACAACTGAGGTCATAACTCAAGTGTCACCAGTCAGATGTCTGACCTAAATGATCCAGGGCACCCTGCACCCCAATTTTCTCCAGCCAGCACACATGGTCAAGAATCACACTCAGCTCTCTGCTTCGAGCTCTATGGTTGACGATGCTGTCCTCAGCGCTGCTTGAGGTAGAAATGCCCCACAGTCCCTCCCTCAGGAGCCCTGAGCAGCCTTGCCAACCTCCCGAGGACACAGGGCAGGGGCAAGCCCTGAAACCCACAAGGGTTTTCACCTGGACTATTCAAAGGCCCTGGGCATGCGTCAGGTCCTCATGCCCTAGTACATGGCAGGTGCTAGACAGAAACAGAGCAAATGAGGACCTCTTTCTCTAGTTCTGTGAGATATTCTATTCCCCAAGCCCCATACTGGCTTTCTTGGGTTGCAATCACCATAAGGCCCAAAGAAATGGCCCCTCCAGGACACTTACTCCTCCCCTTGTCACGGCATTTGGATCTAGGTCTTGGGCACATGCAAAACGACATCACTCCCACCTCCCAGCTCATTGGTGCAGAGACTCTGTCATTAAAACCCCAAGCTTCTCTCAGCGGCTTCCCCACTGTCTTAGCTCTTGCCTCTGTCTTCAGAGTCACTAAATGGCATAGAAAGCTATGAAGATGTCCTGCCTTCCACCTGCGCTCCAGCAAGTGCAAACAGGGGCCTACAGAGTGGGGTTCAGCACAAAGTGTCCTCCTTGCAGCTGGATCAGCAGCCCTTATGGGATTTTTTAGGATTTTGTGCTCCCTTCTGCTCACATCTCATTGGCCAGGACTCAGTCACACAGCCATGTCTAGTTGCAAGAGAAGCTGGGAGTTCTGTGAGCAAGGAAGGAAGGAAGGAAGGAAGGAAGGAAGGAAGGAAGGAAGCCAGCCAAGAAAGGATTTTTGGTGGATAACTTGCAGGCTCTGTCCACATAGGTCAAAACTTAAAATGTTTCAGAAGTCATCAGAATCAAAGGGTATCTCACATAGAAACACCATCTATCATACCATGTGTATCATGCCCAGAAAATGTCTGAGAGTCACAAACCTGAAGTTTGGTTGGGAGAATAGTTGGCTTGTTAGGAAATGAAATGACTTGGCTTATAGTCACAGATTTGTCTTTGCCCCTGGGAAAGTCATTTAAGCTTCCTGTTTATGCACCCGGACATCTCCCAGGTGGATGTGAAATCCAGCGAGACGATGCTGGTGATGATGTGTTGGTCTCCTTTTCTGTCTGAATCTGAAGTTTAACATCAGCATTTGCATTGGCGTTGTTAGCCATGTCAGCAACTGCAGAACGAGTTCTTTAAATGCCTTCGCAGTACCTGTTTTGGTTGTAATTGCCTCTCTCCTTTGAGAGCTTACACCACTTCAGGGTGTAAGGTGGGAAAGGCTTCCAGGCAGCATGAATAACAAATACAGCAGGAGGCGACCAAATAAGATGCTGTCTGACTCCGAATAGAGACAGCATAGAAAAGTGTAAAGAGAGCAGGCTCTGAGCACAGAGCTGGTTTATATTCTCAGTGACTGTTTATTGAGAGGCTGAATGAGTGGATTATGAAGTGAGAGAGACAAGTAATGAAAGAAAAAGAGGTGGAAGTGGGTCTGTCTGCTTAGAATATATCAGCCAGGGACATCGAAAACCCCCTCATCCGACTAAATCAACACCAGTGGCATGGAGTTAATTTATAAACATATATCTTTTAAGGGAAAGAACCACTAAAAAATGATACACTCATCTATAAACACTTTATTTCAGTTTGTAGCATAAAATGCACATCCATTCACCAGCCTTCTGATGTTCAGCACTGTCTTCCATAGTGCATTACATATGCTTTTCAATTTCCATTTTTTAAAGTAGAGTGAGAATGGAGAGAGAGATTTGCAAAGCAGTACGAGTGCGGTGTCCTTCCAGACTTTTTAACAAATTTTCCCAGGCTTTCACATGTCACCTACCTCAACTCGGTCTCACTCTTCAACTGGTATTTTTGAAGTATTTATTTTCACTTTCACAGGGTTTTGATTTCATTGTTTTCATATTAATTTTATCCCTTTTCATTTTGTTTAAATAAATTTATAACCACAATAAAATGCACAACTGGTATAATTAGATTGCGAACAAACACAGCTGATTCTTATTGAGCACACAGCTCAAGCCCGCAAACATTAGGCAGATGTTTACAGGATACTGTCATCGACTGCCGGATATAAGTATTCAAAACGTTGTGATCATTTGCAGGGCATTGACCCAAAAAATCAGTAAACCATTGATTCAGCTGGGAGCGTATCTACCTTGGAGATCCTTAGATCAGTAGAGATTCCCAGAAAATAAAATCAAGCTTTCTCTGAGCAGCTTGGCTACAGAACCAAGGACAAAGAGAGGAGAAGCCAAGAGAAAGAGGAAGGCAATAGCCCTGTCCTTAGTCTCCTTGTGTTTATATTACAAGAAACCTCAAGCATTGTCTTAATGGAGCCCACCCTTCTCAAACAGCACATGCCCTATTCACTGTAGAAAGAAATGCTGAGGACCTTCTACCTGGGAAGGCCTCCCCCACTACATAGGGAATTTGTCCAGTTCTCCCAACAACCTTGGCGATGTTCCTGTTTGTTATCTTACTTTACAGACAAGGAAACTGAACCTTAGGGCGGGAGTGTGATTTGCCCAAAGTCAAGCCACTGGTGGATTAAAAAAGACAGGTCCCATTGCTACTTCTGCTACCCTACAGTGAAAAGACCATGTCTCAGAGAAGGGTTTAGTATGAACATAGAAAGAAAAGGGCAGAGGTTGCACCTGCTCCAAACACATGGAAACTGTGAACAACGAGCAGATTATTGTGGAATGAAGCATCTGCCTGCAAAGCACAGGCCCAAGTGCCAAAGCGAGTGTTAACTTGCTGAGATCCATGTTGTCTGGAGTCGGCTTAAACAGAAAGGGGTAGAGGTCTTTGAGTGGGTGCCTCCCCACCCCAGCTGTGCAGGGAGGAGTAAGGCATAGAGAGGCACACTGGAAATCATCTCCAGAGACACGGTGCCAGAAAGGCCAGTGGATGACCTGAGTAGATGCACATGGGGCAAAGAGGGTATAAAATACCACTGCGCAGAGGTGGTGGACAGACCAGGGAGACTCAGGAGCAGATGGACAAGAAGGCCAAGAGATAAACCAGGCAGCCAGAAAGCATGGTTAAATATACCATCTAGATCTAGAGCAGCAGTCCCTAGACTTTTGGGCACCAGGGACCAATTTTGTAGAAGACAATTTTTTTCACAGATTCTGTTAGAGTGAGTGGGATGGTTTAGGGATGATCCCAATGAGTGTGCAACCAAGATTCTCCACACGCACACTCCACAGTAAGGTTCACGCTCCCATGAGAATCCAATGCTGCCAGTGGTCTGACAGGAGGTGAAGCTCAGTCTATAAATACAGATGAAGCTTCGCTCCCCTACCCACTGCTCATCTCCTGCTGTATGGCCCAGGTCCTAGAAGGTCACAGACTGGTACAGATCCTGACCCAGGGATTGCAGACCTCTGACCTAGAGTATCCAGATTTGGTCTCAAGGTTTTGTTAGAAATGGCCCATGAGTACCACTAGGGATAGTTTGTTCAACTTTTCTTCTGCAACACTTGTGAAGCACCACTCTGCACCAGGTCCTGTGCTATGATAGGACACTGGGGATTCTGCCCCGAGTGGGCAGGAGTCAGTATCCTGAAGGAGCTCACACTCCATGGAAGGCTGAGGATCACCAGGCTCCATCACTCAGTACTTGGCTCTTACCTGCAGGAGGAAAAGAAAGCATGATGGGAGTATTTGCTGAGGAGTTAAGATAAGGAGGCTCTTTGGAGGAAGGGAATTTGTACTGAGACCTAAAAACTGAGTGGCACATGCCCATGTTTTTCTATTTAATTTAATTTTGTATTTGTATATGTTTGTGATACATAATAACTATATTCATTCATTTTGGAGAATTAATACACATACACATCATATCTTGATCAATTTTGGTCCCTTCCTCCTCAAACTTCCTTTCTTCCCTTGTTCCCAGATCTCCCTTCCCACCTCCCAAAAGTTTACCTCTCTGTTTCCTACCATTGCTCCTTTATTTGGCTCTTTAGATTATTTATATTTTGAATTTCTTGTAAAGAGAGACCATCTCTCTTAACCTGTGTCTCTGATTTACTTCACTTAACACTATAGTCGCAAGATCCACCCATGCTCCTACAATTAACTCTAAGTTATCTTACTTTAAGGCTGAGTAATACTCCAGTTTATATGCATACCACATTTTCTTAACCCATTCATCTGCTGATGGGTATATAGGCTGTTTCCAGAGTTTAGCTATTGTGAATTGTGCTGATATAAACATGGATACATGTATATACATGTGTAATGGCTTATGTCGAAAGCTTGTGTTATGACATGTGTTAGGGCATATGTCCCCCCAAAGCCTCATGTGCTTGTAGGTGGAGCTTTTCAGAGGTTGTTGACTCTAGAGTATGTGATGCCGGGAGTAAGAGTGTGATGCTGGGATCAATGGTGTGTGATTACTAAATTCATCCACTGACTGGTTTGGCAAAATTCCGGGTGTGGATAATGGAAAGGCCCTCCCTGGGTGTGAGTGCTACCTGCCCTAAGGATGTATAGCTCGGACAGATTATAAGGGTCAGAAAGACGTCTGCTAGGGTCTCTTGTCACTTGCTGCTGCTGCTGCTGCTTCTCTTCTGCTGCCTCCTGCCTGCTCTGCAATGCCCTTCTGCCAAGCCACCCTGCCTTGGAGCCAGCTGACTATGGACTAAAACCTCTACAAACTGTGAGCCAAAATAAAACTTTCCTCCTTTAACCTTGAGTGCTGGGTATTTTGTCTCAGCAATGAGAAAAGTAACTAAGGCAGCATGTATCATTATAATATGTTGGCTTTAACTCTTTTGGGAAGATACCTAGAAGAGATAAGGCTGAACTAATTGCAATTTCTCTTTTTAGTTTTTTGAGGAATCTCCATACTGATATCCATAAGTGGTTGTATCAGTTTACATTCCCACAAAGAATGTAGAAATGTTCCTTTTCTCCACATTCTCACCAGCATTTGTCATTTTTAGTCTCCTGATAGTAGGCATTCTCACTGGAGATAGGTGGAATTTCAGTGTTATTTTGATTTGCATTTTCCTAGTGACCAAAGATTTTTTTTTTTTTGCACCACTCTACCTTCCCACCAACAGTGGAGCAGGGTCCCTTTTTCCCCATAACCCGTCCTGCATTTTTTATTGGTTGATTTCTTGGTGACAGCCATTCTTTCTAGGGTGAGATGCAATCTCAGTGTTTTTACTTTGCAGTTCTTGAATGACCAGTGATGTTGAACATTCTTTCATATATTTATTTACCATTTGTATTTCTTCATCTGAGAAGTGTGTATTCATCTCAGATGCCCATTTTTTGGTGGGGTCTTTGAATTTAGGGGGTCTGAGTTTTTTCAATTGTTTATCTGTTCTAGATATAAGTCCTTTTTCTGAAGTGCAATAGGCTAAAATTTTTTTCTCACTCTGTGGGTTGTCTTTTCACTCCATTGGTGATTTCTTTTGATGGACAAAACTTTTTAATAAGATGAGATCCTAATTGTTGATTCTTTAAGTATTTCCAGTGCAGTTTGGGTTTTGTTCACGAACTTTCTACCTACACCTATGTCTTCAAGATTTCTACCTATTTTTTTCTTTTTCTTCCAGTAGATTTAGTGTTTCTATTTTCATATTTAAATCTTTGATCCATTTTGACTTTGGTGCATGGTGATAGACATGGGTCTAGTTTAAGTCTTTGGTGTGCATAGAACCAGTTTTTCCAGCACCATTTATTAAAGAGGCTCTTTTTTCCTGTGAACATTTTTGGCTCCTTTGTCAAAGATGAGGTGGCTGAGTGTGTTTGTAGTTGTGTCTGCATCTTCTAATCTGTTCCACTGATCCTTGGGTCTCTTCTTTTTCCAGTACCATGCTGATTTTATCACAGTAGCTTTGTAGTATAATTTCAAGTTACGTATTGTGATGCCTTCTGCTTTGCCTTTGTTGCCCAGGATTGCCTTTGCTATTCTAAGGCTCTCCTGTTTCTGCTGTTATTTTGATAGGCTTAACTTTATAATTTACTTGACATTTTTCTCTAATAGATTTTAGCATTCTCTCTTTGTTCCAGATTTCTGGGATTTTGAACAGAGCCATTTGCTTCTCATGGTTGGATTTTTTTCACTCCCTATATCTGAGTACCTATAGACCTTGCTAGGCATCTTCTGGGCACTGCTGCCTTTAGCCCACCATAACACTTCTCAAATGTAGCCATTTTAAAGGGAGCTAAAGAGAAGGAAAAGCCACTACCACGTGGCTGAACCCCAAGGATGTTGTGTAAATGAAACAAGACAGTCACAAAAAGATAAATACTGCACGATTCCATTTATACTGTACTCAGCATAGTCAGATTCCTGGAGACAAAGTAGGGACTGGAGAGCAGGGAACAGGGGATTACGGTTTAATGGCTTACAGGCTCAGTTTGTGAGATGAAGCAGTTCTGGAGATGGAGGCGATGGTGGTTGCACAACAGTATGAATGTACTTGATGCCCCTGTGGCTCTTCATATGGTTGAGACCCTCAGCTTAATGTGCTTTTAAGTAAAGAGCAGGTGGAAAAGCATGAAGGAGCACAGCCCCTAGACACGGGTGACAGGGGTTCTGGGAACTCTGAGGAGTTCAGTGGGGTAGAACAGTTGAGGGACGGGGGAAGCGGTAGCAAGAACAGAGCTGTGAAGGGGAAGCGTATTCAGGGTGGAAGTAGATGGCTTTCCAAGGTATTTAGAAATGAGTTGGAGGAAAGACAGAGCTGGTGACAGAGGACCCAGTGGGATCAGCAAGGATAGTGCCTCTTGGGAATGGAAAATAAACTCTGATGTTCAATGGGAAGGCTTCAACTGAAGCAGGGGCAGCAGCGTGCCCAAGGTGCCCACTTACTCGGTTCTTTTCCTCCAGATGGCTGCCAGCACAGATCAAGCCTTGCTTGAAAACTCCCGAGCCTGGATGGCCTAGCATCTACCAGGCCCTCCAATGCCATGAAGTCGCCTGCATGTCAGCCCCTGGGGAGAAGCCAGATCTGTCCATTATTGACTCTGACTTGTTGAAATACATTACCTTCTGCAGGCAGGAGAAGGAAGTAGAGCTACCCCAGATTCCTGATCTGATGGCAATCCCCTCATCTGAGCACTCAGGGTCCCAGCAGCTCATGCCTTTGCTTAGCAAATTCTTTTTCTCTCTGTAATTGAAAAGTCTGACTGAGATTAAGCTTTGACCCAGAAGAACAAAACAGAACACAACAAGAAATGATTTCAACTGACGTGGGCTTCTTCCCAAAGCAATTAGAGCTTGAGTTTAAGGGAACAAATTGGATTTGAGGCTTTCCTTTCTCGGGGACCATTATTTCATTGAGAGGAGGAAGTGCAGAGAGGATGGAGGCAGCCACTGGCTCCCCAAGCACCTCTGCCACAGCTCAAAATACAGTGAAAGCATCTGCCTCGAGGTGGGCCGAGGGCGGTGGGAGAGAACAGTGAGGCTGTTGGTAAAAATAGCTGATGATTTTGCAAGTTGAGTGTGCCAGGTAGGCCTTATGTGACAGCCTAGATGTATTCTCTCATTTACTTCCAATAACAACCCTATGAATAGATACTGTTATCATACCACCTTTCCAACAGGGAAACTGAGGCTCCAAGAACTCAAGTGACTTGCTGCTAGTTAACAATTAAATGACAGGAGAATCCGGAGCCTGTGTTCTTAACTGCCCCACTCAGGAGAGTCTCTACTCTGGAAGTAAAGTTAGAGGCCAGTTGCCTTCTCCTTTCCAAAAGGCCCTGCTGCACAGCAGTTTTAATACTGGAAGTGAGGGACCTCAGAGGCAACAGCAGTTCAAAAAAAAATAATGGCACAGCAGCCAGTGACTGAGCTCTTTCTAGACTCCACTCTCCACTGATATCATTGAACTGTCTCAGCAGCCTGGAGGAAGCACATCCTATTTTACAGACAAGAACACTGATCCTCAGAGAGATTATTTTGCCCACAGTTACACACATTAAAAAACCAATCAACATTCAAAATTTACATTGACCCTAACCCTCGGCTATAAATTGCTACCTCTATCTCAAAGCCATCAGTTTTGCAAGTGGAAACTTGAGGTGTAAAGAGAGAGTGCAAGACTGCAAAGCTGGGAAGTCTCTTGGCCCTTTCCCTAGTCTAGGACTTCCCAGTAACTACTCCGTACCCTCAGGGCAGCCCATGATCAGTAACAACCTTAGAGCTGGGCAAAAGGGGTCTCCCTGGCCATGCTCTCCTCACAGGAGAGTATCTATCTACCTCCACTCCACATCAGTTTTGTTCTCCATGCCGGAAACATGGCCTTAGGTGTCTTGAGTTCCAAGTATCTATCTACCCATTGTAGGATCTAGAGCACAGTTCGGGACCTGGAACTTGGCAGTTCTACGTTCAGATGGCTCAAAGTGCAAGTCTAGATTCTGCGAAAGATCTTTCCAGACCCAGGCTCAGTGGCATAGCGGAGGGCAGGTGTTTGCTGGGGTGCACTGGGGCACCAGCTGGGGTGGGGGTGTCCGTGCACGTGAACATTTAGGTCTCTGTGGTGCAGAGTGAAAGTGGGGGTGGGAATAAAGAACAATCTGGGGCTGTGTGCCAGGGCTAATTCTCCCTGCATAGCCACATTTTCCAGCGAGCTATGAGGCCTCCAAGAATTCAGCATCCAAACTGGCCTTCTGGGGCCACATGGTGTGCCTAGGGTAGGAGGACAGAACATTCTGCGTCTGTGAAATATTTATTGAACAGTTTATTAACTTGATATTTAACTTTTAAATAGTGGGCCTGCATTTGTACGGGAAGTCATGCATCTGAAGTACTTACTTTCCTTTCATTGCTCAGGTTCTTCTACTCCCTCACCCAAAACCCCCTGTGACCTCATTCCCTAGCGAAAGACCACCTTCGCAAAGAATGCTGGATTCTCACTGGTCACGTGTTCGGATCTCCCACTCCAGCCCCAGTGTGACTGATTCTCAACATGTGTCTCTATTTCTGGCAGTCAGCTTCCTGTTTAAATTGCCTGATTACCCAGGATTTGTTTGTCCCAGCCGGCCAGGAATCCAATCCCTGGATGCTTATGGAAACTAACAAAATGAGAACTGCACAGGCTCTTAAAACCACAGGAAAACTATCACCAGGGACACAAGGCCCCTTCTGGGACAGTTTTCCCATCTCTCGTCCTGTGTCTGTTTCTGTCTGTGTCTGTGTCTCTCCCTCCTGTACCTTTCTCCTCTCTCCTCCCCTCCACTCCAGATCAGTTTTGTTCTCCATGCCGGAAACATGGCCTTAGGTGTCTTGAGTTCCAAGTTCCAAATCCCTAGTAGAAGAACTTACTGGCCTATCTTGAATCAGTACTTAACTTGGGCCAGCCAGCTGAGAGCTGGGGTGATCCTTTAAAAATAGCTGCTTTGAAAGCTCCATGGAGACGTGGAGACCCTGCTTTTGCTGGGAGGAAAGCAGTGTGGTGGGTACTCAGACAGTCTGTTACGTGTCTCCTGAGGCTAGACTGTTGATCCCCATTGCCACAATTCTGTCCAACTGTACCTGCCTGCCTCCCTCCCTTACCCTCACTCTCCTTTTCTTCCTTCTTCCCTTCCTTTTCTCCTTTTTTCCTTCTTTCTTTCCTTCCTCTTATCTCTTCCATCCTTTCCTCCTTCTTTCCTTCCCTCCTTCTTGAGTTGGATTTGAACAGTGGCTTCTCCACTCTTCTTTGCATCAAGGCTTCGGAGGCAGAGAAAGGACATGGTCCCAGCTCTCCCTCCACCTTCCTGATAGGCCTAGCATACTACTTGGCCCCCTGAGCCTGGAGTTCCTCAGCCACCAAAGAGGGTGCTTGTTCACATTACTGGTTCCCCCTCTTCAAGCCTGGTAAGCAGTCAGCCCATCTCTTCCCACCCTGCTTTTCATAAACTTCCAGCGTGGGTTTCTCTTCCTTCGGTGAGGTGGGTATTCATTCCTAATCCTTAAATTTGAGATGTGGTCCTCAGGTTCCAGTCTGCCTACTGGTACTGTTTTCAGTTCACAGATTTGCACAGATGTGCTTTGCTGGGCACACTGTTCCCTCCACTAATTCCTTGAAGAGATAATACCATAATGGGACATCAGCAGTGCTCAAAACAAAACCATCTCTGTAAATCACGCCAAGGAGAATTCTAGATCCCTCTGGATGCATCTTCCCAATTGGTCTGGCTTGATGGAAGGAAATGGGGCCAACTAGAGAAATGCCTGACATTTTCCCCTTTCTATCCTTTTCCTGCTCCCTCCTACTAGCCTCCTACTTTCTCACCAGCCCTGGTGTTTCAGAGAATAGAGATAGGAACCCAGTCCAACCACTGTCTTCAGTACCTTGAATTGAAGTGGGGGCTTGTAGGGTGGAATTGAGGTTCCCTGGAGATGAGATTATTAAATGTTGGATTAAAGCTATTTCAGAGCCGAGTGTGGTGGTGCATGCCTGTAATTACAGCATGTGGGAGGTTGAGGCAGGAGGATTGTTGTGAGTTCACAGCAGCTTGGGCTACAAAATGAGTTCAAGGCACTGCATAGTGAGACCCTGTCTCCAAAAAAAAAACAAGCTATTTCAGGTTTTGTTTTTTGCTTCCCTGAGTTCTTCTCTAAGCCCTTTGTAGCTTCAAGTGCCTGAGAAGTTATCAGGAAAAGAACAGTTGCCCAAACGAACTTGGGTGGGGAACTCTTTCACCAAGATACATCATGTGGCAAGAGTGTTCCAAGAAATATACTTTAGGGGATGCTGCTTGGACTACAACCCATCTACATCCAGGTGCTACTCCATTCAGCCTCTTTTATGTTGTTTTTCTGTCAACTTCATTTGTTTTAAAGTTGACAATCTTCTTTCTTTCCATTCACCTTCCTGTCACTCCTGTGAGACAAGTACCATCCTTAAACTATACAGATGAGGAAACTGAAGTGTAGGGGTCTCCTCATCTCTGAGAACCCAGAAGCTGGCTGGACAAATCTAATAGCTCCAATGAATCTATAAAGAAACTGGGCCTCAGAGAGGTACCCGGGGCAGAGTTGAGTCTGGAAGTCCCTCCTCTGGATTCAGGATCTGTCTTTTCCATGTATGCATGAAAGAGAACCGTGGGAAATGTGTGTGGGGTGTTAGGAAGTACAGGACTGGATGAGATTTGGCTTGCTGATGCCTGGCATCTGAACAGGGTGCCGGGAGAGTCTGAATCTGCCCCAAATGAGTCTATCCGAGTCTACATCTCCTGTGAGACCCGGATGAGCGGAAGGTGGAACCAAAGTTCCCTGTTATTGTAAGGGGAGAAGCCTGATGTTCCCTCTGGTAGAATGCTCCCACACGCTAGGCTGGAGGTTAGGACTTCACTGAGGCTGAGCAGGGACCTTCCCGCCTCCTCCCAAATCTTACCATGGGAGGCTGAAGACTCCACCATGAATTATCCCACCTGGGAGTAAATGAAGTCTATCAGGACCCTGGTCTCTAATCTGCAGTATTTGAGGAAGGGAGCTGCCTTCTTTCCCCCAGTCTATGATAAGCAGAGTTTGTTTGCCTTTCCAGATGCTTCAACAGCAAGGAGGGGCCCATCAAGGAGGCGCCATGGTCTCCTCCAGTGCTCAGGGGAGGCCGCTGGAGCTCCTGGAGTTTGGGTCAGGTCCCTCTGCAACCAGGATGGAGACAGGGTCTCTGCAGACCCACTCTGTCTTACACGAAACCTGACCACTTCTGTACCATCCTGCCACCTCTGTGTCCTGTCACTTGTCCCACCCCTTCCCTTTGAGAGCTCATGGTCAACCCCAGCCTTCCCTCCATCCCTCTTGGTTTTGCGATTTCAGAGCCTATTCTGCAGCTTACATCTAGTCTGAACTCGTTCGGCTTGTTGGGCATCTTGTACTTTTTCCACCTCCCATGAAACATGTATTCTAGCCTCCTCTCGCTTACTTCTACCTCTCCTCATGGGGAAAGCCGTAAAAAGGTGTCATTAGTGTGTTTAAAACACATTACTACAGGCTTAACATTCTTAATTATTGGGGTTTTTTTTTCCTAGACAACAAAAGCGAGCATTTTTCAGGGAGATTCCCTGGAAACAGGGAGACAGGAAAACTTTCCAAGAAAGATGAGGCAATATTCTTTCTCATCCACTGTGGCGCCCTGCGGTTGGCTGAATAATGACTCCTCTGAGACACAAGTTCCAAGCCCTGCATCTTGTGAACGTGACCTTATTCGGCAGAGGGGTTTGTGGATATGACTGGGCTCAGGATCTTGAGATGGGAAGTTAGTCTGGTTTTTTTGAGAAGGCCTAAATACTGTCACAAGGACCTTCTAGAGAGAGACAGAAGGAGATAACAGAGACACGTGGGGGAGAGGTGACAAGAGGAAGAAACAGAGAGATGTGGCCCCAAGACAAAGAATTGAGGAGCCGGGGATATAGCTCTGGGCTGGGGATATAGCTCAGGGGCACAACACCTGCCTGGTAATTGCAAGGTCCTGAGTTCTATTCCTAGTACCAAAAAAAAGCAAAAGCAAAAGACAGGAAGTTGAGGCAGACACTAAACACTGGCAGAGGCAAGAACGGACCCCCTAGAGCCCACAGAGGGAGCGCAGCCCTGCCCACACCTTGGTTTCAGACTTTAGGCCTCCAGAACTGAGAGGGGGCAAATGTGTGTTGTTTTACCCCAGTCTGTGGCTAACGGTCACAGCAGCCCTGGAAAACTAATACAGATACTGAGCTTCCTCCAGTAGAGCGTGTGTGTCTTTCTCAGGCACATGGAGTCCGGCTACGCTAATCTGTTCATTATTTCACTTGCTCACTCAGGTTCAGTTCCACATGTGTGTCGGGGCTGTGCTAATGACATAGCTCAGGATCCCCTCAATTAGGGGACACTATTAAGAAGCCACTGCTGCCCTCAGGGAGCACATAGTCCAGCAGAAAAGAACACTGTAAATATAACCGGGGAGCCTGAAAGGGATCTGGCAGGGGTGGAGGGGATGGGCTGGGATGCGGTCAGGATGTTCGGGGTACTCCTGGGGAGCAGGAGGTGGGTGGGTGAAGGCTGTACTGCCTTAAATCTGACCCCGGGGTCCCTCTACCTCCTGTCCCTCATCCCACCCTTTCCTAGGGTCAGGTGGCTTGTGCGATGTGCGTGCGGCGCATGTGTACACGTGTAAATGGCCGGTGAGGCACAGTGTGTGTGTGTTACGTGTCTGTGTACACCTGAGGGTAAGAAGGCTGCCGTGGCCAGGAAATGCAGCCTTGGGATGCACTGAGTCCCTTGGGGATCACTCCGCTGCCAGAGCCCCAGCCCTGCTTTACCATCTCCCCGCTTCTGACTGAGGACTAGTACCGTGTTCAGATCCTCTTCAGCCAGACCAGGCTTCCCCCAGCACCACAGGACAGTGGCCTCGGACGGACACCCTGCTCCTCCTTAGTGACCCAAACTGGCTGTGACGCCCATACCTCTCTTACAAGAAAGAGGTAGACTTACTAGCTCACATAGGAAATGATGCTGAACGGTGGGAAAGTGGAGCTGCAGTCTGAGAAGCCTACCGCTATGAAATAAACCAAAATGCCACATGCCACTCTGCTGGTTGGGCCCGTGGTGACTTTTATGACAGTCCCTGTTATTCCAAAGAGGTCCCTGTGTCACGTATCATTTCTGGGAGACGGGGTTTGGAACCTCCTTATGGCTAGAACTCTGCATGGTGGAAAAAAGAGGAGGAAGTCGATTATTGGCTACAGTTGGTCCTTTAAGGGGGTCCCAGGTAGGACACAGGCAGAGACAATGGACAAGATCAGGGCCAGACCACATGGACAGAGGCGGGATACAGGACCCAGGGAGAGTTTTTTCCATTTTGAATGTTGGTGCCTATGATTTCCAGGACCTGTTGATTCACCGGGACAAAAGACAAGTATGATAAGACCGGGAGTGACGAGGTGAGCAAGCAGAGATACACCTTCCTTGGGCCTACGCAGCCATTATCTCCCAAGGCCACACAGACTCCCGCAGGGTGCACACGGGTCCTGGAAGTTATTTGCTGCTCCAGGTTCCATACACTTTCCTCACTGCACGTTCTCCAAACAGCATGCACTGATGCTTGACGCTCCTTTGGCTGCAGCTGCGTTCAGACATCAACAGGGAACTCGCGGTGGTTAATTATGGTGAACATTCTGATCTTTATCTCTTCTAACCGCTCTGTAACACTGCCCTGTGCACTCCTGCCACTTCACATTCTTCCCCCTTTCTTCTGTGCCCCTCACAGGCCTGCTTTTCCTTTCACTCTCTGCTTCATCCTTCTATTTGCTCTGACACTGTAAACATTGGCTTTCTGAAGGTCCATGCTGAGGCTTTGTTAGGCATTCAGTGAATACTGTTTGAAATGCAAGCCCTATGCTGAGCATTTGAGCTATGGAAAAGAAGAAGCAGACTGAGCCCAGGTCCTCCTATATGAGAGGCTGAGGCTGAAGACTGAACAAAGAGGGTTGTGTGACCAGGGTGACAGAGGGCAGCCAATGCTCCACAGGGGCTCTGTGCTTGATACACCTGTACAGAGTGACGGGGGGGCACTCTCTTCACTGATTAGTAGTCATCGTTTCAGCGTGCCTTTCTCTCCTGTGTGTCACACCCAGGGCTTCTGCTCGTTGGCTGGCTGTTGGTTCTCCACAGACATCTCAAACTCACCTTGTGCCAAGATAAGTGCTCGCCTCCTTCACCTCCCTCTCCTGGGCTCTCTGGGTTCTATTTTAAGGGATGGCACCGTTTTCCACCTGACACCAACGTCAGAGAGACCTGGGAGTTGGCCTGGACTCCCCACCGCTTCTCCCTGTACATCCCCTAGAGCGCACAATACCAGGCGGGAGGACCAAAGCACACTGCAGGTAAGGACAGGAAGGCCTGGGTGGGGCCGCCTGGGCAGATTGGGAGGGTTAGAAAAGGGGTTGCTGAATTGTTTAGGTTGCTTGGAATGATTCCTAGTGGGAGGAAAGGAGTAAGAAATTCCTGTTAACTCCATGGGATCTGGGAGGTTCTCAGCTATTGGGATTGCCCTTCCTTTGGACAACTCCAGAGTCTGCCTGTGACACAAGAAGTCCTAATACTTGTGGCCCAAGCACTGAAAAATCTCCCCGGCCAGCTGCCTCTGTGGCCTGTGGGGGAAGGTGTGTGCTCTGGGGTGTAGCGGTGGATGAGGGACATAGATGACGTGTGCGGCAGACCCTGTGGCTGAGTCTGCCAGGTGTGCTCCCCTTCTCCTAGGAGCAGCACCCCCTTGTTTGAAATGCCCTGTTTTTGCAGCGTTCACTCACTCCTAGCCCAATTTGGTCCCTCCAAGGGCCATCAAAAGTTTTTTCCCCAATATTCCTCGACCCAGGGAGGTGTGTGTTGTACTGCCGGGAACACTGAGATGGGTCCCAGCATTCCAGAAAGCCAGTTGTCCTGAGTGATCCACAGGCTAAGTCATCAATGCTTTTGCTAGTTACATGCAGCCATTCCTTCTCTAAATCATCTCCATAGACCTAAATACGATCAGTTGGGCCCCTCACACTTTACAACTGCCTGACCTGAACAGTACAGTGAACTCCTCCCGGAGGGCCAGGCTAAAACCTGCAGAAAGGAATTCTAGACACATGTGTGTGTGCTCATGGAGTACTGGACCAGCACACAGCAGCTGGGGTGGAAATCCACCAATTCAGCTATGTGCGGGACACACACATATATGCCACCAACACATGGAAAACGGCAATGATAGAGTCAAGATGTGCTATTGTAGATCCTATGCTTGTGGCTGTTAAGCAGAGGAAACTATTTATTCGTGGATGTGTGTCATCTAATTACGGAGGGACATTTAGAGCTCTTAAGTACTAGATCACCCCAGCAGATTTCATAAAGATTAGGTTGACAAATGCTTTCTGTATAATTGTATCAACCTTAGGTTGATGAGTTGCATTTAAAGCAGTCTTCTAAGTGTATACAAGTACTAACAAGAGATATTTATTAAAGAGCCATCTTCTAATTTCTCAAATAAAGTTTTCCCCAGGCAAAATGCATCCGTTTAATAGCTGCAAAGTGTCCAAAACTCTCAAACCAAACTTGCATCATTTATTTATTTATTTTAATTTATTTTAAAAATAAAAGAAGGAAAACATGTTAACAAACAGATGTCCATTTACAAAATAGCATAAGAACAATACAAGCAATACAGAGTTACAGACAAAGTGGTAGGAAATTAACAATGGCTGTTGTATTACCTATTGATATCTTCAAAGTGGTTTCTCAGGAAAACCAACAGAGACATGCAAGATTGATCAAATATGTAGTCATTAACTGTTCTTTTCAGTGAAGTGACAGAAGTCAGTAGTACAACTATGCTAGCTATCCTGTATATACATACATACACAATTTCCCCTTCTTTCTTTTCTCTTTTCCCTCACCCCAGTTGCTCTTTACTTTTGAGCTTTTCCTTTTGTTTCACAATGTCTGTCATACCTCCTAATTTTTATTCACTTTCAGGTTCTTACACTAGTGAGACAATATGTTGCTTACACATGGAGGTCCGGTTTATTTCACTTATGAGTATGGTCTCTAGTTTTGACCATTGACCTGTGAAAGCCTTGAGTTTATCTTTCTTTATAGCTGAGTAATATTCCGTTATATAAAAGTACAATTTTTTTTATTCATTCCTCAGTGGATGGACATTTGGGTTGCTTCCACAATTTAGCAATTACAAATTGTGCTGCTATGAACATGGGTGCACATATATCGCTGATATGATCTTTTCAGATCTTCTGGGAAAATACCCAGCAGGGGGATAGCTGGGTTGAATGGGACCTCTAGACCTAGTTTTCTGAGGAGTCTCCAAACCGATTTTCACAGTGATTTCAGCAGTCTGCATTCCCACCAGCAGTGGAGAAGAGTTCCTATTTCTCCACAGCCTTGCTAGCATTTGTTATTTGTTGATTTCTTAACGCTAGCCATTCTTCCTGGGGTGAGATGAAATCTCAAAGTTGTTTTAATTTGCATTTCTCGAATGACTAATGATGTTGAACATTTTCTCATGTTTTTAATTGCCATTTGAATTTCTTTATCTGAGAAGTGTGTATTCATCTCAGCTGCCCATTTTTGGATTGGGTCTTTGAATTGGTGGGGGGGCTGATGTTTTTTAATTCTTTATATGTTCTAGATAGAAGCCCTTTGTCTGAGGGACAGTCCGCTAAAATTTTTTCCCAGTTTGTGGGTTTTCTTTTTACTCTGCTGATTTCTTTAGATGTGCAGAAACTTCTCAGTAGGTTGAGATCCCAGTTATTGATTCTTTGAAGTATTTCCCATGTGGTTTGGTTTTTGTTCGTGAACTCTCTGCCTACCCTTATGTCTTCAAAATTTTTACCTACTTTCTCTTCCAATAAATTTACTCAAACTCATATCATTTAAAAAAACACTGGGCCAAGCTGGGTTTGGTGACACATGCCTGTAATCGCAGCATTCTCGAGGAGGCTGAGGCAAGAGGATCACAGTAAGTTCAAGGCCAGCCTGGGCTGCATGAGCTCAAGGCCAGCCTGAACTACACAGCAAGACCCTATGTCAAAAAACCATCACCACCACCACCAAAAAGCACTGGGCTGATCAGAGTAGCCAACTGGAATAAAAGCACTGGCTGATCAGAGTAGCCAATCTTTGTATTCTGGGTCCAAAAATAGTTGTAAAGGACATTTCACAGGACAGTTGGAACTGACTGTGTCAATGAGAGGTTTCTCAGGTGTCATGATGGTCTGTGTTTCAGGAGGAGAAAGACCTCATTCTGAGAACTTGGTCAAGACATGAGGCTGAGACTTGTGGTGGTTGTCACATGTTCGCTGCAGTATTCCTTTAGCTTTTATAAATGAAAAAGTAGGAACATAAAAGAAAAAGACTATTGATCTGGTGCTGGCTATTGTTTGAAGGGAAAGAGACCTTATTAAAAGACTTTTTCAGAGTGGCTTTCTTATATTAGCGTGAAAGATGTTAGTATCAAAATGGAGTTGCTTGTGTCAGGTCCTACCCCAAAATTAAATAGCACCAGGAGGTCAGGAAAGGGGATCACAGGCATGTATACCTGATAAAGAACTATCGTAAAAGAATCTGTCAGAACTACAGCCTTGCACAAGAGTCACTGTAACTTTAAGCAGAACATACTTCCGCCAGGACAGCTGTCTAGCAACACTCTGTTCAACCTTGGACTGGCATCACCTTTTTCACTGATCCCTGGACATCCTGTGGCCAAGGGTTACTGTTTCAAACTAACTTAATTAGTCCTCCTCGTTCTGCCTTTACAGGTTTCCCTTTACTGTCTCCCCCTTGAGTATACTCATAGTTTCTATGATGTGTGTGTTTTACATTGTAATCTACTCATTTCCAAATAAACACCATTATTCTTTAGATGGTCTGTTTCTTGGTTAAACTGACAGTAGTACACTAAACAGTTTACAAATCCCGTCAGTAGTTAGCGCGTCTTTGGGACTGGGAAAATACTGCCCTTTGCATCTGAACTATAAAGTCATGATTCTCCAGACACATTGTTGGCACTCTCTGGCTTTCAGAATGTTCCCAAACCCAGCAGCGGGCAGCAAGGAGGTATCCCTGGACACCAGCAATAACAAACAGACTTTGAGTTTCTCCTACCCCACAACGGGTGGATGGTTCACTAAGCAGGAAGAAAGACATGCTCTGACTGCCTGGCTATGTGCATTCAAAAAGCTCCACTCACAGAAAGCACGAAAGGAGGAAATAAAATATCAGGGCAGTTGTGTGTGTGTGTGAACAGAAAGCTAGTTAGGGATGGATGGGGGCCAAGTCACTGTAATCACACACCTCCACTGGGTGCCCCTTCCAGGCCGTGATCATCACACTTGCTAGGTACACATTCCTTCCACCTTCAACAGCCACCTTGTGAAGGCAGAAGCAATTTTACAGAGGAAACCAGCGGGAGGAGGCTAGGGATAAGACCATGTGGATTATGAAAAGTGAAGCCAGAATATGTGACTTAAAAGCCAAGCAAGGACTTGATTTGCTGTCCAATAGCCCCTTCATACTTAGCGGGGCTAGTCCCGGATGCTTATGGGGTTGTTTCTCCTATTTCTGCACTTGACTGAATCTTATTAACCACAAAGTCAAAAGCAACTAAAAGGCGCACATCAGTAGTGCTATGGCTTGGATGTTCATGTGTTGGAGAACTGCCCCAAGTGTGGTGATGTTAAGGGGTAGTGGGCCTTTAAGGAGTGGAGCCTAGTGGGAGGTCACAGAGGTGCTGCCCTGAGAAGTTCTCCTAGAATCCCAGTTAGTTCTTGAGAGAGGGTTGTTATAGGAGAGCAAGACTGGCCCCTGCCCGGTCTCCTGTGACTTCCTGTCCCAGCAGTGACCTTTCCCTTTTCCACACTCCTGCCACGAGGACATCTGCCATGACGTGACTCACAGAGGGGGACTTGGCAAGAGCTGGCACCTTGCTCTGGACTGTCAGCTTCCAAAAGTGTAAGTGTAGGTGAAATAAACCTCTTTTCTTTATAATATACCTCAGGCATTTTGTTATAGCAACTAGTAAAGGAAACTAATGAAGTTATAGAAAACTAATAAAGCAGGAAATCTCCGGAAGAACATGTGTCTGTGTAGAGGATGTATTAGCTTCGCATTATTATAACAAAATGCCTAAGATAATTAATTAACAAAAGGTTTGTTTTGGCAAGTTTTGGAGGTTCCAACCCAAGATCAGGTAAACATACTGCTTCGGGCCTCTGGTATGAGCAGCAGGTGGCCATGGGAGGAAATGTTAGGAAGAGCAAACTGCTACCTCATGAGCCAGGATGCAAAAAGAGAAAGAGGAATGGACGGGGCCTCCTACTCCACTTTGAGGGCACATGCTCAATGACCTAGTGACTAACTTTCTGAAAGCTCTACCACCTCCATAGCACTACCCTGAGGAAGAAGCATTCAATCCATGAACTTTGGGGGGCTGTGCTGATGCAGAGAAATCCTCCCCGCAAGCACCAGTGCAGCAAGCACTATAGTTAGATACTCAAACCGCCCATTCCATCGGCCGCTGTAGAGCGGCTCAGTCACACCAAGACTCATGGCTTCATAAAACAAAAGTACACAGGCTGTTAGAAACGTGCAATAGCGATTTTACAAGGATCCTCAGATTCCTCTAGTCAGAAGCAAAAGGAGAGATATAAAGGAGGTCGGGTAACTATGTGAGCCCTGGGTTCACTGAGCCCAGCACGGCCAAAAAAATAAAATGAAACAAAAACTGGCATTTCCTGAACACCTTCCAGTGATCCAGCCCTGTGCTTATTGTGTGAGTGGGATATGGCCTGAGAAGCCAGAAGGGTTGATCAGAACTTGGATCTGACTGGCGCCAAAGCCCGTGGTCTCTGGGGTGGGACAGTGGTAAAGGTTGGCATGCCCATTTGAAAGTTGACTGACACTATCAAGATGCACCATTCACAACTCTTCATGGGAGACTCAAAATCTGTTCTCTGAAATTATTTATAAAATTTGCTGTTTTTTCACTAAGCTGTATTTGGTCTTCAAAATCCACGTTTGTATGAAACACCAAAGCTTTTCTTTACCAAGTAGATTCTGATTATGAAACCTGTGATCAAGAACAGAATTTTCCTTTAAGAAAAAGAAATAGATTAAAACAACCTATTAGTGCATCGTAAGGAGACAAGCCGAGTATGGTTTCTATCAAAAGCTTTTAGACTTAAGGGTACGTCTAGACCAATGACTGCATCCAAAAAAGTCTCAGATACTGGCTTAGACTATTGTAACTGGTCATTTAAAAAGCAAAAAACTAAGCCAGGCCTGGTGAGGTTAGCCTATAATCCAGCACTCTGAGAGGCTGAAACAGGAGGGTCACAAATTCGGGCCCAGCCTGGGCTAACTAGTGACTTAGTAAGATTCTGTCTCAAAATAAAAAAGGGCTGGGAATGCTGCCAGGAAAAAAGGCTCTGGTTCAATCCCCAGTACTGGGAGAAAAAATAAACTTGACTTTTCATTGAGTATTAATCTCAACACCAGCTGCATATCGGAATATCTCAGGAGCCAATCTAAAAAATAATACAATATCCACTCCACGAGATCCTGGCTTAGTTCATGTGGGAGGGGACCTGGACATCTGAATTTTAAAAATTCACTACCAAGGCTAATGTGCAAGCTCAAGGAACCACAGAACTACTGACACTATGTGAGTGTCCTGTGAGACATCTCAGCACAAGAACCCAAGGTCTCCTTTTCTGAGCATTCATCTATTCTGGACGTAAATGAATGATACACACCCACTGACATTTCTCCTACACTTTGCCTAATCACATTGTCTATAAATGTTTAAGACTTTTACTCTCTCCCACCAGGAAGACCATGGGCTTTGAAGCCAGTCAGATCTTTTAACTTGTCAGGCCATACCCTCTTGCTACTTCATTCTTCTTCGTTTTTGGAGGGACGGGGGATGGAACCTAGGGTCTCACACAGGCTAAGGAAGTCCTCTACCACTAAGCTCCACCTCCTACTTCTACTTTGTTCTTTTGTGTTATTTTGAAGTTAACAGTCAATCCTTAGAGATGTTGTTCTCAAGGGACATTTCTGTCACAACTAGGGCAGGGTGTGCTAATGCCATCTGGTAGGGAGAGCTGGGTTATGTTAAATGTTCTAGAATGCGTAAGACAAGCTCCACAGCAACAAACTATCCGGCCAGTGTATTGATGTCAACAGTCCTACAGTGGAGAAACCTGTCCTAGAGGAATCCAAGTGAGGCTGGCCCATGAGATTACGTAGGCTTGGATGAGGAAGCAGGGACCCAGAAGCTGGGTATGTGCCTAAAAACCTTAGTGCCTGAGCGGCAGCGATGTGGACTCATATATATGCAACTGAATCTTTCCCTCCTCTAAATGGTGCTTCTACTGTACCATGCTGCCACCTGCCCATAAGCAGAGTAAGCATTGTTAAGGGGCCCACAATATACAACACTGAGAAAAATGAAACCGTGAAGCAACTGAAGAGCTAATTATTTATAGAGCATTCAAAGATGTCACACAAATTCATATACAAACCACATACTAACAGACTAAAAAATAACTAATTGGGACTGGTCGTCTTTTAGGAAGTTCGCAATGCTAATGAAGAGAAAACCACAGCACACGTATCAGAGCAAATTTCCATCATCCTGCACACCAGGAGCTTGACAGTACCCAGGCTACACAGTACTTTGAGCAAGTGAACCGCTCCCTCCAAATACTGACTCAGTCTCCCCCAGAAAGGATGATGTAATTCTTTTCTAGATCGATTACATGATAGCAAGCAATACTCAGGGACAGCAAATAGCGTACAGTAGGATAGGCAAGACCAAACTCTGGCTATAAACTGAGCAGTAATGATGTAGAAAAAATCTTGAATACTGCTTATCAAAGTCATTGGTCACAGTAGCTGAAGTTTATTTTTAATCTTTGGCCTTTCAAAAACTAACTTCTGATAATCTATTTTGTAGAGACATATTAGTCAAATTAATTATACATGATTTCTTTGATTTGTGTGGCATAAGCTCCTGCCTGGCTAGCGCAAGGTTGTGAGTTCGATCCCCAGGACCACAAGAAAAATAAATAAAGAAAAGAAAAACAAGGGGCTGGGGATTTAGCTCAGTGGCACAGCGCCTGCCTGGCAAGCGTAAGATCATGCGTTTGATTCCCCGTACCAAAAAAAAAAAAAAACAAAACTGGAAAGAAAAACAATAAAAGTAATGGTGTAAAATTTCAAAACAAGATTGTAGGAGAGTAACAATGGTTAGTACATTGTGTACTGTTACCTTCAAAGTAGTTGCTCATATTATAAGAGAGGCATGAAAAATAGATAAACAATATAGGGCTTTAATGAGCTAATAACAATTAGTAGTATAACTATCTTAACTATCTTGCACGTGTGTGTATATGTATATATGTATTTTTTTCCTTTTCCCTTGTTTCTTTTCTCCTTTCCTTCATTCTAGTTTTTCTTTCCTTTTGAGCATTTTCTTCCCATTTCTAACTATTTATTGCACATTTTGGGTCTTATTTACTCACAGCTTCTTACGCTGGGAGGCAATACGATGTTTACACATGCAAAACTGATTTATTTCACTTATGAGTGTAGATTCAAGTTGCATCCATTTCGCTATGAATGCTCAAGTTTATCCTTCTCTACTGCTGAGCAGTACTCCACTGCATAAAAATACCACATCTTTTTTTATCCATTCCTCAGTCGATGGGCATTTGGGTTGTTTCCAAGATTTTGCTAAGACGAATACAATAAAAATCAGGTTACTCAAGGAAAGTTAATTATTGTTTGGACATAACCAACATTCATGATAGGCTAGAATCAAAAGGTTCAATTTTATTCACTTTTGGTTACTAAAATGATGGAGACTTTTTGAAGTACGGTCATAAGGTGAAAACTTAAGTGAAAGCTAAATATAAAAAATCTGTTACTAGGCCGGGGACATCGCTCAGTGGCACAATGCCTGCCTGGCAAGAGCCACATCTTGATTTCGAGTCCTGATATCCAAAAAAAATCCTTCAGTGTGCTAACAGTTTTGACAAGATATAATGCCTGTATCATGTGCTCTGAATAACTACTACAAAGACAATACTCAATGTATTAATTATTCTAACTCTCCTACTAACCTGTTTTGAAACTGTTACTTTCTTTTCTTAAAAAAAAATCCTGTTTTAAACAGAGCATTTGTACAAACTGGTGTACATCTGAGGGGCTCTAGCTGGTTAGGAGGCAGATATCCCAGTTGTTTAGGCCAATATTAGTATGTCATATAGTGAATATAAGAATGTACTTTTTCCCACATCAAAAATGCTGTTCTAAGGTCTCCAGATAACTATAATCAGGTGAGCCATTTTTTAAAAATATTAATTCAAAAAAAATTAATTCACTTTTACAATGATGCTGCAGAAAACATGTAACACGAGCCATGCTCGATGCCACATGCCTATAATCCCAGGACTGCGAGAGGCTCAGGCAGGAGGACTGCAGGTTTGATTCCCACCTGGGCAGGTCAGTGAGACTTTGTCTCAAAAAAAAGGGAGTGCCGTGTAGGGAGGATGACAGGGAATGTAGCTCAGGGGTAGAGGCAGAGTTCAATTTCCAGTGCTTCCAAAAAGAAGACAAAATTTGTAACATTTAGTGAAGACTAATTTAGGCCAGACATCTGATGATTCCTCCGTTACTGACAGGTTTTATTTTGGGATTAAAGCGGAAAAAGTCCTCTCATCTTTTTAAAAGACACGTTGTCTTTTGCTTTTATATGTCATTGTTTGGCCAAAAGGCCATGTGCTGAGGGCCTGGTCGCCAGGCTGGGAGCTGAATTTTCAGGCAGGGGGTTAAGTGGAAAGAAACTATGCTTTGGGGTGTGCCCTTGAAGGGCTGCCAGGACCCTGGGCCCTCCTGTGTCTGCCTTCCGGCTCCCATGAGGTAAGCACTCTCCTTTGCCACACAGCTCCACATGCTGAGGTCTGCCTTCACCACAGGCCAGACGTGGACAGGGCAGAGCCTTAGACGAAACCTGAGTCAAGAACCTTTTCTCCCTTTCTTTTTTTTTCTTTTCTGGTCTTTTTGAGACAGGGTCTTGCTGTGCAGTTCAGGCTGGCCTTGAGCTCCCTTTGTAGCCCAGGCTGGTCTGGAACTCGCAACAATCCTCCTGCCTAGGCCTTCCCAAGTGCTGGGATTACAGGCGTTCACCACCATGCCCGGCCCCTTTCTCCTCTTAAACTGGATTTTTCAGGTGTGCTGCCAGTGACAGAGAGCTGACACAATGCTCTTTCCAGCTCTACTGGGAACAGACTTATTTCCATCTCGATGGGTAAATTATTACTGACTACACATTAGTCTGTCTAAAAACTAACAAGAGCACAAAAATCTATCAGAAGGGTAACGAAAATTAGAGAATATAAATGCCAGTTAGAAGAAATTACAAAGTAGGGAAATTTAAATAACTGATAGGTGGTTAAAAAGCCTTAATATGTGATGTAATCATCTAAATATCATAAATGAGAATGTATAAAACAAGCAACTCATGAAATGCAGGCAAATTTGTAAATGTTGATGTATGACCAGTTATTTGGTTTAGGGATATGGGTTTTAGAATGTGAGCAACTTGAGTTGGGGTATCTATTCTCAAGTGATACTTCAGTGTCATCTTGTAAATTCCTAAACCTCACATCGCGCCTGCCTCCTGGACTGCCTGGAAGAGTACTCTATGGGAAGTACTTGGTGGCTGCTCTACAGTAAGACGGGCTACAGTTAAAAGATCAATGCCCTCTGACGACTGTGGGCAGCAAAGTCCTCTTACGCAGTATACAGTGTCTTTCCCCCGCTCCTGCCTCCCACAGTGCCTCAGTTATACCCTCAGAAAATGATAAGCAGATAGACAAGATTCACTGTAACATTATTTAGAATGGCAAAAACACCTAACCCACCAGATAGTGCACTGGCTAAAATATGTGAAACAATGTCCTTATAATGGAATTCACCGAAGCGGTGAAGTTGTAACATGGGACCGTACTTACCAACCATTTTCCTGGTATACAGCTTTCAAAAGCAGCCTGTAACACTAACACATATAACTACATCCACAGAGCTACATCCCATACCAGGCAGGAAAAGGCTGAAAGGATCTAACATTATCAGATGTTAATAATTTTCCCCCTGGGTGGTAAAAATTTAAATTATACTACTTTGTATTTATTTCTTTAATAAATGCAATAAGCATATGCTAGTTTTCTTTCAGAAATGACTTTCATTTAGAAATCACACTAAATTCATTTCTGCTACAATAATTCTTACTCCTTCCATCCAATCCCATTTTTAAATCGTGCCAAGACCAACGGTTTAGAAATGACACCATAGCATGAACTTTATTTTAAAGCTCATAAAATCTTCACAATCAGTTACAACAGATAAACATTTCTTCCATTTCACACCTTCACATGACAATGTACTGCGCAGTGAGAGAGAATTTTAAAGTTTTGTTCGGCATGCTGCTAACACATTTGAATAGCTTTTGTTTTACTCACTGAATTTTTAATATGAAAGCAAAATCATTCTATTGGACAGAATTAAGTTTTGAAAGCCCTTGTGAAATCCGACAAGTCTCGTTTATAAACATCCACACCCACACACATGCTGAAATGGAGAGCAAAATGCAAGAAAACTACCTTGGCAATAACAAACGCCTAAAGATTTTAATCACAGCCCTCTTGAACAAGCAGTAGTTTGTTTTTCCAAAAGACAAAACTCAATTTCATCCTCAGTGATGCAAATGGTAATACTGCACAGAAGCTTAGTATGAATTCACAATTCCACAGGAATCTGAGAGTTACCAAGGCAATTTTCCCTTTTAGGATCATAAAGACTACAGACTTAAGCTTTATTCTTTTTCCATATAATACACAAAATGTCTAGACATCCTTAAAAAAGAAAATATAAATAGTTTCAGTATGTTATGTAGAACCACATACTATGGCAAAAATATTTCATTAATTGAAGGAATAAGCCAATTTAATATCACTTAGTCCAAGTCCATATTAACAGAACTCTTTTCATTAGGGTAACATTCACCATTCTGATGTGGGGGTTCAGCACCGAAATCGTTTTTGCCTTCTAAATCTTCTTCCTTTTTATCCGTATTTGGGCCGTTTGGAGTTCTTTCCAGCTTGGGTGATTCAATTTTTGGTTTGGGTTGTGTTACAACAGGTTCACAAACATTGTTCAACTCCTAAGAAAACAGAATTGCTCATTAGATTAACTCAGGCCCATCCAGTTTTTTCAACTACTTCCCCACATATGGAACCTGTTATTTTTCTACCAACTCCAATTATACATCAAAAAACTCCATTTTTGCGTTATACTCGCCCAAAACCATAGCTTGAAGCCTCATCAAAAGAGTTCATTTTCTTCCATGCTTTATCAAGGGTTTGCTAAGTACTAAGTAAGTTCCTGACTCACAAACAAGTTCCATTCCAGGAGAACGTTTCTAAGTCAGACTCGTTCATAAGTCTGACAAAGTGAGTCTCACACGAACCCTGTGAAAATTCGCAACTTGAACGTTCGTAACTCGGGGACTTACTGCCTTATTTTATTTAGCTACCATAATATTAAAAGATAGAGCTATGATTACCACCTTACTGAGAAGTAAATGGTTCAGAAAAGTTAAGAAACTTCAAAATAAGGACAACTAGTGAGGCAAAAGGCTAGAATTCAAGCTCCTAGCCTGTGGCTTTAAAAGCCCGCCTTGCCTTAGCTTCATTACATTTGAGTATTATTCCAAACGAAGAACATTTGCTTGTGTTCCTTCCCACCTTCCTTCAGGTGTCCCACTCAGCAAGGTCGTCCCTAGGAAAACACCGACCTGGGTCATCTACGCAGCTCAGCATTTTCTGACCACTTACCCTCCTCTATCCCCCGCCATCGCACTTAACATCACCACATGACAAGTACTTGTGTGCTGCTGCTGCTCTCTCCCTTGAGAATGCACTGAGTTCCACAGTTCACTGACTGTAGATTCAATGTACAAACTGAACACACACTGAATGTCTGATCCCTCAACAACTGCTGGCAAATGACAGGGGCTAAACAAAAACACACAGCTCACCTGAATGAACACACAAACTTAAGAGGTCTTCTGTATTTCTAATATAAGCCAGGTACAGTAAAGAATTATAGGAATAATTGCTACACTGAAGGCTCAAATGGCTTCAAGTTGAGTCCACAAGAGACTCCACTAGTGCATAAGACACTAACACTCACCTTGATTTTTGCTTTTATTTCATGGGCAAGTACAACTGGATCCTGATCAAGACTTCTCTTAGCCTGAGCATTCATGGCATTATTCATCCACTCCATTACTTCATTAACAGACTTCTCAACTTTTTTCATTTCAGACTCATCAATATGGTTGTATTTCTCATCCTAAAAGAAAACAGACTTTTGTAGAATTAAATATGTGACATCTAGTTTCACCCAACTTCCCATTAAGTTCAAATTTATTTCTAGTCCCAAATACCAAAATTTCCTCTATTAAGAATATTTAGGGGCTGGGGATTTAGCTCAGTGGCAAAGCGCCTGCCTGGCAAGCGCAAGGTCGTGAGTTTGGTTCCCGGTACCGGAGAAAAACAAAAAAAAAAAAAAACAAAACAAAAAAAAAGAATATTTACTGCCAGGCATGGTGGCAAACACCTGTAATCTCAGCACTTCTGAGGCTGAGGCAGGAGGATCACAAGTTTGAGGCCAGACTGGTCTACATAGTAAGCTCAAGGCCAGTCTGCACTAGATAGTGAGACCTTGTCTCAAAAAACCAAAACCAAAACCAAACCAAACAAAAAAGAGTATTTATTCATTACGACAACTTTGGCCTAAATGCTCTCAGGCTATCCCTCCCCCCACGTATAAAGACTCACTACCTTGTTTCTGAAGTCAGCTGCTATCTTGGCGTAGTGCTGCAGCCTCTGCCCCAGTTCTTCCAACACTCTGGGGCGTTCCTCGGCTTCCTGAAATCGGACTTTAACTGGAGTGCCAATTTTCTACAATAAAATGCAATAAAGTAGTATTTGCCATACTTCACAAACCTATAGTTTAAAACACAAGCACTACTTTTTAGGGGAGAGAAGAGCCTACCATTAACTCTTCCAACTTGTCAACATACGCTTGCTTAGCCTGGTCCTCTCCTTCCTCATACAGCCAGTCTTCAGTCTCTGTGAGGAGTCTCAAAAAACTCTGATGTTCCTTTATACGAAACATGACAAAGTCAGGGGCAATCTTACTTAGAGGTTTTCACAATAAGACAAGCATCTCAGAAACTCTAAACACCAGCAGGCTAACCACATCTGGAAACGCAGGCCATGCTGGATTCTCTCCACAAAAAATATCAACACTACTACTTATTAGCTTGCTCTAGACCAGTGACGGCAAACCTTTTAGAGACCGAGGGCCAAACCGCAACTCAAAACCCACTTATTTATCAGAGTGCCAATGCTGCAATTAAACCTGAATACTGAGGTTTTAGTTTAGAAAAAAACTCTACATTGACACCTTTTATCTAACAGAAAAACACAATAACAAGTGCTACAGGTTCAGCACCTCTGCAAGTCTAGGTACTATTTCACAGGATGGACTGACATGTTCTGTAGCTTCTCTGTCTTGCTGCTAACGCTATTTGATTGCTTTTGGCAAACTGCTCCTAACTTACAATACTGTAATACAAGTCTAATGTCGGACAATCCATACATTGAATATTTTGGTTCTGTAAGAGCAATCATCTTCCTCTTCCTCAAAACAACTGCATTACAATAGTAAGTTTCTGTTCACTTCTCCAACTATGAAATACTAATAAGGAAGCGTGGAAACTTCCATTCCCATCAGAGAACACATGAAGAAAAAAAACCACTGCTATACAATTCAAATAATGTATACAGTTCTACTCAAGCTGCAGGAGATGAGCCTATTAAGCCTAGCCTACTTGATAACCTCAGCCACAGGACCCAAGGAATGCCAGGGCAAGGCTAAGCAACTACATTACAAGGTAGCCCCGTAATCTCAGCACTGTTACAGAGGCCTAACTTAAGTTTAAATGACGTTTAATTTCAGAATGAGTCCCTAAACCAGCCTAAATTTTATCTAGCCATTTTTTTTCAAGTCTTTCACAGTTGTGCTTCTGGGATTTACTCAGAGCCATAGGGACTGGGAGGTAAGAAAAAGGGTAATAGGAGCGATGGTGCCTGACAGCACTAGAATGATCAACTAAAAAGGTTTCACGAGATAAAACAGTTAGAGCTGCCAGGGCAGCAGCATCATAAAACATAAAAGGAAGTCTGAGGTCTTAGAAAAATAAAAGATTTTTTTTTACTTATCTTCCCAGCCTCCATAACAGGGATGCCATAACTCTGACAGGTTCTCTCTTCTCAATGGTAAAAATTAAATTACTGGGATAAGCTAGAATAAAGTAAAACTGCTCATCTTTAGCAATCCTCTCTCACCATGAGTTTTTTACTCAATTTCTATTTTGAAATTATTTTAAGCCACATCATCTAGAAGCGGAAATGTCAAATGTCGTGAAACATTTTCTATAACACTATCTGAATGAAAACGGACTTTTAATACATACCTGCTCACATATGAATTTTTCATATGGCCCACACAGCTTGTCCCTGAACTCATACACATACTCCTCCACGGCGTTTTTAGCATCGTTTCTTTCTTTTTCCAGTTTATCCTGCATTATCATCTTCCCCTGTCAAAAAACAGGAACGTTTATTCCAGTCCCCTAATAACTCAAGTTAAATTTTAACTATGGTGTTATCACACACAAAAAAATCAGTATGGAGTCCCAAATTATACCTCCTAAGACTTTCTAAAAATTCTAGGTCAAGTTCATTTTATAATACACATAAAATTATTTATTTTCTAATATGTAATAGCAAATTACATAGCTTTCATATAAACCCACTGCTGAAATATAATTTTGTCTTTCTGTACTTAGTTACGCGGTTGTATCATGTTGGCATTAACAACGGCCAATGTATAATGGTCAAACCACTTTGCACTTTTTTTTGCAGTACCTTAAAAAAAAGAAATAAATGCAGTACAATTTACTGTTAAATTTCTAAGCACAATACTCCTATCTCAGTAAAAATGAGTATCAAGTATTTTACCTACTAAAAATTCCATACCACTACAAATAAACCCCAAACCCATATTTTAAAATAGCTATTTTGTGTGGCCTGAATCCCACTGGACCATGCCTAGTGCTATGATATATTATGATCCAGTTCTTCATAAGAACTCAGACTTTCATACCCAGCAGAACAATCCATGACATACATCTCAAGTCTAAGGATGCAAACCCAGCAAATCTTGTTATAAACTGTACAATCCATTAGTTTTGGCTTAATTGTACCCCTAAAACCATATACAAGGCATGATCAAAACATATGGTGAATTTAAAAAAAAATTTTTTACTGTAAAAAGATGCACTGCTATGAATCCCCCTTGAAATACGCCCCCTACCGTGAGCACTCAGTCCCACCATTCTTGCCATTTACAGACGCGGTTGCAGAAGTCCTCCTTCTGCAGTGTCTCCATGTAGTGCAGGCTGCAGCTGAGTGCTACCCCACGCAAAGGCAGGCTCACTAACAACATTACGGTGTGTGCTCCTCTCCCTTCCTGTGTGTACCCTCACCTATCTTATTCGCTGGCTCTAGCACTGGGCAATTTCAGGTCTTCCCCAAAGTCAAAACGACCGTGACAGGTAAATGGTTTAAATCAATTTAGGGCATTGAGGCCGCCCTGAAAGCATAAATGACACAGAAGAGAACTTCCAGATCTGCTTCACAAAGCGGCAAGAATGGCGGGATAAGTATGTTTGAATCGAGGGAAAACACTGTGAGGGGTATTAATAGCCATTCGTCTGTTACTATAATACATTTTGAAATTTAATGTTCAATGTATTTTTCAATCACACTTCATAAAGAGTTAAAATATGAAGAAACATTACAGTCTTACATCTATTAGAAATATCGTACAGATATTAAGAGGACCAAAGCAAAATGTACAACAAAATAAAAACATCTGGTTGAATTACCTACCTCTGTCTCAATGTACATGTTAAGAAGGTCTTTCCCTAACTGCCACACCAAGTTGGCTTCAATAGGGAGCTCAACATTCACCACTTTTATTTTGGGTTTTTTAGCTTCTGGAGGCTGGTCAACTTTCTTTTCATTTGCCTTAGAAAGGGGTTAAAAAAACAAAAACAAAACAAAAACAGAGAAACTCTTAATCTTTGAAAAACAAAAACTATTATTTTTACTGATGACTTACACAAAAATAAAATCCCTAAAGTCATCAATTTGAAATCACCTGTAAGCTCACCTAATTCTCTCCTTTTTTTTTTGGTACCAGGAATCGAACTCAGGACCCTGCATTTGCCAGGCAGGTGCTTATGTCCTGGGCCATAAGCTCACCTAATTCTTACTGTCCATTTTAAATCATGGCTGTAATTAACTTATATATGCTATATTTTCCGTAATGACTTTCTAAGGATATTTTTCTCATAAAGTGGGCCTTGCCTGTTTTATGTTTTTTTTCATGGGCCTTTTAAAACTTTCTAACTCCTTCAGGCATTTTGTGATTTGAAAGTCAAAATTTTCTAGTTCTCCACACCCTTTATAGTCTAGAATGTGACAATAACCTAACATAAACTTTGATGAAGACAAAAGATACTTAACTCTGAGAATTTATATTTTAATCCACATATCCCAGCATTATGCCCACTTTAACTACAAATAGTTCTGCACTGGGTACCTTTTAACACTTGTACTAAACTTGCAGATCATATATATGACCATACACATATTATTCCTACTATCTGCCTCTGAGTCATACCATTCCTCATAGCAACTCTGCAAGGTAAAAAGAAATGAAAGTGTCTTAATATATTAAACAAACAATGTCATGCAACAAATGATAACACAAATTGGAATTCCTAATCTGAAATGCTCCAAAGTCTGAAACCTTCTGAGGACCAATATACTGTCTGCCACAGTGGAAAATTCCACAGCCAACTCCATGTGCTAAGTTAGGCACACTAAAAATATTGTATAAAATTACCTTTGGCCTATGTATGTAAGAAACAGAAATGAATTTACTGTTTAGACTTGGGTCTCCCAAGATATTTCATTAAGTATATGCAAATATTCAATTCCCCTGCCCATTCACAATTCAAAATATTTCCAGTCCCAAGCATTTCAGATAAGGATACTCAAAGTCTAGTTTACTGAAGATTTTTCAAAATATGTAAATACAGGGCTAAAGAAGTTAAGTATCTCCTGTGGCCTTTAATTTCCCAAGGTTTTCTATGTATTTCTGCTTCTTCAGGTTCCTGGCACAAATAACAACGCAATTGAGGAAACGCAAAGCTATATGACAAGTCAGATGACAACCAAGGTGTATCATGTGTTGTGACTGATTAGCATGGTAAAAGACTAGCCCCTGAAGCACAATAATCACTGCCATTGGATAATCTGAGCTGTAGACGCTTTAGTCAAAGAAACTAACACTAGACAGTTCAATCACTTGACTAAAATGACAGAGACAGGACAAGAATGCATGTTTTCTCAGATCTGCACCTCACTGCTCCTTGGCAATTATGTGTCTGCTAAATGCTATAAGCTGATCTATTCAGCCAGGCCGGAATACCTATGTGTCTTTCCTTCCAGTGCTTACGCAAACCCTCCAATGTGGTGTGCAAACCCTGAGAGCAGAATCCGCAAGAAAACTGAATCAGATATTCCCCATACCTAACAAGACACTAGCGTGCAACAGAGATGGGGGAACAAAACGGATGACAGTATGTGCAAAGCAATTAAATCAAGGCACGTCAGCACAAAAGCTAAGCCAACTGCTAACAAAACTGGCATCACAAATATGTACTGTAGTATGGAATTGATGAGGAACCCTCCAAGGGAATGGATAATAATATGTTTAAGGGTTGAGACTAGTAGTCTCACCTACAACGAAGAACATAAGATTCTACCCAATGTCACGTTCTACAAGGATATTCAGATTATCCAAAAGTCAGTAACACTCCACTCAAAATCAAGGGCCCTAATGTTGAAATCAAGTAGCTATTTTTCTCAATAATATCACTGCATAATTCTTACTAATAAAAAGATTTTCAGAAATCTGTCTGAACTTATAGTTCGTATTAACAGCCCTTGAATTAATCAGGACATAGACAAATTAAAAACCGGGACCTCTTACCCAGCTTAAAGTCCATTTTGATCCCACCTAACGATTCTGTAATTTGCTTGAGGGTAAAAAGCCCTATTTTGAGAACGTGAGAGAAAACCAAACAATGACAGGTACGCAATTCACATGCACCTTGCACAGACACAGAACTTTTGCTAAGTATAGGTATCTGGAGTAGCAGTGGGAACTTCTCGAGACTATGTGACCAAGAACTTCAAAGCTCTGATCAGAAGCTGTTATTTTTCAAGGGACACCACATCACTATTTAACTGAGCTTCCAACACCTACTATTGTGGAAGCAGGGCAAAGGAATACGAAGTACTTTGGAATACAATCAGGTTATTACCAGATCATTGTAGTTTACTTAAATTTGACAGATGACTTGAAGAAAAAAATTTACTAGACTCCTGTAGCCCATGTATTTATTGTCTGATTTATCTAAGTGAAAATAACACAACACTGGAAAGTATTTACTTCCGCCTCTGGCATTAGCAGATACCTCTGCCCTTCAGAAGACAACAAATGTTTTGCATTTGTCTCTTGTTACTTGGAGTGGCAGTTCATCAAGAGAAGCTTTTAGGCCTAAAGGAGGATGTTCAATTCCCTTAGCTAAGCTCAAGTACTTCTAACTGATCTGAACGAGTAACATGTAGAAAATCATTGGAAAATTCTCTATAGTATAAAATCATTTGGAGCTTGCTCTTGAAACTGCAGATTTAATATCATTAACGGTTACATGTTGCGACAGCGTCTAATGGAATGAACTAAAGAATCACTCACTTTGTCAGCATCTGGGTTTTTGTTTTCTTCTGAGGTAAGTTCAGATGAAGGGGGAGACTGTGAGGTTTGCTGAGCATCAGTTTGTACCTGGGGCTGTGTTCCAGCTTCACTGTTGTCTTGCTGGATATTTTTCTGAAATGAAAGCCCAGGCACAAAGGATGTAGAAAGCAGGTGTACTTGTATAAATTTAAAAAGTTATAGGGCACCAACGACAGTACACTAAATTCTGAAATCTTAATAGGTGGGCAGAAAAGCTACGGAATAAAAGCAAAATGAAAACAAAGTACTGGAAAACGTCTCAGAAATTTTAAACCTGTAAGAAATTTTGTGAATGACAGTCGTTAACAAGTAACACAGGTAGGCATTTGATTGATGTGGTGACAGTCAAGAACTTCCCTGTAAGAAGCTTTCACCTAACTTTGTGCAGGTAACTAATCCTCAAAAACACAGGAAGTAGATTACTACTACAAGCCTCTTCCTCAGAAACAAACTTCCAAAGCCTACTTTCATTAGCAGCCACTGTGCTTCTCAACATTATCTCCAGTTATATAAAATGGCCAACCATCAGTTAGCTATTCCAGGGCTTATGACTTCAGCTTTCAGATGCCATGAGACTTTGTCCCACTTTCATTTTGTGAATCAGCCATTCTACCTCAAAGGATCTCAAAATAAAGAATAAACGCTACATAAATAAATCCTGTCTAAAAAGCTGGTCAAGGGAAGGAAAATGAACCCTAAAAGCTTTCTGATCTTATTTTTTAATAGCCTTCAATCCCCACATCAGTGTTTGCTATCTTTTCCCATCATTTGAAGAAGGCTTCAACATTCTAACTCTTCTCTGCCCACTGTGAAGTCCCTCATGTTTTTCTTACAAAGCTTCAAGAACATAAGGCGGACAATGAAGTATTGAAAGCAAGGCATTACTGATATCCAAAAGGTATCGAGGGAAGTATATGGTACAAGCCATTAACTCATTACTGTGAAGTTTCCAGACAGGGATAAAACCAAGGGGCCGAAGTTAACGTTCCTTCACTGTTCTAGGAAGGGTTAAGAGTGAGTACTTGACATGTTTCTCGTACACTGTTTCAAGTACTATACTGCCTGCCTCTTCAATCAAGCTACTTATCATTATCTCCCAGAAAGAAACTGTCTTAGACGTAGTATTTTGAGCTTCCAAAAACTCTTCTGTTAACCATGTAGAACTAGTACTCATGCTAATGGAAGTACAACTTAAGATGCTGAGCAGGAACTCTACACACTGTGCAGACACTTTTCTTCCTTCCTCCCACAAAGTAGAGAACAACGCTGAGGAACGTTCTGGAACACCGAAGCCAACTTTGTCACACAATTAAAAAACAATCAGCTTTAATACTTCACCAGTTACATACTAGTCTTTTCTTCTCAACCATCAGTCAACGGCTGACTTAATATGCAGGATTTTAAAAACTCCTCCTGCTCTAAGTCATCACATATGATATACTCCACACTCAATTACACAGAATTTAGTTATAAATATACATTTCTGTGTACTGCATTAATTGGCAAAAACTATTTAGATATAATTCTGATCAAAATTATTTTAACCCTTCCCTACCCTTCTCTTGTCTAACTTAGAATGAAGTCATACTGACAGGCAAAACTCTCTCCTGTAACTTACCTCAGTGTCTGGGTTTTCTGATGGTCTCTGATTCGGACACTCCATGTCTGCTTCAATAGAAGACACTTCATTCTCTTCGGTTAGAATTTTCTCTACCATAGAGGCCGTAGAGATGGTGAAAATGCCATGAGTGTTGACTCGAACTTTGACTTTGACTTTTGATTTCTCTCCGTCTTTCTGTGCAGAAACGTTCTGAACTACGAAGCGACCTAGAACAAAAGTATATTGACAATGTGAGAGCCGATCTCTGTAAAGAAGACAGGTAAGAAGAATACAAATGTTAAGAATCAAAGCTTGAAAGTACTGCTCTTTCAAAATCAAGTACCTATTCGGAACCAACTTGAGTTGTGTACTACAAATATAACCTTGTAAAATATACTTGAAAGTATACAGTATATTTATAATTCTTAGGGTTAGTCTCAGTGTACCATAAAAACCTTCAAAAGTAAGGTACACTTGTTACCTTAAGCTTTCTGGGCAGATACTGGGTGTATGGGATAATGAAAAGTAGTCTCTGCCTCCTATCTTAGTTCTCCAGATGGATGAGCACAAACCAGACGTGAAAATCTGTTACCAAGTCTAATGCAGATGATTGAGCACATGGAGTCTTTTAAGGAGTATTCTTCTGACTAAATAATCAAAATAAAGTATGCAATATAGCAGACTTAAATCCTGGCTCCGTGGCCTGCTATGAGTTACTTTACCTGTCTACACTTCTGAGGGTCTGAGTTAGCATCTATAACGAGCATTTACTATAGAACCGATTGCTGGTGGTTATTACTACGAGTAGTATTGTTATTCTGGAGAAATTATACTAAAAGTATTTTGAGGGGCTGGGGATTTAGCTCAGCGGCAAAGCGCCTGCCTGGCAAGCGCAAGGTCGTGAGTTCGGTTCCCGGTACCGAAGAAAAACCAAAAAAAAATAAAAGTATTTTGAACTTGTTATGCTATGGTAAAACACTGAAAAGCTTGGATCTTACCCTCTATACAATGGGAAATTAATGCACAGAATATACCCTCTGATAATCTTACACTCTATACTGAAAAATTTCTAAAACTTTTCCTACAAATAAGTGTTTGAAAAACAAAACAAAAATGGTGGGTCAGAACATTTTATTCTTAAGAAAGAAAACACAAGTGGTCCGGATGGACTCCTTGCCTTCAAAAGATCTCTTTGTAAAAAATGCATGGAGCAGAGTACTGAGAAAATCTGGCAATATTGGCAAACTTTACCCACAGTTTGGAAAAGAGAGTTACTATCAGTAAAAGTTCACAGACAGTGTAATGCCTCCCCCAAAAAAATGTACCTAAAACAATAAACCTTTAGGGAAGGTTACAGTACAAAAGTACATTCTATTAACAGTCTGAGCGAGGTTTTACATAGGGTGCAATATCCCATAAAAATAAACCATTCCATCTAAAAGAAAGGTTAACACTCTAAGTACAGTAATTCTCTAAGTATAAACTACATCATGCTGAACTGTTCCTAAATACATTACTTGGAAGTAACAGAAAAACTGCCAAGTCATTTTATCTGTATAGGCCAGTGATGGCGAACATTTTAGAGATGTGTCCAAACTGCAACCCAAAACCCACTTAGTTATCACAAAGCGCTGACACTGCAACTAAACCCAAATCCTGAGGTTTTAGTTTAGAAAAAGACAACTCATACACTGGTATCTTTCATCTTAAAAGAGAAACAACACACGCCATAGGTTCACCACCACTGCTATACGCCAAGGTACTCCTCAATAAAAATGAAGAGATTTCTTCTTCACCAATATTCTAAGTAGAAAACAGCTTCACATGGCATTTCACTCAATACTGACAAAAATTTTAAGTTTTTTATATTGATAAGCTAAGTGTTTAATTCATACAACAAAATATATACAATTAAATAGCTTACCTATTTTTGCTTCTGGATATGGAACTCCTTGAGGATCAGAATAGAAAGCTTCTAGCTCAAAAGGTCCTCTTCTCAAGAAGGTGAGAACTTTAGAGAAAGGAGCAGCATGGTTTCGACTAAACACTTCATGAACCCTAGAGAAGAAAGCAAATGGCATTCGGTAGATCAAGAACACCAGCTTACTGTGCTACACAAATGTAAGAGGCCCTCTAAAATATTTATGAATTCCATCTCATCATTTAAAATACCAATATGAAAGAAATACTCTAACTTGTTAATTTTTCTTCTTTATGTTAAAGATAATATCTGAAAGGTTATTTTCTGCTACTTACCCTTCAGTGTCTTCTGAATCATGGTTCCATACCAGAGATATTGGAAAAGGAACTGAGTCTGTGACAGAAAATTCTCGAACTTTAAATGCTGGAGAAAGGATTGCACACTTGAAAAGACAAAAGGAAGGAACATATGATTAGTTTCCACTCCTTTTTAAAATTTAGTACATGTTTGCAGTACAAAATATTTACTGTCATTGTGTAGAATTGGTACATGTACACAACACATCTTAACCCATTTATGTAAGCCTCGTGTTGCATTTTTGGAATGCCATGAACAATGGAACACGATAAAAATTTAAGGAAATAGTTAAGCGGCATATTCCATACACAGCAAAAATAAAACCCCCACGAAACACATTATCTTGATAGCACAATGGTATCATTAATAGGCAGTATCACATATTCTTCCTTTTACAAGTATTATAATGACAGTCTTAAAACTGCTATTTACAGAAACTTTTTTATATGTAAAAACTAACCCAATCAAGTTCAACCATGTTAACTTCTAAACTGAAAACTAGGCCTTATTTGACTATAAAATCCTTAATATAAACTAATATGTGTTTATTTTTACTAATAACTTCTAGATACAGTGTTACTGAACTACTAGCTTCCAGGCTCCTTATTTAATAAGCAGGTTAAAAATCAGGTGGGTGGGGCGGGTGAGGGTATTGTGGACTGCTACTCTTAGCCCTGCACACTTGCCCTGAATTAGTTCCTTATTAAATCAGATAAGCATCCTAAGTTGCTCCTACATACTTTACAGTAACGGTCACTAACTGTGCTAATTAAAAGTTTTACAGCTGTGTTTATTGTGACCCCTCAGAATCATGGGTGCTTCTAATCCCCAGTCTGAAACACCAGCTTGGTAGTTCTTTTAATCTTACATTTACTGAATGTTCTGTATCAGAACACCCATCCTTACCTTATAGGTTTATTTAGAACTAATTTCCTTTTGCCATCTAACTAGACCCCTGGTTACTTCTTTTATTAACCACAATGAGGATAAAGTGAAAACAGCTTAAGGAATGCACACCAAGAAAAGTAGGACTAAGAAATTACCTGCAGTGCACATCCTCTAGCGACTGCTTCATCTGCATTGAGCGTTGTGCTAACATCTTTCCCGAAGAACTTGGCGATTTTTTCTTTGACTGCTGGAATTCGCGTAGTGCCCCCAACTATCTCAACAGCACTCACGTCTTCTACTTTGAGCTGAGTTTGTTCCATCAGTGAGTAAAGGGGCATTTCTATTTTTTGTAGGAGATCAGCACAGAGCTCCTCAAACTGTGACCTTATGAAGTGAAACAACATTTTATAAGCGTTAAAAAAATTTATCTTGGGTTGGGGATTTAGCTCAGCGGCACAGCACCTGCCTGGCAAGCGCGAGGTCATGAATTCGATTGCTGGTACCAGAAAAAAAAAAAATTTATCTTATGGCCAGTATCATCTTATCATTTTTTTAAACAATGAGTCTCATCAAGCACTGTACAGTATTTCATTTTTTGCCTCAGAAACCCTAGAATGAACCCACATGGGTCAACTTTAAGAACTATATTATACAGGTAACATAGGTACAGCAAAGGGAGAAGGAGAAAAATCAATTCTATGAGTATTAAGAGGAAAAATTTTCTTAATATTGCCATTTCACTTCCAAAATGTTCTAAAGGATCTGATTCTTATTATTTTAAATTATTTATTACCATTAACTTCAAAACATCTCTGTGAAATAACTGGACCAGAAAAATTAAAGTAAAAAATACAAAAAAGGCTTCATTATGATAGCACTTAGCAAAGACATTTTATAAAACAATCTTTGCAGAAGTGCCCAAGTTCTAATGGTCTCTCCAGTGAAAAGCCTTGTAGCATGCAATCCTGAAACAAAGTCAGTCATGATTCATAATACCTAGCTACAACTGGCACCTAAGGCTATAGTTTCACCAAGAAGTTCCATTTATTTGAACTGCAAAATTGAAGACATACCTATTCATCTTTCCTGAAACATCTCTGTCATTCATAAAGCATTCAATATTCAGTGGTAGGTCCGTGCTGTTAGAACTCATCAGCTTTTTCAATTTTTCACACTCCTGATAAAGGCGAAGCAGTGCCCGAATTTTGGATTTTGCATCCAACTTGTACTTAGTCTTAAACTCTGCACAAAAATGTTCCACTAATTTTTCATCGAAGTTTTTTCCTCCTAAGAAAGGATCAAAAGCTGTTCCCAGAACCTAATTTAGTTGAAACAACAAATAATGTGGTTATTTTCAATCATTTATAACCAGAATCATAAATATTGTCACTCAAGCAAACACTAATAAGTTTAAGACTTCTATTTAAATTACAACATGAAATCCAAGTCAGGAGAAATATAACTACAAAGTCCTGATTGAATGCTAAATCTCTAAGATATTTTTGCCTTTTATCAATTATCTTAAAAAGTTTCTTCTTTCCTAAGTAAAAACTCTTAAAAGAGTACGCTAAGACAAGTCATCATTTTTACATAGATCAATCTCGGCAATAATTCCTCATTTTTACTTACAGCTCTTCACTACCAAGAAGTAAGCACTCAAAAGGCTCATGAGCTTAAAGTCTTAGCACACGGAACATTTCATAGGCTTTGGCCACACAATTCTGACGTACAACACGTACCTTTAGTTTGCCCTTGTTGAAAGCGCAGGCAGACACTTGAAAAGCCGAGTGTCCCATATCAACAAAGACGACTATCCGAGATTTCTCCTCTGGGCTTGGGAGATCCTGTTTATAAATTCCATAATTCAAGGCAACTACAAAAAATAAGTACATTTCAATTACATGGTTCATATATTCTTAGAAATTCCATCATTACATATAATTCACATCCAGGAAAACTGACTACATGTGACACAAAGACTAACACATTCCTTTTATAACGGATTTTATACTGACTTTCCTGGAATCAATTATTATTCTCTCTCTGACTTTAGAACAATGCCTTTATCAAGCAGAGATGCAGCCCACAAAACAGTGTAAAGACAGTACAGAACCAGAAATATAACCAACCATATGTCACAAACAGTGCTAGACACATTACCCAGTACTTACTTTTAACCACAACCTGTGAGGAGACTTCTTAGACAAAAAATTAAGAATTTAACACAACTATAGCAAGTGGAATTCCTCCAATTTTTTCTTTGAAACAGAGTCTTGCTATGTAGCCCAGGCTAGCCTCGAACTCATGGCACTCCTCCTGCCTCCACCTCTTGAGTGCTGAGATTATCATACCTGACTCAAGTTTTTTTCTTAAGATACAAACCTTAAAGGGTCTCTCTTATTTCTAAAGGTAGAAATCTAAAGGTTGAAACATGCATACCTAACAGCTTTTCAAAACCCTATAAGAAATATTTTACGCATCTATAAACATACCAAGCTGGTTGATGTAAGCAAAAAGGGACTGTTTTAGTCACTGTTATATCGATATCACCTAGCACTACACTTGGCAAATACAGGCTTAAATTAATACTTCTGGAATGATCTACTCATGACTACAGTGCAAGAAACATATGAGAAAAAAGAATTAAATCACTAGTGGTGGCCCCAAGGTAGCTGTGATACCGACAATTAAAAGATTTGGGGAAGTTTCTTAATTATAAAAGCAGTTAAAAAAAATAAAAAGTTATATCTAACCCCCTATTTTCAAAGGCTTAAAAATATATTTTCTAAAAGAATTTTCTAATGATAGTAATTAATACTGTAAATTTGACAAAGTGCCTGGAAGGGAAAGAATTTTTGCTTTCAAATCTAACGCATCACCTTTTAAAAACCTGCTTTTCAGTCTATAATAGCTAAATCTTGGAAACAGCCCAAATGCCTGTCAACTGATGAATGGACGAAGAAGATAGGGGTTTTTTTTTTTTTTTTTAATACAATGGAGTACTACTCTGCCATAAAGGATATCCCTGAGACACTTATAACTAAAGGGGTACACCCTGAGACCATAGCCTTCAGTGAGATAAATCAGACACACCTATGTAAATACCATTGCTTCTCTGGTATAAGAAACCAAAAGTAAAAATAAGGACCAAAATATATAACAGACTTGTAAAATAGGAAGAAAATGTTCAAATGGGAGGGGGAACTTGGGAGGTGGGAGGGGAGAAGGAAAAAGAAAACAATGAGAAAAGGAGGAAAAAATCCAAACAAAGCTTTTGTAATTAAGGGAAGAATGGTTAAAGGGAAGACGGGGGATGGGAAAAATCGTTGTATCACGTGCAGGTATCAATTCCCTGTGATGCACGTGATCACTATTTATGCCTAACATGTACCAATAAACTTAATTTAAAGTAAATAAATAAGTAGCTGTACTTTTCCCTCTATACAAAAGTTACACGGTCTATTCACGTCTATAAACACTTTTCTTACCAGCTGTCATGTCATTCATAAGCCTTAAACAGTTTAAGCCGACAATCTGTGCAGCATCTAATACAGATCGTCTCTCAGCATCTGTGAAGAATGAGGGAACCTATTAACAAGAAAGAGGAAGAATTTTAACTTATGTACAACCCAAAAATACAAATTCCTCACTACGCGCTTGCAGTAAGTTCACGGCACTCCAACTGAGTAGGGGCCTAGCTAGGTTCCCAAACAGAACCAGAGCCTCTGACTTAGCTTCTAGCAAGTCCCTTAGCTTCCAGAAACTGTTAACTACTTTTGAAAGACCTCAAAATTGGAGTTTCAAAGCAAATCTTATTAGACCAAATTTTCAGCTGAAATGAAAGTTACTCAGGACTATTCCTAAGACATCCTGAGAGTCACTTAAATCTAATGAAAAATTTCAAGTGGATGAGATACTGCTTCCAAATTAACCTTAAATTTCTACTAACATTTAGAAACTATAATGCTAAGCCAACATTAATGTTAAATATAAACTATAACGCTAGGCCTCAAGTGAGCAGCACTGCAAGGTAAGAAAGAACTAACTCTAGCACATGCCACTGTCCTTCGCTTTTGCCATTCACTGAGTTCAAAACATTAACAGGTAATGAGGTACTTAATTCAGTAGACCAGCGAAGACTACAAAAATGCTTTTCAGCAAAGCATGATTTTCCTAAGTGGCAGAAGAGTGAAAACAGATCAAAGGGTTTTTTTTTTAAATTTGTTTTTGTCTTTTTGAGACAGGGTCTTGCTATGCATTTCCAGCTGGCCCTGAGCTCACTTTATAGTCCAGGCTGGTCTCAAACTCGCAATGATCCTCCTGCCTCAGCCTCCCAAGTGCTGGAATTACCGGCATGCACCACCATGCCCAGGTAAAGGTTTTAATTTACTAAGGTGCTGACTTATGTTTCTAGTTGTAATACTTGGCTGCCTTCTGGGCAGCATTATCTAAGGCATTTATTAGTAAAAAGTATGTAACAATACTTTCACAGAATCCCGTAACTGGAAGTACCTAAAAGAAAACCTGGTAGACTTCCAAATTTTCTCAAAGTATTTGTAAATGTTTCAGAAAGAGACTGGTTTCTTATACCAGAGAAGCACTGGTATTTACATAGGTGTGTCTGATTTATTTCACTGAAGGCTATGGTCTCAGGGTGTACCCCTTTAGTTATAAATGTCTCAGAGTTATCCTTTATGGAAGAGTAGTACTCCATTGTATTAAAAAAAAAAAAAAAAAAAGGTCCAAAGTGGGTATCAACTCAATTTCCGAATCACAACATTCCTTTTTTCTTTTTTAATTTTTAGGTGCCAGGGATCAAACTCACAACCTTACACTTGCCAGGCAGTGGCCTCACAACATTCCTTTCATCAGTTTTCCGTAAGTTATTCAAAATGTTTAAAAAAGAAGAAATGAAGGGAGGAAGAGGGAGATGAAAAATAGCAACTCTTAACTTTACCAGAGATTATTATTGTCTTTCCGTTGACCACTTTCTGCCTTGTAAGGGCTACCTGAGAAATTTTAGCCCTTGCTCCCTGTACTCTTTCATATCCTGGGAGGCACCACCATAAAGGCTTTGCACGGGGCAGCTTCACAGTATAATGCAGGGACCATCTGAAGCTGAGTCCACCACAGAAAATCCCAGTGAAGAGCCTAAGTATAGCGATCAGGAAGTGACCCTAGTCACCTCGGAAAGCAGAATTTACAACTATCCTTCTGGCATCAAAATAAAATGACTTTTATCCACTTCAAGTACTCTGACAATCCACCTAGCAACTGCCCACTGAAGATAGCAAGACTGCCAAGGACTATGTTTTGACACTACTGATCGGCTATGTTTCACAACTCTTAGCTAAAGCACTAGTTGTCAGCTAGGTAGAATTCTTTCACCTGTGAAAAGCTTGCATGTTAAGTATACAGGCTGTACACTGTAGCAATATTAAGACTACAGATGCACCAGTCAATCTGTACTTTCAAAAAGCCTCACAGATTTTGTTTTAATGCTGCTAGTCAAGAACCACTGTAACTTCTGACTAAAAATACCACTCCAACATACCTTGAAATGCTACAGAACAGAATTATTGACAATTTAGTAGAATTCTGTTCTACAGCATTAAACAGCTTTCCTTAGTTGATACTTCACAGTAATTTAAAGAAGGTAAATTAAAATCACAATCCACTGCCCTGCTGAATACTTACTGAAATAACACAATCTGTTACTGGTTTCTTGAGGTTGTTTTCAGCAGTTTCCTTTAACTTAGTCAACAGCATGGCTGTGACCTGCTCCACACTAAACAGATGTTCTTCATCCATGTACATGACCTATATTGATGGGAAAGAATGTTTTAAATGCCACAGTACTATAAGTTAAGTGCTACTAGCAACTTTCAAGTATCAAAACAGTCTCTCCCACAAATTCTTTTTTGTTTCAGAAAGGAAGAAGAATGGAAGAAGGAAAGGAGAAAAGGGCAAACATTTTTCACTAGATAAAATGGAGGGAAACAGCTAGAGTCCTCTCTTCAACGTCCTAGTTGATACTATTATAGAAGGTAGGAAATGATGAATCACTGGAATAAATATCATTGCGTGTTGATCACAAGACAGAAATGTCTCACAGTTTAAAAAAAAGATTTCTCATTACATACTATTGCTCTCCAAAGAACTCTAACTGGGCTGTCTTGGAACATGCATATTTCATCCATGAGCACCATTCAGATATTTTTTTAAACGCCATCAAATAAACTAATTTTTTAACTGCCAAAATTTAGAAAAAACACAAGATACCAAAGTACATATCACCATCTGAATAATTCTCAAGAGACAGTTTCACATGAATTTCCTATACTTAATGGAGCTAGATGAAAAGAACAAAAGACCCCACATTTTCCATTTGAGATATTTGAGTTAAACATTTAAGAAGTTACTGTTTTTCTCTATAGACAAATTAAATGATCTTCTATTAAAGAATCTACCGTTGCTCAGTCTTCTATTAAAGAATCTATAAAGGTTATTACCTTTATTCCAACTCCACTGTTTTTCATTGGAACCAAATCATAACTTAAGTTTTCCTTCTCCTTCTGAATGAAGGGGTCATTGAATGCTCGGCCATGAAATCGCTTGAAGTTAGACACTGTATTGTTTGCATGAGTGATTTGCTACAAAAGAAGTTGGAGATTTTCAGTAATTTCACCACTCAGTATTACCTGCAGAAGCAGTTTCATACATGGTTATTGTATAAAGAAAACCGACCCGAGGGATACAAGTAACTTTCCCTTGAGGCTCTAAATTTCCCTTCAATGAACAGATGTTATTTGTGCTTCCCCTGACACAGAATGCCAGAAGGAAAATAGGAGTGGCAACACTGTCATCACAGATTTCAAACCCTGCAAGATAATTTTAAAGACAGTGAAACTAAAATTCTGAATGTCCGTAACTGTATCACTTTATTTCACTCTTTCCCAGTTAAACTTGTAAAGTACTATGCCCAATGAAACACTATAGAAAACAATATTTCTTTCTTTAAAAGCTTATTTTTTATAGTCTAATAAACTCCTAAGGAGGCAGGATACACATTTTATGCCAGAAAATACATCGATTGCTACTTTTTCCACCAACAGGGTGGAATGCTAATTATACAAAAAGGTAAAAGATGGGAGAATAATTCAAAGTTTCTGAACTAGTTAAGGTTTTCAAAAGTATATGTATATTTTGGATGATGTGGGAGCCACAATTTTAAAAAACAAGACAATGAACTCATCCTACCTTACACAATTGGTGCATATATGTATTTGTTAAATGAGAGCATACTTAAAACTCTTGCTCAATTACTTTTAGCATCCTATTTATTCAAATTGGATGGTTCACTATCTCTTAGGTGCGTATGTTAAGTAGAAATACTTGGTCTGCAATTCAAGAAAATTGGAAGGAAACAGGCCAATTGTTATGAGAAGTGCTGTTTTTTTTGAGACATGGTCTCACTATGTAGCTCAGGCTATCCTCAGGTGATTCTACTGCCTTCGCCCGCCGAGTGCTGGGATTATAGGTGTGCACTACCACGCACAGCTCAAGAGAAGTGTGTTTTTTTATATCTAACATTTGGGTCATATATTTTAGATAAACTCTAAATTAAAAGGCCCACCTCAGAGTATATATTTCAATGAAAAGTGGCATTTAAAATAACACTTGAAGAGATTAAAAGCAATGACTTCTAGTTATTGACTGTAAAATACCAAGTTTATTATTTACACTAATCTACTTCTTTTAAAGACACGTATACAAACTGGCAGTACCACTAATGCAAACAGTATAGAAGGTGAGCATGTTTATATCCTAAAATTCCTCACAATTCCAAAACTGAGCTGAAATATGTCTAGCTGTCTAGCAGTCTAGTTGTAGTAGGCCAGCTGAACACTTCAATCGAATTTTCCTCATATAACCACAAAGATACAACAAAAACTTAGGTCTGGGCTATCAGTGCCCTAACCAGGCACATAGAGGGGGATAGTTTCTCTCCTTCCCTTTGGCCAAGTCATGACTACTTTCAGTGTCTGTAACTAACTTTCTTCTTTCTAGCCCCCTCCCCCATCTTTTGTGATATTTATTATGTCTTCCACCCTAAGCAACCATATTGTATATATTTAGAGCTCAGGGCTTTTTCAGTAATACCTTATGTATATAGACTCATTTTTTCCATTTTCATTTTTCTTAGTGCTAACCAAACCCAGAACCTTACACTTGCTAGGTAAGTGCCACTGGGCCAAATTCCTAACTCCATTTTCGTTTTCTTTTCTTTTCTCTTTTTAAAGGGGGGCATTGAAATAGTGTCTTACTGTGTAGTACAGGCTGGCCTTGAACTCACTATGTAGCAGAGGCTGGCCTTGAATTCACATCAATCCTCCCGCCTCAGCCTTCCTGGGATTACAGGTATGTGCCACCAGGCCAGGAAACTACATTTTCTTAAAAGTGGAATCTCAAAAAACATTTCATTCCCCTTCTTCCTAACCCCAAAGGATTTAAATCAGTGCTGTTAAACAGAATTATAATATGAATGTAATAAATGTAAGTTTTATACTGTTAAACAGAATTGTAATACAAATATAATAAAATGTAAGTTTTCTACTAGCCAGATGAAAAACTAGTAACAGATAAGATTAGAACTGAGGAGAGATTTTTTAAGTCTTCAAAATCTCATATGTATTTTACACTTCTATTTCAATTCAGACTAGCTGCTCAACAGCCACATACAGCAAATAATTACTATATTAGACAGCATACATCTGGACAAAGAGTGTGCCCATCCCAACAATTACTCAATAACCTGAAAACATTTTTAAACACAGAACTTCTTAGAAGTACCTTCCATTAAAGAAACCTTTTAACTTTTATAGACTATCATGGGAAAGGCACAAGAAAATTTTCAAGCGTCGTGTTCATAATCTTAAAAAATTAGAGAAAAGGTAGCAGAATTACTAGAAATTAAAATTGGCAGACTGGAAAGGTCAAGCAGAAATCATTCAACAGAACAAGAGAAAAGGAGCAGGGGAAAAATAATCATCTGAGCGTTCATAAATACTATATGAATTGCATTTTTAAAGCTCAAAAATTGACAGGCTTACCTGCTTCCCACTCTCGCGGGCCTCCTAATTTCCCTTTTAAAACCTCTTCCTTTAAAAATGATAGAAATTCTCTTAAAGAACATACCTGATTTTTGGCTGCAACTCCAATTGTTCTGTTTTTTGATCCAAATGATATGACTGATCTAGAAGGAAAACAAACCAAACTTTCAAAAACATTCAATATAAACGTGGACAAGAGGGAAATTCTAATATAAATTTTAAATTCTCTAATGTTGCAGTGGGAGACTCTTGTATAATTTGGAAGTCGACAGCTTTTATCAGGTGCAGGGGTGAGTTCCCACTCAAAGCTGCACTGAGAATCTAATCTAGGGACAGTCCTACTACCCCAAGAAGTCTGCTCATGGCTCAGGGAACATTTTCCAATACTTCAAATAGAAGTGTGATTTGTCAAATCCTCAAGTACTAGAAAGTGAGTATTCTCTCAGAAATATTTTGAGCAAGTATTATTATACCTGACCTACACACAAGCAACAAAAACCATGGTGTAACTCTACCTCTCAGTCGCTGACTCTGTACAAATCTAAATGTCACCGTCATACCTATTTTTGTCCTGACATACCCTCTGTCTCTTTAGGATTCAACAGTTTTTATTATAAACCCAAGCAAAGGAACCTAAGTTATGTCTCTGGAGTTTAAGAGACCAAAAGAGGTTCTGATCTGGAAGATTCTACGTGAGAAGGCCAGGGAAAAACGATGCAGAACAATTCACAGCAGAGGGGAACATGAACATTGTTGTAAAAGACTGGATAATCAGTTACATTAAGTCTGCTCTCAGAGATGAAAAACAATGTGAGACAAGCTTTCTCGGCAACGGAGATGGAATGCGTAGTAACAGCAGAGACAAGATCAAGAAAAATCTTGTGAGGAGGAGGTAGTGATTAGAGTTTTGGATCTGAGGGATAATTGAATTGTGCATTACTAATCCAACCTAATCTAATTTTGGACTAGTTACTCCTACGTAGGTAAATGAGATGAGTAAAAGGAGAACACACTGAGGACATTTAAATTTGCTGCACTAGAAGCACCCAGGTCCTAGATTATCTATGCAGGTGCTAAACAGCATCCTCAAAGCCAGGTAGATGTTCAGATACTAGGCCTTTAAGCTATAGTCCAAAAACACTATTACCCTAAATCAAGAGGGACCTACACATTTCCCAAAAGGTTAACCAAATTAACTGTAATAAATAAGGGTTAACAACAGCCAAGGCAACTGAGTCGACCATCTACGTAAAGTGCATTAAACATAATTCTAATGCGACCCTCAGTTTGCATTTTCAAAACCATATCTAGCATGCACTCTATTCACATAACAATTTTTTCGTGTTCTCCTTTCAGCTTCTTTTATTGGACCAAAGAGAACAAAGATGTGAACTATACCTAGGCATGAAAATCGGAAACAGTCGTCTCTCTCACTAAATTCTAATCACAGTCTTAACACTGTCAAAGGATAGAGAACTGTGGATTTACAAAGAGGTCAGAGGTAAATGCACGGGCTGTGCAGAGCATTACAGTGAAGAGCAGTTCGATGTTTGCTCTTTTTCTGATTTTCCAGTCCCTTTCATTAAAGGTTCAGCTGTACAAACAAAAAACCCGTACAAAGCCAGGCATTTCACTTTTGGGCTCCATGTTTCGGTTTACACTGACAAGCCTGGGCTTAGTGCATGGCGGGGGCACCATAACTGCAGTCATTTTCTTGAAAAGTAAGCAACCGCTTTCATCAACGGGATGTTTGTATACATTCTCTTCAGGAGCATTTTTTAAAAAAACAAACCTGAAAAAGCTGCTTTTTGAAATGTCGTTGGTCCACCCCTGATGCTATACAATTTAATCCAGCGACATCCTTCTCATAAAGTTCTAGAACAATAGTATGTCGTTTTCATGTCTTTTAAAATGCAGAAAATAAATGCCTAGAATCCCTTACGAATGGCTCCCACAGTGAGTAATAAAGGTCGTTACCATGTTCCAAAAATTATTCTGGGCACTAAGGCAACAATATTAGCAACAAAGTGAAGTAGGGATGCATTAATCTCTCACAGACCGCTAAGTCTGGGCTCCCCCAAGACAAGGAGGAGCGGAGACTGGAAGCTTCCAGGTCATTTAGAGCTTCACAATGCGGAAGCAAGGGCTGAGCAGCCCGGGCCCGCGGTGCGCAAAGATTTGCGCGGAGGGAGGGGGACAAGGTGGGGGCGGCTCTGCCAGCTCGGAGAAGCCGGATGGGGGCCGCGGATGGGG
>NW_004955431.1:14653115-14681219 GCF_000276665.1 Chinchilla lanigera | reverse complement strand
CGCGGGCTGTGCCGCAGCCCGGCTCCCGCAGGAAGCCTGCTCAAAGGGACGACCCAGGCCCTGACTCCCCCGGGCCCTGTGCATCCCCAGGGCGCCCCCGCCTCTCCGTCCGCGGGAGTCCCCTTCCCGGTCCCCCGAGGGGCGCCGCTCCCCACGCGGCTCCCATCGCCGCGGAGCCTGCAGTCCCCACGGCGTCCGAGCCCCCGGGCCGCCTCCCCGCTCCCCGCCGGCTCCACTTACGGGGTGCACCGATCGCTGAACTCGTTGGCTATGGTCTCGATGCCCCCGGCCCGCGCCACGGCGATGTAGCAGCTCTGCGAGCCCACGTCCAGCCCCACCACCGACATGGCCGGCTCGCGCGCCTCTGCCTCGGATCTCGGTCTGCGTCCTGCGGCCGCCTCTCCGCGCCTCCGCCGCCGCGGCTTCCCGCTGGGGCCCGCAGGGTACCGACCGCGCTTCTGTCACTCGAGAGGATGCGCGGACCCCCGGCGGGTCTGGGGGCTCCGGCTTCCCGGGGACGGCGGCGGCTGGCGAGGGGCTCGCCCGAGAACAGGGTGCGATCGGCCTGTGGGGGTCGCTCCGCGGCTCCGGCTGCCCGCCTCACCCGACTGCCGCTCGCTCGCTCGCACACCGGCGCCCGGCTACCGACCCAAAAGGGGAGGTTCCAATTCCTCAGGCTTATGTATTGCACTGATGAGAACTTTCCAGAATCTGCGGCATTTACTCACCGGCGCCTCCACCGGCCCCTCCACGTGCCACTTCCGCTTCCTTCTTCTCGAGCCTTCTGGAAAGATTCTACCCAATGGGTGCCTGGTCCCCCGGGGAAGGCGGCGGTTGCCATGGTGGCAGGACCGCCGCTCGGGCGCCATTGGCTCAAGCGGGCGGGGCTGACCCTCCTCCACCCCCGCCCGTCCTTTAATGTCCTAATCACATAGGCAATCAAGAATAACGCAAAGACTCCTAATAGTCATAATTTGCGACTGAGTCGTGGCGGTCGATCCTTAGCCTCTAAAAGGGAGGCTATGCGGAGGAACAAAGACCCAGCTTTTCAGCGATTCCCAGGCCTGCGGACGCGGGTAGGCCGAACAAGCCGTCCGGAGAGCATGCCGGGAAGCGTAGTCCTGGGGCGGGGGACCTGGGCGCCTTGCATGACGGGATGTGAAGTCCTGACCGCGGTGCGTGCTGGAACTCAGCTTTGTCTTGGGAGCGGCCGGCGTGTCCGGAGCCCCTTTTCTGGCAAGAAGCGTTGTTTCGTGTGTTAGTTTTGGATTCACTTCTTTTGTTGTGTAGATTGCCCCGACAACTAATGCGTTCCGCCTTAGATGAAGGGTTTAAGTGTGTTCCTTCAGCAGCCAGCGGGATATTCTTTTGTAGAATAAAATGTCACAGGGTGTTTTGTTTTTGTTTTTGTTTTTGTTTTACCCCGCAAGGAAAGCGGGTTTTGGTTGGGGTGCAGTTTGAAAGGGTGTCCGCCGGCTACTTTCTCCATTTCTCGTTTGATCTGAAATTCTGTAGCTTTTGTTTCTTTCCCTGGAAAGCTGTGCCCCCATTACTTGACATTTAGTAAAGAAACAAGCGGAGACAAGGCTGCCGGTATCAGATCTTTTGTATCTTTTCGTGTCTTTTTCAGTTTGCCTGAGATCGGCTTGTTTACTTGCCTTAGGTCCCCAGAAATAAGCACACTGTGTGTTGCTGGATAAATGTGTGACAGGATAGAGTCGTGTCCCAAAGTCAGAAACATCTGACTCATAAAGAGTATGGCAGTTCCTCCTTGTCCTGCAAGACAATTTTAACTCAGGAGCAAGGTCAGAGGCCCTGATTTGTTTTACATGTAAATTGTGTATGCCTCTTGGTAACTGGCTTGTCACTTAGACAAGCTGCCTGCTTCACTTAATTAAACGTGAAAAGGGGACAATAATAGTAGCTATCTGAGAGTCGTTGTATTCTTAAATTTAAAAATATGTTAGGCTCTAGTGATTCTTATACATCCTTAACACCCCGCACTGCATATGAAAACATTAAAATCTGTGGAATCAGCAGTTTTGAACGGAAAGAACATTTGAGATCTAAAATGTGTCTCCTATGTAGGAAACTACTGTATAGGCAAGAGGGAGCAGACAGATTTGGGTCAGGTTCAAATCCTGGCACTTGATGCTAAGATGTTTTATATGAACTACAGCACGTAAGAGGACTAGCCCTCCTAGAATTGAACTTCATGGACTTGAATCCTAGCTGTCATTAATTCGTGAGTTGTGCAACACTGACATAATTACTAATTCTTCCTGTGCTCTAACATGCACTGTTTATGTAGTGATAAAAAAGTGTCTATAAAACATATCATTATGTAATATTACTGTGTGTGATCCTAGGCAAGCCTGTCGAATGGAAATAATTCTTGGTTTTGCTCGGATTTTGGAAAGATTCAATATGAATAAAAAATCTAGTATGATAAACAGCATTCATTCACTTGAAGTAAGAATAGTACCAGAAAATAGTCTCAGAACTTCAATCTCAACTCATACGGTCGTGGATGTTAAATTGCATGGACAATTTTGTTTAATCCCTTCACCTTAGCTATTTATTCATAGGGCAGGTAAGTGAAGCCATAAGAACTACCATACTATCTAATTAAAATGGTTGCCATTTTTGTTATTGTTGCTATATTTTATGACACACAATTTGTAATGTTGCTATATTTTTTATTACACACAATTTCCCGTAGTATCTTTGTCAGTACCAGAAATTTTATTGAAACTTAAGTCAGATAAAAACCATCCCCACAGATTCTTGTTTTATATTATGGGTCCAGAGGTAAACATAGAATTAAAGTGAGTTTTTTCTATCTGCTACCAACTACCATTGTAGTTACTGAGTTTCATATCATATTTGTTTTAAAGAGAAGATGGTTAGAATTGGAAACACAGATAACTCTTAAAGAACAATAAAGCAAAAAGGCAAAATTGAGAAACGAAAAGCCCAAACAAAAATATATTCAAAGCAATAATTCAAATAGATATAAAAAGCTTTGGCTAGCTTCCTTGAAAGGAAGGGATGGACAAAGAGCAGATATATAAATAAACATGAAAGTGTACATGACCTTCAACTTCTGCTGTGAATCAGTATTTTGGTGGCCGCAGTCTCCAGCCCAGCAGCAGAAGCTGGAAGGTGACAGAGCAGCATAAGACTTGTTCCATGTAAAGACATGTTTTGTACAGCTTCTCTCCAAAGCCAGGGCATCAGGCATGCTCAGCTGTCTGAAGTCTTGCCCACTTGAGTCTTTCTGTATTTGCTTATTAAAGAGTTTTTGTTTGTATATATTTGAACTGTTCCTTAGAAGTTAATTGGTTCTGCTAAAAATCTATTTTGTGCTTATATTGAGTTTAAAATCTATTCTATCCTTATTAGAACAAGTACCTAAAAATAGGAATGCATGAAGAAATTGTGCTGGGAGCAGAGACTTATTAAAAGGTAGGTATAAAATTAAGAGAATTTTATCCCGTCTGCTAGCAGCCAGGACAAGATGGGGGTGGGGGACCCAAGGATTACATTTATAACAAATGAGGCTGAAAACCTCAACTCAGCGTACAGGAAGTTGTTCAGCTGGCCCCTCCAAATCCACTGGGAAACACTTACCCCCTGGAACACTGTGCTGAGTAAGCCACACTGGCCTCCTTCCGACATCAGCGTGTTTGTATTTGTATTTGTATTTGCTCCCCTGCTTACAGAGCTCTTCCTCAGGCTCTGAGGTGGACCAGCTCCTTGGCATCCTTTGAGGCTCATTTGAAGTCTTGCCTCCCATGAAGGAAGTTTCTGCATGCACACCTAGGAGTAAGCACATCACCCTTCTCAAAGGACAGTTCAGATTTTGTTATTATTAAAGAGAAGTTGGAGTCAAGCCTAGTGCCGAAGGTGTTTGTTGTCTGGCTTAGGCCAAGGGGCCTATCCCTTCCTCTTGCGGCTAATTCAGGGCTGGGCAAGCATGTGACCTAGTCAGCCCAAGCACACTGCCTCTTAGCACTATGGCTTAGAGTGCTGGGACTTGCGGATTGTCTCTGACCCCCTCTCTCCAAGATTGCCCTTGCTTTTCCCTTCCATCCATCTCCTTCTCCTTTCCCCAGGTCTGTGTATGAAGTTACAAGGCCCAGAACCATTACAATGACCCTAGTACCATCCTGGAAAGGAAACTGACCTATGGAGGTGATTAGAACTAAGGAAATCAGAGCCAGAGATATGAGTTTGAGTCAGTCCTGAGACTCACCCTACCTGTGGATTTGTTATGTGAACTATATTTCCGCACTGTATAAGCTAACTTGAATTGGGGTTTCTGTTACTTACTGTCCAAAGCAAATAACCACCTTTGGAAAGTCTGCCCTGGACATAAGCATCATCTGAAGCACCTCCCCATGATTGTTTATTGTTATCCACTTATGTCCTCACAGATGTACACCACCATGTTCAGTGATACATGTGTTTTACTTCCGCCCTCTGATTATAGGGCTTGGGAAGGCAGTGACTGTTTTTCCTTTTTACAGTGCTATCTATAGATATTCAATATTTGTTAACTCAAAAATCATGAATTGACTAGGAAAAGAAACATTTACCAGCTTGCTTCTAATAGGCATTTGTCAGCGTTGGAACAGGTCATATCTTGGGCTGGATAATTCTCGTAAGGGTTGTCCGCTATGTTGTAAGATGTTTAAGTTCATCCCTGGCACTACCCACTAGATGCCAGTCACAGTGTCCTGTTCTTCCTCTGACCCTAGTGTAACAAGCAGAAATGTTGCACGACATTGCCAAGTTTCCAAGGACAAAACTATGTCTTGTTGAGGGCTCCTGCTCACAATCTAGTTTTGACTTAAGCCTAAGTGGCACAAAAAAGGCAGTCTCAGGATATATTTTTAGGGAAACTAGAACCTGTTTGTTTTCTGAGGCACAGAGGCTAAGAAATGAGTAGAGAACCCTGCTCTGAATGAATTAGGGAACTCCAGCCTGTGTAGATCCCATAAGAAAGAAGGGTCAGTGTCTCATTTGGCCATTCCTCTAGAAATGTACCTATAACTTCGTACTTTGCCTTAGCTTCCGTACTTGCAAAGTAACAACTAGAATACAACTAGAATACCTGAACAGTTAATAAAAATTAATAATTTCATACCTTTAAGGTTACCTTAGCCAGTGTATTGTAAAGAAAGGAGTTTTTCTGCCCTGGGCAGAGAACTAAATTCATATTCCAGAAATAGATTCTTTTCTTCTTTGTTTCTTCAATGCATGAAAGAAAAAAGGGAAAAGAAGAAGAGTTAGTATCCTATGTCGTTTTTATTCTGAACTATAACGGTGAGTTCAAAGTCCTTGTACATAGAGATGAGTCATTTTGGTACAGACTCTTTGAATTTGCCCTGTTAAAAGGAAGCACTTTTATTTTAACCCCCGAAATATTGGTGTATTTTTTGACAGGTTGGGTAGATTCTGGAGCCAGGATATATCTGAGTTTAGGGATATTTGCAATGTTATAGATCCTTTGTTGGGTGGCAGTTTTCCAGACTAATTAATCCTGTGTTGGGAGATATTTTGCAAGGGGAACATAATATAGAATACCAGACACATATTTTATAAGATTATTTATAATAGTCACCCAAAGAATGCTATGCAAAAGGGTACAGGAAATCTGTCCACACACTTTAGACCTAGGAAACTAGCTGACAGCCTGGATCCTGTGAAAATGTCCTGCATGAGTCCAGCTGAAGACCTAGAGCTCATAACAATGCCTCCCACGAGTCCAGCTGGAGGCCTACAGCCCATAACAATATCTCACGCAGGCCTGTTTCACAGATCTGCGCTGTGAAGGCCCAGAGGGCAGTGGTGGAATCTAGGAAGTCTGTGCCAGCAGGATGAAGGATCTGTGCTTGCAGGCTGAGGGATCTGCCCTGGAACCTGGAAGCGACATGCAAAGTAAGAACCACAGCTCCCCTGAAAGGTACCACAGCCATCCTCAGCAACAGTGAGGTCCTGAGCTCCTCTGATGATCAAGATGGCTGAGTTCCTGTCAGTGAAGCCAACGCAGCAAGCTTCTCCAGGAGACAGGCAGTGCACCATCTTCCCCTCCAGAGCCAGGAATCGATGTTCAAAGTGAGGACCAGAGCTCCCACAAAGTGAACCAAAGCCATTCTCAGTGCCAACAAGGCCACAAGCTCCTTGGAGGATGAAAACAGCCAAGGTCATCAGGAAAGCCAGCATGACAAGCTCCTCCAGAAGAGCCAACAGCTCCTTACAGCTTCTACCAGCTCCCAATAGCCTCTCTCAGCTCCCAAAAGCCTCCCTTCTTCTCCAGTTCTGCCTCTTATGCTGCTGGCAACAGTCCTCAGATGGGCCTCGCACACCCAGCACCAGGCTTAGTCAGTTCAGGTGGGGGCTATAAATTGATCACCAGTTGTCAATCCACTACAAATGCTATACTCAGACTAGGAGTGATAAAATAAGTAATATTTTCAAGATCTTTAAAGGACCGATTGCTACATGCAGCACCTCATTTGGATATTTGCGGAGTCTTGGAAGCTTGGCTACCCTACGTTCTTCTGCAAGTGGACTTTGAGAGCTTGTTTGAAAGGTGTACCAGGGAGCACAGCTATTCCATACTCTTGGCCCCAAAACAGGCCTCCTCTGTTGGGGAAGGGTGTCCTTTTCAACTGCGTGCACAAATGTAGGAGGGGTGTGCATGAGTAGTGAGAGAGGAGGAAGCCATCTGCCAGGTCAGCCTGTTTGGCCCCGCAGTCATTGGGGTGGCAAGTGTCACAGACAGATTACTCTCGCATCCAGGGATGTTTTTATTAAGTCAAATTATTCTTATCTTATTTGTACCAAGTGAAGTGGAATTCCTTCTCCCAGAAATTTCAAGAGAAATGACTACCTGATTGCAGAGTCATGTCTTAGCAAGGATGGGTATAATCACAGTCCACTTGTCTAGTTGTATACAGGCATAATAAAATGGAAAAGGAACCAGCTGAACATGGACTGAAATCTCTGCAACTGTGAGCCAAGTAAACCTTTCCTCCTTTACATTATTATTCTCGGGTATTTTGTCACAGTGATGAAAAGCTAACACACAAAGGTTCTCTTAGCAGTTGGACAATCCAAACTTTCCCTTTTGTCTCTGAGGAGAGGAAACAGGGCCAACCCAATACAAAAAGTCAGGCAAGCATCTTGATTCCCTAAGCTTTGCTTTTCTCTGCCTTTCTCCAGCCTCCCCAGTTCCTTCTCTCCAAGGCTCAGGAGCTGGCTGCTGCTTTCCAGTTACTCAAATCTCCCTGCCTCTGGGCTGTTCTGTGCCCTCCTTGAGCATAGAGGATATGATTGCTTATCTTTGGGTGCCCACTGCCATGGCTGTGCCAGTGTGGATATGGGCCCTCATACTGTTGGCTGCCGAATGCCTGTGCCTCACTCCACCCCACTGTGCCACATCTTCTCCCAAAGTTGGCATCAGCCTCTCATAAAACAAACACTGTCCACTCTTCCCAGCCATGTGAAGAAACAAATTCACGTGATTTTAAATGACTGCTCCTAGAACAAAGACATTTTAATTCAGTAGATTCCACTCAAATATCTCTCATATTACAGGCTGTAGTGGACTGACAACTGGTGGTGAACTTATAACCCCCAGCTGAATTGAGTAAGCATGGTGCTGGGTGTGGGAGGTGCCCCTGGAGACTGTTGCCAGCAGCATAAGAGGCAGAACTACAGAAGAAGAAAAAGAGGCTGTTGGGAACTGAGAGAGGCTGTTGGGAGCTGGTAGAAGCTGTAAGGAGCTCTTGGTTCTGTTGGAGGAGCTTGTCATGCTGGCTCTCCTGATGACCTTGGCTGTTTTCATCCTCTAAGGAGCTTGTGGCCTTGTTGGTACTGGAAATGGCTTTGGTTCACTTTAGGGGAGCTCTGGTGCTCACTTTGAGCATCAGTTCCTGGCTCTGGAGGGGAAGAAGGTGCACAGCTCAGTTTCCTGGAGAAGCTTGTCATGTTGTCTTTCCTGATGGGAACTCAGCTTTCCTGGTCATTGAAGGAGCTTGGGACGTCAACTGTTGCTGAGGGTGGCTGTGGTACCTTTCAGGGGAGCTGTGGTTCTTACTTTACATGTCGCTTCCGGGCTCCAGTGCAGATCCCTCAGCCTGCAAGGACAGATCCTTCATCCCACTGGCACAGACTTCCTAGATTCCACCACTGACCTTTGGGCCTTTGCAGCTCAGATCTGTGAAACAGGTCTGCATGAGATATTGTTATGGGCTGTGGGCCTCCTGTTGGACTTGTGAGAGGCACTGTTATGAACTCTTAAGTATTCAGATGGACTCATGCAGGACATTTCTGTGGGATCCAGGCCTTCAGCTAGATTTCTTGGTCTAAAGTATGTGGACATATTTCCTGCACTCTCTTGTATATAATTCTTTGGGTGACTGTTATAAATAACCTGATAAACTATGTGTCCTCTATTATATTGTTCTCCCTTGCAAAATATCTGCCAAACCATGACAGAGGCTGCATAGGGAAGATAGCTATGGGGCTTGGGGCTTTTTGTGGGGTTATCTCATATTACTACTATAAGACTGGCTGGGCATGGGGAGAATCTTTGGGACTTCTGTCTTTCTGACCACACCCTCTTCTAGAAGACCCTTTCTGACCACTGTCCATCTGCTAGCATTCCTCTTTCCTGGTGCTGCTCACCTGCTTCAGGTTTCTGAGTTCTTCAGACTTTTAGGTCTCTTTATTGATTCCCACAGACACTGTGGGAATTCCCACAGACACTGTGAACACCTTGAAGACTGTACTTTCTTCCATTCTTTGTAGACATTTTACAAAGCTTTGTGAGAAGAATCAAAGAATGCCCCTTTCCTTTTCCCTCCTTCTTTCCTTTCTTATTCTTTTCATCATTTACCAATCACTGACTCTTCATTTTGCCTCCTGATGGTTCTAGGATACTCTTCCTGGTCTACTTCTGCCAAGGCTCCTAAGCAATGTATGTATGTTCTGGTCTGGTCTGAATTCTGTTTGACCTGCCAAGGGCTGAGAGGCCAAACCAGCAAAGGGAAGCCCTAGCCTCCTTACATCATTAGGTGCAAGACTGTGAAAAAAAAATTTCCCTTGTCTCCTAGAAGAAACCACAACAAACTATGAGAAACTCTTTTCCCTCTGGACTCTGCACCACACTGGCTGGGATTTCCAGTGTGGAGCACAGCTTTCTAGAAAGAGGAAGTGCAATCTAGCTGTATCACTTGGGGGGCAGAGATGAAAGAAAAGGATTTTTCTGCTCCTCTGGAGCACTGGTAGCTCCACTCTTACTGGTGAGACCACACTTCTTGAACACACTCACAACTCTTCCTGGGGGCAGAGTACAGTGTGTTTGTTGTTGGAAAGATGTCGGGTAGCTTGCCAGGTGTAGTGGGGGCGGGAATGGTAATACTGAAAAGCCTTCAGCTGGTTTCAAGAAGGCTTCTAAAGACTTTGTTGGCTTTTTTCAATAGCCATGATCATAGGATTAATCATGACTAAAACCAATATGGCCAAACCTTTATGCTTTTAAATTTGTCTTTACAGATTACATAATTAGAATGCCTATTAGTCTTCAATTGTTTTTTCCTAACACGTTGTGTTTGTCTATTTTGTGTTATACCAAAATACCCAAGACTGAGTACTTTACAAAGAAAAGGTTAATTTAGCTCACAGTTCTGGAGGTCCAAGAGCATGGTGCTGGTGCCCTTCCATAAGGCTCCCTTGTGACATCACAAACTAACCTAGTCACTTGAGACTCAGTCCACTCTTGAAAGATACCATTAATCCATTTGTGGGTGGAATCCCTATGATCTAATTACCTGCCATTACACTCTATGTCCACATCAACACCTCCTCCCCAGGCATCCAGTTTCTGCTACATAAACCTTTGGGATATGCACTGCAACCATATGCAAACATAGCACAAGTCAACTGTGTACTTTCTTCATGCAGAGTAACCTGGATGAGCTCCTACAATGTGGAAGATCTTCACTCCACACCAGGAATACCATGAGGAATAGTCTGCATCCTTGCTCTCAGGATACAGAAGAGCTATCAGCTCTTAGAAGCACAGCAAAGTGAAGGGCCTGGTCAGCTAGTCTTTCCTTTGTGAAAGACTCATAAGCATATTCTGAGTACAGAAAACACTCTGCACTGTTGGAGTGGACAGAGCTGGCTGTGAATCCTGGCAGCTGTAACTTCTCTTGGGAAGATTACTTAACTCCTCTGAAATCTCACCAGCAAATGCAGTTAAGAACTCCTTCTCACTCTGGTCTTATGGGGACCAATGGATAACACAGTGAAACATTAGCAAAGTACCTACTGAGAAATGGGAACACAAGAAATACAGCTATAGTTGTTAGTGTCTTGGTTACTAATCTCTTGGTCACTAGAGGATTATCAATCAATGAAACCATTTAGCTTCGTTTTTCTTAGTGTGTTATTCATGCAGTATGACTGCTTCTCTCATCAACAGCCCACACATTTCAAAAAATCAGATCTGCATTAATATCTTTGGAGCTAATTCTAAATTAGAGAACCAGATTTTAGAAAGTTAATATGCCTCCTTTCCTTTGTGAAAGACTCATAAGAATATTCTGAGTACATTCTGAATTTGTCAGTATCCTAAAAAGGTTAACTTTAGTTTCTTTGCCTTTACTTCTGTGGCATTGTTCTTATGACCCCTCCCCAGTGTTATTTTATAACACATTATATTTCTGCTGTGTGGATTGCTGTCATGTTATTAGTACATTTCCTAAGAGAATGCTGCAGTATTGCTCATAAATGGGCTAGTCACTCACTTCTGTTCATCCAGCTTTGAAAGTTCCCCAGGTTTGTTCATTCATCCATTCATGCAACAAATATTTGTGGAATTCCTCCCATGAAAAGCCATTATGTAAAATTGTTCTAATAACTTCACAAATCATTAAAAAATTATTTTGCTTGCCTGCTGGGGTGAAAACATAAAGGTGGAGGTGGATGAAGCCAAAGGCTTCGGCACTAGAGAAAGCCACAGTCAAATCTCAGTTATCTCACTTTAATTATGTGACTCTGGGAAGTAACTTCAGATCTCTGAGCTCCATCATTTTTGTTTTAATCTGTGGATTCTCCTTCATTTATTCAACAAACATATCCACTTTGTATTAGCAATGTCATCCTGTCATTTACTCAGGTGCTCTTATTAAATTTTTACCAGGTGTGGTGGTTCGTGCCTATAATGCTAGAACTCTAGAGGCTGAGCCAAGAGCATTGCCACCAATTTGAGGCCAGCCTCGGCTACATAGTGAGTTCAAGACCAGCATGAAATATATAAGGAGATACTGTCTCAAAGAAAAATTCCATCCCAACACTCTTAGGCTTCTGGACTATAGTTCCTGTTCTCCAGCACTTCTAATTTATATATTCATTCAGCAAACTTCGAGTGTTTGATAAGGGCCAATCATGCTAGGAGGCACTGGGCATTAAGAAAAAATAGGATAAAGACTACTTGCTATCCCAGGGCTTCCAACCTAGGATAAAGACTGCTTGCTATCCCTTTTCTCCTTGCTGAGACATAATACCCAATGCCCACAGTTAAGGGAGGAAAGGTTTATTTAGCTCATAGTTTATGGAGGTTTCAGTCCATAATCCGGTGCTTCCAAGGCAGAGTGGCATGGTAGAGGAGAACAATTCAGGGAGGGCAGAGTGTAGCAAAGCAAAAAGGGACATTAACGGCATCTTTCTGCCCTTTTATATTGTATCTAGGCTGCCGGGATTAGGGCAGTGCCAAACCAATCAGTGGGCCATAATCACATACCCTCAATCCCAGCATCACATATTCTAGACCCAGCCACCTCTGAAAAAGCCCCACCTATGACTGCATGAGGCTTGGGGGGGACATCTATACCCAAACCATAACAACTGCCTCATGTATTTCAATCTAGCTTGGCATTGTCTTAATCTGTTTCTATTTCTCTAGCAGAATACCTGAGACTGAATAATATGTAAATAAAAGGTTTATTTTGACTCATAGTTGGACAGTCCAAGATGAGCTGGAGACATCCAGGAGGGGTCACATGCTGCTTTAATTCATGATGGGAAGTGAAGGGTAGGTAGGCAGGTGCAGAAGAGGAAAAGCTCCAAGAATAACCTTGCTTTATAATGACCTGCTCTAAAGGGAACTAATCCAGTTCTTTGAAAGTAAGAATGCACTTGCTCCTGAGAGATGGCATTAATCTATTTACAAAGGCTCTGCACCCAGCATCCAAACACCTCCTGCTGGGCCCCACCCCCAGCACTCTGGCGCTGAGGGACCAAATTTCAACAAAACATTCAAATCACAGCAGGGACACAGCCCACAAGCAGATGATTGATGAACATAATCATTATAATGACAGCTCTGTGCATGGGACATGATTAGAAACAGAAGTAGGACATCTCACCCAGCCTGGCCCCATGAAGGTGACACCTGACCTGAGCTGAGTAGTGTGGGGGAAAGACAGTCCCTTTCTCTGCCACAGTACCATGCCAAAGGGTTGGGCGATACCTGTGGGGGAAGAAGCTAAGTGTTTCTGACATGCAAGTGTCACAAGAAGGAATAATCAAGATTTTGTAAAAACAAGTACAACATAGAGTGACACAGGCTAAAGATGTGTTTCCAGATTGTATCTGAGTACTGAAACATCAATGAGTCCCAAGGACTTTTTTTTTTTGCAATAGCAATGGCTCCCCAGGAAATGAATCATGATAAAACATAACCAATGTGAACAAACCTCTGTTTTTAAACATGTCCTTACAAATTATGCAATGAAAATGCTCACCAGTGTATAACTTTTGAAAATAGTTAACTCTTCCTTATACAAAGTAATCTGGGTGATCCCAATTCCCATGATGAATTAAAAGCATGCAGGAGTCTGGGATCATTCTTAGGGATGAGCGGTGCAATCTGCGAACAATACTGAGATGGTGGTCTGGTGCCCTGCCTGCTTCTAGAGAAGGGTGACCTACTGCTTCCAACCCAGGGGCCTCTCCAAGCAGGACCAGGGATGAGATTTGCTGCAGGCCCAGAGCTATCATAACTGAAAAAGCAGGTGGACCATCTAAAAAGAAATCCCTGTCAAAGCTTTTGTGAGCTAAGTAAACCCAATTTCATTTGCGACTAGAGAAATGAAAGAGGAAACAGACTGTAGAAATGAGCATGCTTATGCAGACAGAAGGAATCCTGGAGATGTAAATTTATTCTCTACCACCTAGGGGAGCCAGAGACTCATGAAAAATCTTACACAAAGCTGCCAAAGTTAAAAGTCAGGTTGAGGAAAAGCAGCATCTTAATTCTGGCTTTTGGAGTTGTAGGTGACAAAAAAAAAACAAGCAATCAATGAAGCAAAACCAATGGGCATTTATTGATCCACACAACTCGACAATTTTAGAGTGTATCTGGTTTTGGCTCCATCAAATCCGGGGGCGCAAGACCTGCTGACTTTCTTGGTCCATCTCTCAATCAAGCTCCGCTCTGAGTTGGTCTCTTTCCCAGGGGGACAAAGAAAACTGGGAGCTTCAGGGTGACACTATTGTGACAGCCTGGAAGAGAGGAGTGAGAGGGTCTGGCGCAGCAACCGCCGGTGATTGCCTTGGGTAAGGCAGCCTGCCCACGCTGGTGGTGGGGCTCAGGCGTGTCAAACCTCCAGGACCTCAGGATTGCTGTAATGGGCAGGAGTGCTGCCACAGAGACATGCTGGGCAGACAAAGAATAAGTCCTACAGCAGCTGGGGAGAGGGGATTACCGTCTATAGAACACCTGGGCACGCTGCTGGATCTCCTATGTGATTCTCACATAACCTCCCAAGGGCCCTCTGAGCTAAGTACCTTCCATTATAGTCCCCATTTTACACATGAGAGTCAGGCCCTGCTGGATTAAGTAATTTCCCTGAAGATCACCAGGAGGGTGGAGCAAGTTTAAATATGGAAGCCCTTGCTCAATCTAAAGAGGAAGGAAAGTGAAGGGGAGGGGCAGGCAGTGTGTGGGTACAAGGCAGAGAGGAAACAGGACAAAGTCCCCTGAAGTAATTGCTTCTCTTTCTTCGGGTAGAATTTAAACTGCAAACTGCCTGAAAAGTAAGTCCTGGAGAGTGCAACAAAATTTTTGTTCTATCGTTTCCACTGTTGGTGGGAGTGTAGACTGGTACAACCACAGTACAAATCAGTGTGGAGGCTCCTCAAAAAACTAGCACTGGAGGTCCCATTTGACCCAGCTATTCCCCCTCTGGGTATTTTCCCAGAAGAATTAAAAACATCGTACTACAGTGATATATGTGCACCCATGTTTATAGCAGCACAATTTGTAATAGCTAGATCTTGGAAACAACCCAAATGCTCATCAACCAAGGAATGGATAAAAAAGATGTGGTCTTTTTATATAGTAGAGTACTACTCAGCCATAAAGAAGGATAAACTGGAGACTTTTATAGGTAAATAGATGCAACTTAAATCCATACTCATAAGTGAAATAAAACAGACACAAATGTGTAAAAATAAATATTATCTCCCTAGTGTGAGAAGCTGAAAGAGTAAATGTAATCTAAAATGTACAATAGATATTGTGAAATGGGAAGAAACTTCAAAAGGAAAGAGAAGCTTGTTTAGGGGAATGGCAAAGGGGAAGGAAAGAAAAAGCAAAAGGAAAAAGATATATTTGTATATATTAAAAATAGTTAAGATAGATGTGCTGCTAATTTCTGTCAGTCCACTGAAAAGACAGGTTTGTACTAATATTGTCTGGACAATTAAATGCCGATATCTTGTACTCTGAGTAACTAATTCAGAGATAACATGTGATTCAGAGATAATGTGTTGACCATTGTTACCCTCCTATCTTATTGTTCTGGAATTTTGTTCTTATGTTTATGTGTTTTTTGTGCTTTTTGTTTCTTTTTCTTTAAAATAAAAAATGTCAAAAAAAATTTTTGTTCTATTAGAGGCAGAGATTAAACGCTGGTGCTGGGAACTCGGTGGAAATGGGATGAGGTGAGGCTTCAGGAGTCTGGCTGGGACAGTTCTCAGGCCTGATTTCACAGAAAGCAGACACTAACCACCCCCCCACCCGGAAGGTCCCAGAGGAATCCGGAGGCTGCTGTCAGATGAGTGCAGTCCCGAGGTCCTTCAATCCGTGTGGCCTTCAGCCTGGACACTCAGTCTCCTTGTTAACCAAGACCAAGCTGCTCAAACTTGTCAGAGGGGCTGTGCTGAGTTAGATGGGGTGAGGTGGTGCCCACCGAGATGAATCTGGAAGCCAGTTGGGACAGAGAAAGGGGACTGACTGGGCAAGAAAGGGATTAACTGTCCTTGGAGTATCTGATCATAAACCTTGAACAAGAGTTCTCTGGGAAGCAAAGGTTTGTAATAGGAAAAGTTAGTTCCTCCTTGAACTGAAATGAGTGTTCAAGAGTCCACTAATGGTGGGAAATGAGATAACATTTTCAAGCCTATGTGACCTGGAGACAGATGAAAGCTAAAGCCAGAGAACTAGCCTCACTCTTAAATTTTAGTCAGTCCATGACCTGACTCCGGCTACTATAGGATCACAGCCCAAGCGCTACAGTAATTGGTTTTATGCTATTTGTATTCCTCAGCTTTCCTTTGATTTTGCCCAAAAGTTTTCAAAGACTATATTCTGTTTTGGTTGTGCTAAAGAAAAAAATAAGTACAGAGAGAAGAAGAAGAAAGGAAGATCTCTGTGACCTGTGCAGAGGTGCTGGTATTTGGCTGGCGCCCCACAATTGGGGTGTGCCCTTCCATCCACCCTCATCTACCACGCTATCATTTATGCATTCACCAGTCATTGTGTTTCTGCTGAGCACCCACTGAAAGCCAGGCATGGAACTGGATGTCCAGCACTGCCTGGACACATTACTTGCCCTTAGGAAGCTTATGTTCTAATCAAGAGAGATGGGTAAGGAATGAAAAAAGGGACAAAATGCATGTGGTACGCACTACAAAGAAACTAACAGCAGTGCTGTCTAACAAATAAAATGTGAACCATAGCTCTGAGTTTATATATATATAAACCTTTCCAGCAGTCACATTAAAAGGAAAAAGAAACAGGTGCAAATAATTTTAATATATTTGATTTAACCTAACATGTCTATATTATTCAATGTACAATCAATATGTTATTGAGGTAGTTTACATATCTTTTTAACGTATGGAAGGCTTGAAATCTGATACGCATTTTAGTCCTACAGCACATCTTAATTTAGAATAGTCACATTTTAAGCATTAAGTAGTCTTACGTTGCTCACCAGACACTATAGCACAGGTCTACACTCTAGGGGCATGTGTGGAAAGGGCACCAGGAAGAATATTCTTGCAGGAAGCATCCTGCATGACCCAAATCAGAGACAATGGTGAGGAAAGTCTAGGCTGAGGGCGGAAGCACTCCAAGAATGAGCCATCCAGAGAGACAACAGCTGCTGTGGAGGCCTAGGGTAGAACTCACTGGCTCACTCACCCCTGCTTCCTGGAGCGAGATGGTAGGACTCTGGGAAATGACTCTGGGCTCAACATGTGACAGCCCCTAGAGAAGAATCCAAAGGGGACCTCCTGCTGGCTGACTTCTGTCTGTAATCCTCTTCTCCCCGTACCCTACCACACGGCGGCTCCACCACCCTTTTACCCCCAGGTTATTCTGCAATACTTGACCCTCATCGGCACCCTTCCACCCTGGTGGTGCACCCTGGGCGGGGAGCTGGAGGAGCCCTATCTTCCGCTGGAGGCCAGCATTTCCTCATTTCTGTTCTTGGCTTGACAGACGTTAACCCTAGTGCATTCCACGACACCTTTCTGTGACTCTCCAGAGGAAGGGTTAGAAGGCAATCCTGGGTGCTGCCTCTAGGGCTCCATTAGGACTCTCACGGGCTTTGCTTTCATTTATCCTTTCCTCCATTAAAAAAATCTACCTTTCTGATGGTTTGGTAGAAAGTGAAAACATTAATATATCTGAAAATTTTCCTCAATATAAATCCCCCCTAACCACTGGTGATTTCAAACAATATAAAAGGGTCATAAGCCCCTAAAAGTATTCTGAGCCCCAGGTACTATGCCTTTTGGGTCTGATAGAAAATTTGGTCCTGGTCCCTTCACAGAATTACCTTCCTGATCCTTCCTGTGCTTCCCCCTCCCCTCTACCTGAGTAATCAGTAAGGTAGGCATTTGAGCCTCCCTCAAAGCCGTTATGAATGCCTCTCAGACATGGCTGCACAGGCCTCTAAGCTGGGACAAGACAAACCTTATTGCTCTATGCAGAGTTACACCCCACAGTAGGTTGGGAGATCATCAATAAATCTATTGCAGTGCCCACTAAGTCAGCTGCCTAAGTGCAAACCCAGCCCAAATAATACAATGCTAGGATATAAGACAGCCCCGACTCTGCATCAGCATTTAAAATTCTAACAATATTGACACTTTTGTGTTTTCCCATAAAGAAGTGAAGAGTTGAGATACAGAGACAATGTACTTTTAAAAAACAATGTTCCCCGATTCTGTGCAATCTGGACATAGCAGTCTCAAGCGTCTGGTGGGCCCTAGATTCTTTATTGAATTGCCTGGCCTCAACTACCTTTCCTTCAACTGATGTAAGTCTTTCAGTACCTTCGGTGCTCATTGGGAGCTTCACCTGCCATTTTGTTCTCCTTCCAGGCCTAGGGAGAGGGTGGGGCACACTTTCCTTTAAACTTGGGCATGGCCATGTGACCCACTTTGGTCAGAAGAACGTAAGTAGAAGTGTCATGTGCTGCCTCTTGGTGCAAGTCTTCAAGAGAGCGCAGTTTGCCACGTTCTCTTTTCTGTGTTGCACACAGTGGAGGCAGAAGCCTGTGTCTCTGAGGACAGCAGAACAGAACCTCCTCCTGCTGGCTTCACATGGACAGGCATCATCTGAAAATTAAGCCTACTTGTCTTTCTTTCTTTCTTCCTGTCTTTCTTTCTGTCTGTCTCCTGCCCTCCCTTTTCTTTCTTTTCCTTTCTCTCCCTCCCTCTCCCTTTTTTCTTCTCTTTTTCTCTCTCCCTTTTTTCTGTCTCCTTCCCTCCCTCTTTCCTTCTTTTTCTTTCTCTTGCTCCCTCCCCCTTTATTTCTTTTTTTCTCTCTCCCTCTTCTTTCTCTTTTTCTTTCTTTCTTTTCTTTCTCTTTCTTTCTTTTTCTTTCTTTCTTTCTTTCTTTCTTTCTTTCTTTCTTTCTTTCTTTCTTTCTTCTCTCTTTCTCCCTTCCTTCCTTCCTTCCTTCCTTCCTTCCTTCCTTCCTTCCTTCCTTTGTTTCTCTCTCCCTCCCTCTTTCATTCCTTCCTCCCCTTCCTTCCTCCCTCCCTAGCTCCCTTCCTTCCTTCCTCCCTTGGGTATTTCATGATTAAGCTCAGTCTAGCCTGGAATGCTTCCATAATTGCATTTCTCTAGGTCCAGGTGTTCTCTCTCTTTTTAGCTATGCTGAAGATCAAATCCCAGGCCTCTGCACTGGCTTTTAGCCTTTTAAATTTTTTTCTTTTTAACACAGTCTGGCTAAATTGCCCAGGCAGAGCTTGAATTTGTGATCCTCTTGTTTCAGGTCCCCAGGGAGTAGGATTATAGGAATGTGTTACCTTGCTTAGCTCCATGGTTTTTTTTTTTTGTTTGTTTGTTTGTTTTAAAGCTCCAGGTCTTTTATACATTTCACCTTTCTAAAGTTCTTGGGACTGAGAGGGGGAACCAACATAAAACATAAGAATGAAATAGCATAAGTTAGGTTGTAATAGTGTTTATCTTTATTTAAGTGTCCTTCTTATTATATCCTACGAAAGGATATAATCTCTGCTATGGTTTAAATGTAGGCCCTAAAAGTTCCTATACTGGAAACTTAACCTGAAACTCAGGTTGATGGCATTTGGAGATTAGGATTAGATGAAGTCATTAGGTTGGAGGCAAAACCATTAACAGGAGATTAGCAGGAGAAAACCTAAACAAACTTCATTCATTTGCTTCTGTACCCAGGAGCCATTTACAGTATGAAAACTCAAAGAAGGGCCAAATGGTTGAAGCTTAAATACTCTTTTCAGGCAATTTTAGAGAGGTGGCAAATAATTCTTGGGAAAGCCAGTGGTCCTGAGGAACACACAATTGCTTGGGGAAAGTTTTCTGGGCTATGGGTCTTTACTCCCTTCTGTGCTCTGGGTTTAATCTTCACTAATTAATGGCACTTCAGGAAGACTATTTGAAGGCACTTGTGTTCTCTTTGGTAGATCTTCTATTTCTTTTTTTTTTTTTTTCTAAATGGAAAAAAGGTAAAACAGAATTTCATAACAAAATAATAGCAGTTAATACATCGCATATTGTTATCTTTAAAGTAGTTATTCAGACTACAAGATACGGGCATTAACATTTCTCCAATCGATTGTAGCACAAATCTTCCTTTTCAATGAAGTAAGAGACGCTAATAGTACAACTGATTTGCATTTTCCCCACTTGCTTTTCTGTCCTTTCCTCTTTTCCCTTTTCCTCATCCTAGTTTCTTTTACCTTTTGAACAATTTCTTTCCATTTCACAATATCTTTTGTACATTTTAGACCTAGATCTTGTCTCCAGGTAGATAAGGAAAAGATTCTCTTAGTCTAAAGCAGCACGTTTAGGGTATTGTTTTCTGAGACCTAACATTCCTTTAAGTGTATTCAATCTGCACATCAATTTGCTTATCAATAGATTCCCAAACCAAATCAGCCAATGTATGTGTTCATCTATATTTTTAGCAAATAGCCCTTAGCAGAATGGAATGTCTTTTTTAAAAGGCTCATCCTGAAGTAACTTTATTAACAAGATTTATTTGACAGATGTTACTACATTGCTCTGCTTTTGGTGTGGAACTGTTTGGATGAAGGATTAACCAATGCAGTGAAAAATCTAGATACCTAACCTCTTCCCTCTCGCAGTATGGTCTGTGGGCCACCTGTAGCATTGGTGTCCCATGGTAACTTGTTAGAAAGGAAATGTCAGCCCCACACCAGGCCTACTGAGTCAGAATCTGCACTTTAGCAGCCTCCTCAGGGATCCCCCACATTTAAGGCAAAGGAGCATCTGAGTTGCTAAGCAGCTTTCTTCTGTACCTGGGCAGTGACACGCATACCTGAGACGAGGCTTCCCAACCTGTCAGGCTGTGCTGTGCCTGTTACTTCTCTCCAGGCTGGAAATCCTTGGAAGGCATGGACTGGGCACTGTGTATGCCCCTGGACCTCTCCCTGTGTTGTCGGGCACCATGAAGAGAAGCAGAAGTCCTATTCAGTCTTTAGGAGCTACAGGTGTTGGGCCTTTGGTGAGAGACTCTCTGATCTTTCCACAGGAGGCCTCCCACTGTACCTGTTTAAAAGCTGAAGATGGTGGCGGCTTTCATACAGTCTTTCTCTTTGGCTTCCTCTTTGGGAGGAGGCATGTGTTAAGTGGAAGGGAGAAGATTTAACGAGGTCCAGAGGGGATGATGCCAGGGGGACCAGGAGCTTTCTGTTGTCACCCCGGTTGATCACCCCTAAGGGTGAACCAAGGCAGATGAAAACCCAGCAGCTTCTGTAGTCACCCTTGGAAATAGTTGGTTCCACTCCCATTATTACAGGGAAGGTAATGGCTTAGTGACTTGCCCAAGCTCCTGGGAATTTACAGGCTCCTGCACGTCTACGTTTTAGATAACACAGAGTCCACCATGCTTAGCCTTAGGCTGCTAGAAGACCAGGGACAACCAGAAACTGAAACTCCCAACAGCCCACTCAGCATGCTCCCAGGGCTTTCCCAGAAGTGTCTGCCTTTGCCTGAAGTCCTTCTTAGCATAAAAAGCAAGCTGATATCATCACAGAGAAGCTTGCTCTGCAGACTTCCTCTGAAGCTCAGGCCACAGACAGAGCTGGGGGTTGGGGGGCACGCTGCTAGAGCCTGGGCAGCTTCCGGGATTCAGGCTCATCCAAGGGGCCATGAAAATGCTATCACCTTCACTGAGAGGGCCCATGCTCCGGAGGGTCGCCTCCCTGCCTAGAGGGACCCTGTCTCAAAGGGTTCCTGCAGACAGACAGCTATGCAGAGGGAGTAGCAGAGAGTTGCAAAGAGACAAAGAAGGAGTAAGGAAAAGAGATTTCCACCTAGTGTGGAAGGCATATCTGCCTACGACAAACTGTATGTCTGTTCTGCATGTGTGGCTCGGGGGTGGGGGAAGATTTGTGTTGATCTGTTTTTATTTTTCTTCTTTAAAAGACACAGTCTTGATATATGCCTAGGCTGTCTTCCAATTTGTGGGCTCAGGTGATCCTCCTGTTACCAGTTGGTGGGGTTCCCAGTGGTTTTTTTCAGGCTCTTTTCCTGCTCAAAGAATTGGATGGACAGCTGAAGCATGTAAAAATTTAATATTTATTGAAGGTAAAAGAAGAAAAATTTTAAAAAGTGCTCCAAAAAGGAAAAAGTGCTCTAAAGAAGAGAGAAAATATGCTCTGGATGCAGAGCAGGCCACTGCAAAAGCAAGACAGTGGCCATGAGGTGAATGGACATCTTTAATACCCTTCTTTTGATAGCAGACCCAGGATGTCCAACACAGGGCTCCGAAGCTGCTCTGCATATGTGTCTAGCCATGATTGACAGGTCTCTATGATTGACAGGTCACACCCAATTTCCCAATCACTCCGCCATGCCCAAATCTCTGCCTCATTCCTGCTTCAGCCTCACAAGTCCACAAGTTGCTGGGATCATATTCAGATGTGTCCACGGCACCTGCGTGGCCTTTTCTTTTCTTTTTTGTTTTTTTTCTTAGCGCTATTGTGGATTGAATCCAGGGTCTTTACATCACACTACATTCCCATCCCTTTTTTATTTTTTATTTTGAGAAAGGGCCTCATTAAGTCACTAAATTGTCCCTTTGAACTTGCAATTGTCTTGCTTCAGCCTCCCAGAGTGCTGGGATTACAAGCACACACCACCATGCCCAGTGGTACTTTTGTTTTCTTTCTTTGGCGGGAGGAATTGAACTAGGGCCTCAAGCATGCTGAGCATGTACTCTACTACTGAGCTATACCCCAATTCTGATCTTCTTTCTTGTTTTCTTTTTCTTTCTTTCTTTCTTTCTTTCTTTCTTTCTTTCTTTCTTTCTTTCTTTCTTCCTTTCTTTCTTTCTTTTCTTTCTTTCTTGCAGTGCTGAGAATTGAGCCTGGGGCTTCCCACATGCTAGGCAAGCATTCTACTCCTGTATTAAACCCTTAGCTCTCTAGTATTTTTCAATTCAGGAAAGGCTGAGAGATTTGGATGAGAGGGAAGGGCCCCAAAGCAAAGGTCAGGCAGCTCAGTCAACGACGTGACTCCTCAGCAATGATGCTCTGACTTTCTACAAGAAACCTGTCAATATAGATTCTCCGCCTGGCACTCCAGTTATGCTCTCCTAGTAGCCAATCATTATGAATGACTGATTATTCATTGGCAAAAGAATTCCCCCTCTGATCCCTATTGCTTTACTCAGACACCAGTAGTTTTCTTCATTTTAATTTTTTTCCCTCCAGTTCAGATGGTTTCATGTTTCCTCCTTGCTCTTCCTCACCTCCTTCACTGTTTCTTGGTAGGTGCTGCCTTCAGTAGAATTTCCAGCGATGCCCACATTCATTGCATAGGACAAAGGTAGTCATGGGCTCATCAGCACTGAGTGTCTGCACCTGGTTGTAGGTACAGTTCTTCTTCTTGCACTTGCTGCACTGGAGGAGGTCAGTGTTGGTGCCGCTAGTCTTGGCCATTTGGTGCTCGCGGATGGCCTCCTGGGTCATGGCATTCCTCAACTCCCTCAGTTCGTCACTGGCCATTTCTTCTGCCATCATCTTGGCGATGAGGCCAGTGGAAATGGCCCCACTGAGGACGTTCCGCCTGAGGCCCGGGTTCTTGGGATCCTTGAGGTTGCTGATGCGGCTGCGCACCCGGTTCCGGTACTTCATGCCTGTGCTTTTGAGCTCCTGGTAGATATGAGCTTCAATTTCTGATGCCATCTTGTCACAGTTGACTCCGTAGTCCTTGTAATCATCTTCTGCCTTCAGGGCTACCGACAGCATCTCCACACACTTGTCCCGGACAGAGTCCCCTGTGAGATAGCAGGGAGACAGCAGGCAGATGGAGGGTGCAAATGTTGAGGGCCTGCTGGGTGTTCTGGGGGTCTTCACTTTTGATTTGCTGCTGTGTGATCTTCTCATCGATGGCCCTTTCAGAGAGGAGGTGGCAGAAGACTGGGAGTCTCCGGAGTCTCTCCTGTTCTTGGGTTCTCCCCTTCCTTTCTTCCTGGGTGGAGAAAGGGCTGCTTCTGGCTTCCAATCTGAGCAATCAAGCACTTTTGCCTTCTTCTTTGCTTTTTTTCTTCCTTCTCTTTTTTTTTCTTTAGGAGACCCCGGGGAGTCCAGCAGTCGCTTCCAGTTTTTGATGAGGACCTTGGCCAAGGCCACCACCTCCTTGTCTGAGCAGTGCTTGCGAATCCCATTCACAGCAACCCCAATCCTGGTTGTCTGTAGCAGCTGGATGGACATCTGATAGCTGTCCAGCTTCTTCAGGAGGTCCAGGGCCCCTCCCATGTTTCTCTTGGCCACCATTTTCTCCAGCTTTTTTGTGATGGTCAACAGCTCCTCCTCCTGGTCCATGTTGGCCTGTGACACCCAGCAGAGCAAAGGATGGGGGACAGCAGCTGGGCTTCGGTGCAGCAGGCACTAAGGTGGAGGCTCTGCAACCTTAATGCTGTCTCTAGAGAGAAGCAAACAAAGAATAGCATAAGGAGTTAAGTGCTCAGTCAAGACCTTGAATAGATTAGTTCAAATTATTTTGTTTTTTTTTTTTCCAAATTAATAAGGTTATGTTTTAGGGATTTATTGGCAAGATCTGGGCAATAAAGCTGTAGAGTACAGGACAGAGTCAACACATATTCTCCCCTAGTCACAGGGTAGGCAAAGACAGAGCTTGTCCTTCTGTCCATGTGCATACTGAAAATTTCTACTCAGACAACCCACCCTCATCTAACACAGTAAACCAGAATCTTTTAGATTAGTGATTTCTTGTTTTAAATTAGTGCGTTTCCTCACTTCTCTAACCATAATGCCTACCCACTCAGACTTCAATCTTTAGAATCATTTGTAATTCCTTCTGGTTAATCTTGTATCTTTTTGGTTTTGTATCTACCTTTGTTTCTAATGCCATAGCCACTACTCCATTTCAGCTCCTTATTGACTTATGCCTGGACCACTGCAATATTTTCAAACTATTCCATTTAGACTTCCCCTGGTGTACTCTGGGTTCTGCCTTAGAGTCTTCTTAATAGGTTGTGTAGATCAGTGTCAGTCTCTCAACAACCAATGGTTCTCTACTAACCACACACAGTAGTTGGCTTTCCATTACTATAACAAAGATCTGGGATAACTACCTTAGAAAAAAGGTTTATTTTGACTCAGTTTTGGAGCTTCCAGTCATGATCAATTTGTTAACACCCCCAATGATCTAAAGACATCCTACTAGGGCCAACCTCTTAAGGGTTCCACTACATTTCAATAGAACCATTGTTGGTGGACCAAGCTTTTAACATACAGGTTTTGGGGTATATTCTAGATCTAAGCCACAGCACTATATGAGAAAGTAAACTTTATAAGCCTGTAACTCGAGGCCTCAACAGTCTTGCCTCAATTTTCTTACTTGTTCTACCATTACACAGTCTAAGGCAGTTCTGGCAAACCTTTTAGAGCTTTAAGTGATAACAAACAGCTAATGCAGCATACATGCCATAGGTACACTATTACTGATCTCAGGTTTACTTAAGACATTTAAACAAAGGGTTGTTATTCTGTGGGGAGAGTTGAACGAATATGTTGATTCCAATCATTTGAAAGTCCTTTTAATGCTACATTTGCAGTGTCTCTCCTTGTAATCCCTTCTATTCTGTTACCACTTTTCTACGCTACTGGTCCCCAGATCCTTCACTAAATCAAGGCAGCTTCCCTGAAAGACACATAACTTGCATCTCAAGATTTGGAGGTTCCTTCTTTCTTACCACCCCTCCAGAAACATGTCAAAGCAGGGAAATACAAAACAGGAATTGTCTATCGTTGAGAGCCAAAAATCATCAGTTTAAATAAGATACTCCAACACTTGCTAGACTTAATGTTAATAAAATGTTATTTCTGAAAATTATATTTTCCTTTGTGTAAGACTATTATGCAACAACTATTTTATTGTTATTGAAGTTCAGAAATTATGAGGAAAATACATTTTTAGGGGAAGAAGACATAAAGCATGTTTTGGCTCTCACTTTTCCAATTAAAATAAATGACGTCAATGTTGAGCACCAAGATGGTGGAGTGGTAAGCAGGAAAGAAAGAACCTCTCTGAGAATCACCACCTAGACACTGCAATTTAGCAGCATGAGGAAGACAAGAAGGAGGGAAGTGGGTCCCCTGGATCTAGGAAGGATCTGAGCTGTGAAATGAAGCACACAGAGAGAGTGAAGGGAGAAACTTGAACAAAGAGGAAGGAGGTAGCTGGCGGAGCCTTCTCTCTGAGATAGGATTCACTGTGTGAGAGGAGCAGTTCAAACCTGTGGACCTACAGTGACTGCTGATGACCCCAGAGACCTCAATAGAGAGACACAGTGGTGCAGGGGAGCAGCAGACATGAAGGACTGCACTAGCTGGCTGTAAGTGCTGAGGGCTCAGTCATCCCACACTACAGAGGAATTGGCTGGGAGCCATCTTGGAGAGGGGCCAACTGAGCTCAGAACTTAGAGCAGCTTCAGGTTCTCTCTAGTGGCTCCCAGCTGGGCCCAGGACCATAGAGTGTGCAGTGCAGGCTGAATGAGTCTGGTCTTGACCAGAAGGTGCAGGCTTGCTGATATTATCCACTAACCAACTAAAAAGCTACTGTGGATTGCTGGGATAGATCAGCATGGAATGGGACACTGTTTCCACATGTTGTCTACCAGTGACAGCAGAGACATACCTGGAAGTGGACCTTTTTTTTTCTTTCTTTCTTCCTTCTTTTCTTTCTTTCTTTCTTTCTTTCTTTCTTTCTTTCTTTCTTTCTTCTCTCTCTCTCTCTCTCTCTGTCTCTCTCTCTCTCTCTCTCTCTCTCTCTCTCTCTCTCTCCCTTGTTTATTTGGTTTTGTTGTTGCCGTAGATTTGTTTTTGTTTTTTTCTCCATTGTTTGATCACGTTTTTACATGAGTGTGAACATGGTTTCTAGCCTCTTTGTGGTTGTTGTTCTATTCTGTTCTTTTTATCTCTTCCTTCTCTCTTTCCCTCCAGTCTTCTGCACCAGTTTCCCAAAGTTAGTGTGATCCCTTTTTGTCCTCCAGCCTTACTTCTACTCTCTTTCTCTTCTTCCAGTCTTCTATTTGTTCCCTAATCTATTCTAAATTTTAAGCGCTGAGGGCAAAAGTGACATATTAAGGACTTGTATACTGCATATAATTTTCAGGTTTGTTTTAGATTTTGTTATATAACCACAAATCTAGTTCATACAGTTAAAGGTAACAAATTAATGGTTAGCTCAGTTTGTCATTTTCAAAGCTATTTGATTCTATTGTCATTGCTCATGATACCACTATTGTGAAAAGTGACATAATTTTTCTAAACAGCTGTTCTTTCTAGTACTCCAATACTGAGATTAACTAAGGGTCACACAAAATACTGTGGCACAGTGCTAAAGAACAAGGGGCTGGGGCAAACAGGCAGCAACTTCTCATCCTCAACACAGTGAAGAGGTAGGATTTTGCAACAGATTAAAAATCCAAAAACCAGCTATATCTGGAAGATATCTCAGAGAAGTAGTCATTTCCTATGGGTTCTAAATACTAGCAATAAAGCAACCTACCATATGCAATTTACAAGCATCACCCCAGGAATTAAACTAATAAAAAAAAAAAAAGAAAAGAAAAAGACACTTAAACAAGATACAACTCCAGACATCTAGTTCACCAAAAGCAAACGAAGGGGGTAATGAGGTGGTACAATCTGAAAGCCACCCACATGGCCTCTCTGAAGTGGTAACAATAAAGTAATTGAAGGAGGCTCCAGAAAAAAATCAAATCAGAGATAATTTTTCAGATAACTGCAGAGATGGTGTCCACAATGAAACTATGCTTAGCGACTCTAGAGCAGTGTAAGAAAATGATGGAAACCATGAATGCTCAGCATAGGAAAGGAATGGAATCCATAAGGCAGATTCAAGCAGATACCCAGGAGAAAAAAAATTCTACTGAAAGTATTTATAGCAGATTAAGCTAAATGAGGACAGAATCTCAGATATAGAAGACAGGCTTGCAGTTAATGATCATGAAAATAAAGAGATCTTAAAAATAGAAAGGGTCCATGAGAAATCAATACAGCAGCTACTAGATGACACAAAGAAGAATAACTTAAGATTCACTGGAAACAATGAAAAAGCAAGAGATAGCACAAATGATATAAAAATATTGTTCACAGACACCATGGCAGAAAACTTTCCTGACAGACAAAAAGGATTTGACATAGAGATAAGCGAGGCACCTAGAACTCCAATTAACCAAAATCAAAAAAATCTACAGCCAGGTATATCATAGTAAAGATTCTACAAATTCATCACAAGAATAGAATATTAAAAGTAGTTAGGTAAAAGAAACAAATCACCTATAAAGGAAAGACCATCAAAATCACAGCTGATTTCTCAGTGCAAACTCTCAAGTCAAGGAGAGCTTGGAGTGCAGTATTTCAAGTTTTACAGGAAAACAATGTTCAATCTAGATTGATGTACCCTGCAACTGTCCTTCAAAACTGATGGAGAAATAAGATATTTCCATGACAAAAAACATCTGGGGATATTCATGACCACCAATCTGGCACTCCAAAATGTTTCAAAGGACATTTTGCAAAGAGATGTCAAGGACTACAACTCCATGAACCCCAACAGAAGGAATATACTAGGCAAAGCAAACAAAGGGAGGGAAGAAAAAAAGAGGGGCATAACAGGGATAACTCAATACATATCAGTTATAATGATCAATGTTAATGGTCTCAATTTGCTAATCAAAGACAAAGACTGGCAGAATGGATCAAGAAGTAAGATCCAACAATA
>NW_004955431.1:14649632-14651100 GCF_000276665.1 Chinchilla lanigera | reverse complement strand
CAGTAGTGTAGCTCAGTACAAACTCAATGATCAAAAATCAATAGCCTTCCTGTACTCAAATAACAGAATTACTGAGAGAGAAATTAGGGAGAGAACACCTTTCACAATAGCATCCAAAAAAATGAAATACCTAAGAATCAATCTAATGAAGGATGTAAAAAACCTCTACACTGAAAACTACAGTACTCTGATAAAAGAGAGTGAAGTGGCTATCAGAAAATGGAAAGATATCCCTTCTCTTGGGTAGAAAGAACCAATATAATGAAAATGGCCATACTTCCAAACTGGTTTGCAGATGTAATGCAATTTCAATCAAAATTCCAAGAGCATATCTCAAGGAATTAGAGAAAATAATCCTAAAATTCATTTGGGACCAGAAGAGACCTAAAATAGCAAAGGCAATTCTGGGCAACAAAGCCAAGGCAGGGGGCATCATAATCCTTGATTTGAAATTATATTAAAAGCTATAGGGATAAAAAACAGCATGGTACTGGCAAAAAAACAAAAACAAAAAACAGACTCAAAGATCAATGGAACAGATCAGAAGATGCAAAAACAACTCCAGACATACCCAGCCATGTTATCTTCGACAGTGGTGCCAAACACATTTACTAGAAAAGAGATAGCCTTTTAAATAAATGGCTCTGCACATGCAGAAGATTAAAACTGGACCCATATCTTCCACCATGCACTAAGGTAAATTTGAAATGGATCAAAGATCTAAATACTAAAACAGAAACATTAATCTGCTGGAAGTTAGAATTGGTAAAACTCTTGAAGACATTGGTGTAGGCAAAGACTTTATGTATAAAACCCTGATTGCACAGGAGCTAGCATAAAGAATCAACAACTGTGATCTCATCTTATTAAAAAGCTTTTGCACAGCAAAAGAAACCACCAACAAAGTGAAGAGAAAACCCACAATGTGGAAAAAATGTTTGCCAGCTGTTCCTCAAAGGATTAGTATTGAGAACACATAAAGAACTAAAAAAAAAAAATCAGACCTCCCAAATTTAAAGACCCAATCCAAAAATGGACATCTGGGATGAATACACACTTCTCAGATGAAAAAATACAAACAGCAAATAAATATATGAAGAAATGTTCAACATCACTGGTAATTTGAGAGATGCAAATTAAAACAACACTGAGGTTCCATCTCACCCCAGAAAGAATGGCTATTATCAAGAAATCAACTAATAACAAATTCTGGACAGGCTGTGGGGATGAAGGAACCCTCCTTTATTGTGGGTGGGAGTGTAGACGGGTGAAACCACTGTGGAAATAAGTGTGGAGATTCCTCAGAAAACTAGAATTATAGCTCCCATTTGACCCAGCTACTCTCCCTCTGGGTATTTTCCCAGAATTAAAAACATTATACCACAAGGATATATTTGCACCCATGTTTATAGCAGCACAATTTGTAAAAGCTAGATCTTGGAAACAATCCAAATGTCCATCAATGGAG
>NW_004955431.1:14643836-14644914 GCF_000276665.1 Chinchilla lanigera | reverse complement strand
AAAAAAAAACAAAAACCTTTAGCGACCTTGTATGGAAAATGACAATACTATCTTAACGCAACCAAGCCTCAATTCCTTGGTTCCACTCAAGCTGATGGGCTTCAAGCTCCACACATTTATCCAGCTCCTGCTTCTCTTTTTCCTCTACAGCGTACTTACACCCTCGGGGCTGGCACGGGTCTCCGCTACATGCTTAGCAACGGTTGGATGTTTTAAGTCCGTGGAGAAGAAACCGGCATTCATAGGTGGTTGAAGTGGCGGACCCACAGGAGGCACCCAAGATACGACTAAATAGGAAAGGCACGGGCACCGCCACCCGGAGATCACAGTCTAAACTCAGGCTGTGGCTGAGTACTTGGTTCCGTCCACTTGGAAACACAACTGAGCCGGGGCTGGGGGAGGCGCAGGGGAAGGCAGAACCACTGCCGCCGGCTTCTAGCTCCTCATGTGTAACCGCTACCCCTTGCGTCCACCACAGCTGGGTCAGCACCTGTCAGGGCTGGGGACGGAGCCCTGTGACAGTCCTGTGCGGACAGCAGGGACGCTGCCGACGGGTGCCGCATTCCCACCCCATTCCACGGCTTCCTACCGAAGCTTAATTACTTTTCATCAGGAGTTTTGAATAAAATGGCACCCTTCCTCTTCCATTACGGTGAAAACGCAGAATCACATTCAGAGAAAATTATGTTTACACAAACACCTATTAAAAGCAAAAATTCCAGGCCTAAGCTATTGGTTAAATTCCATTTAAAAAGAGGATATTAAGTAAATTAGTTGACCTAATTAAAAACGCCTTCATCAAAGTAGACTATGGGTGCCAGCAATAGAAAGAGTTGAATTACTGATTTTTTTCTTTTCGTCTCTTTTACAGCCCCTGGTCCATTAGCAGGGATCCCCCCTCCTTCACCTTCCCAGAAATAAGGGGTCCCGGGCAAGGGGATAAGGAGTGTGGCGCGAAGGCGTTAGAGGACCAGACAAGGCCTAGGTCGGGGGCTGCCGGAGAGGGAGGGAAAAGACGGCGCAGGCCAGCCGGCGGGGTCCGCGCCCCTCGACCCGAAGCCCGTCGGGTCTCACGGTC
>NW_004955431.1:14635263-14643090 GCF_000276665.1 Chinchilla lanigera | reverse complement strand
CCTACTGTGAGAAGCTGGAAGAGTAAATGAAACCCAAAATGTACAAATCAGTTACATTATACATTTTGATTTTCTCAGAATGGAGACATGGAGGAAGGGAAAAGCAAAAAAAAAAAAAAAAAAAAATTATAGTTAAAATAGTTATGAAACTAATTTCTCTTAGTTCATTAAAAAAAAGGTTTGTACTAATACTGTTTGGACAATTAAATGCTGATATGTTGTTCTGTCAGTAACTAATTTAAAGATAACAATATGCAATATATTAACCATTGTTCCCCTCTTATTACCTTGTTTTGAAATTTTTTCTCTTTAAAATAAAAATAAAATAAATGATGTCTGTATATCTAACAGATGTCTTGTTGATGAGCATGAAGTGCCCAGGGCCCTGCGGTTCCTTTCTCTGTGAGCCTCACTGGCACATATTCTCTCCTCTGGCTGGGACGTGGGTCTTTTCCAGAGACAGTGCCCTGTTCCTGGGCTTGCTATTATCATTTCCACACGGTTTCCGGTCTTCCTGCCCGTGGTATCATCCTTGGGTGCTAGAAATACTTAGTTGTAGCCACACTGGTCCATCTGCCATCCTGCAAACCTCTCCCTTCCTTCACTAACTTTCTCTTTTTCATTTTCCTTGCTTTCCATTTCTGCCAGTTTTGATGCTTCCCTCATTACACGAATTCTTCAGATTCCACCTTCTCTCTGAAACCATTAAAACTGTTCCGTTCATCTAGACTTCTAATTTCATTGTGTTGTTCCATAATTGTTTGTGTGGTTACTGGGTAAATAGTACAGAGCTGTACAAATGTAAGGAGACATTCTTTGTTTAATCTTTTCAGATATTTTGTGAGTTTGTCAAGGTGAGAGGCTAAACGCTCAAGTTTGTTTTAGGCCCCAGCATTTTGCAGTTTCTTATCAGAGAGAACCTAGTTTCAGGTTGTTTGGTAGCTTGCATCTTGAGGCCCACGTGTCAAGGGCTTAGTCCCAAACTTGGTGTTGTTGGAAGGTGGCAAAATCTTTAGGAGATAGATCCTGGTGGGAGGTTTTAGGCCACTGGGAATGTATCCTTGAAGGGGGACGAGGGGCTGTGTTCTCTTTTCCTTTGGCTTCCTGGTGGCTGTGAGGTCAACAATTTGCTCTGCCACATGCCCCGGCCACGATGCACTGTGAGATCACAGGCCCAAAGCAATAGGCCACCGTAGTCATGAACTGCAACCTCCAAAATAACCCCTTCCTTTTTGTAAGTCGATTATCCCAGGTATGTTTTAAACACAGTGATGGAGAGCAGACTAACGCAGGTTGGAAGGGTGGAGGGAGGGCAGGGCGGTTGGCAGCACGGTGTCTACCGGTAGACAGCTCTCCTGTGTTCTGGGCCACAGAGGGCAGTAGTTTCCCATTCTTCAGTGAAACATGAAGTGACACTTCCACAGGTAGCTGTGACCGCTGTCCTCGATTCTCCCGTGCACCCCTCCTATGCCACAATACTTACGTAAGACTGGTGCTGTGATAGCATCTCCCAGCGCAGCAGCAGACTTGGCATGACCAACAACACTTTTATGTTAAGCTATGGACACTTTTGGGTTTTTACCACAGTATGACCTTGCCCATCTAACTGAGTTTTCTCACTTTAAATCTCTAATGACTGGGGATTTAATTAGGTGACTGTGAATCAAAGTGGGCTTCTTAGAAATCTGGCTCCTCAATACAATAGATCCCAAACTGAACCAGCCTGGAATAACCCAGGGCAGCGGGTCAGAGGAAAGGTTTTGGGGTCAGGTTCATCCAGATTTTTAGCACTGGCTTCTACAAGTTATAAGTTATGTTTCCTGAGCTCATTCTTTTCAGTTCTTGATCTCAGGATGCTTTTACATTCTGGACTATAAGGAGTCCTTATAAAAGAAGCTTTGCTTAAATGGGCTATATCTATGAATATTTATTGCATTAGAAACGAAACAGAGATTTAAGCACATTTACCAACTCATTTCAAGTTGAACATAATAAACCCATCATACATTTATGCATTCTATTTTTATGAGAAATAGATTTTCTAAAGAAAAAGTATTAATGAGAAAAGTATCGTTTCACAGTTTTAAAATCCTTTTATCATCTGGTTTAATGGAAGAAAGGTGGGTTCTGAAAGTCGTTTCCTCACTTTATCTAATGGGATACGGTATTTTCGAAGAAGCAAATAAAGAAATTCCGTAGATGTACAGTTGAAAAGGGAAGTTAAAATATTTTTAAAAATCTTTCCATATAGTTGTGGATGTTCTTTGCTATTTCACTAGAACTTGAGACAGCTAGGAGTTTCGGCAAGGTTTCTTGCAATATGGAATCTGAAACCCTATCTTTTTTTGTGGTTACATTAAAAATCTATTGGTCTATCTCATACTTTGAATGGAAACTTTGCCCATGCATGATTTTGTAACACCATCACTAGGTCATTCAGAAAATACTATTTCACCAAACATATAGGTATTAATATATTGTATAAAAAAATCACATTTGTTAACACCACCACTGATTTCATCAATAAGTATCTGAAGATTGTGCAGTGAGTTCACAGAAGTAAATATGAGATTTTCTTTTTTTGCTGTTTTTTTTTCCCAGTGCTGGGAACCGAACTCACGACCTTGCGCTTGCCAGGCAAGCGCTGTGCTGCTGAGCTAAATCCCCAGCCCCTAACTGTGAGATTTTCAAACATGAAAGTTTGAATTTTATGACTGGCAACAGCATTTTCTCTGAAGTAATAAGCTAATTTTGCTTATTTTTAAGAAACTATTTGCTCATCACCTAAACCTGAGCAACTGCAGTTTGATGGGGTTTCTATCAATTAATCACAGTATTGACTGAAATAAGCAGCTAGTTCAGCTTCTAAAGTATGCAAACTCCCAAAGGCTTATTGAGATACACTGTTGCATGCCAAAGTATTTTTACGGTTACCCCTCAGTTTGTCACGCAAACTATAACAAAGATGCTTATTCAAGGGTGCCATTTAATAAGACTAGCAATTTCTATTGCTTTCTCAGGGATACCTTTAAATGAACTTGGCTCCGTCTAACCCTGCATGCAAAGTTTGGTGTCACTACCTGGATTAGTGCTATGAAGAAAGATGACATTTTTGTTCTTGTTGCTTCTGTTCTGTTGGTGGGAATTCCATATGAAGAAAAAAGAGAAATGACATTTTAGTATTGCTATCATTTTGTCCTTGCAAATCTGGACACTCTGAAAGCCTCAGGGACCCCCTAAGAGAATCGTGGTCCTTATGTCAACTGCTTAGCCTCCCTAGAACAGGAATGATAGTGAGGAGAGTCTAATGAAAGATTACATGACATGTAGTGTACTGAGGATGGTGCCTAGTCTGTAAGAAGTGTTCAGACTCTTGCTACTGTGTTGAGGACCACCTGGGCGACTCTCCCAGAAGGAGGAGCAGTTGCCTCCGTTCTGGCTAAGCCTGACCTTGTTTCCATGTACTGATATGTACAGAGCTGGCTACGACCTTTCCTTATCCCTTCAGTTGGCTTTAAGCAATGCATATTGGTCTAGCTGAGGTGCTGAGGGTAGTCTTTGAAGACGGCAGGTGTCTTTCTCCAGACCCCCACCCACTGTTCCCTTGTGTAAGCCAGGACGAGATGGGACGTAGAGCCGATGCTCCACGCTGTCAGCTGGGATTGAGCTTCAAGATAGAGGCTATGACTTCCTGGGGCTTGAAAGATTACACATCACAGCTGAAGTACCTATGCCAAAACATTAGATATTACCTGAATTGTGCTATGCAGATTACTCTCTCTGCATATCCTCCTCTTTACACTGGCAGAGGTGATTTCAGGCCTCCTACCTAGCCCAGCTCATGGCACTCACTTACTTCTCATGGTTCTCAGAGTCACTCATCCTCAAGCCACTCCCTTCTTCATGAATGAATGAAACCCGGGTTCGACCTTGGGTCGAGGCCTTTGTTCTGCATGGCTATCATTGTGGCTGGACTTAGGGCCCCTTGGTTCCCCGTAACTACAAATATGCCTTAGTGCCTTTACTCTCACCATGGGTTGCACTGGAAGTGGCAGATTGGAATTATCTTGCTATAATTCCAATAACTTTCCATGGGATTACAAATGTAAACTTCCTGGGCCATGACAAGGACCGGGAAGGGCTCTCTGTCCTACTGGTCTGTAGATACTGTAAGGGCAGCCATCATTTATATTAGTAGTCATGATGATGATCTTTCATTTTCTCCACAAACTCCATCTTCTGGCAGATTTCCACTTTAATTAATTTCTTCATCTGTTCCCTTCTGTGATCTCTCTCAGCTCCAGCCAGGATGGACTCACAGTGCAATTGCTCTGACCTCCGTCATGCCTTCATGGCAATTCCCTGCTATGTCATTACTATCTGTTAAAGGGCACAATTTCACTGTAGGTAGTTCTGGCTACTGGTATTTGACCTGCTTAAGTTTACTTATCTGTAAAGTGGGAATAAGGATAGTCCTTTCTATATTTCTGGTGAAGGTCAAGTGAAGTAAAGTATTTGAAAATTACGGGCAGAGTGCCTAGCTTTAGCATGTATTCCTTATAATTTTTTAGTGGGTCTTTTTTATTTTCCTGCCCCTCCCCAATCCATGGAAATAGTACCACTGCATGAATTCCACCACGTCACTCATTCCTTACACACTGAAATAGTCAACTTTTCTCTGATAATGGTTAGAATGAGGAGATAGTTGTATAGGGAGGGTTTTGTCATGACCCGCTCAAACATCCTTCCTGTCCACTTTCTTAACATGGCCCTGAGGTCTCCTTGATGGGGCCCTAATCAGCTTCACCTTCATAATCACTACGCTGACAAACTGAACTCTTCCAGAGCCTGCATGCCAACATTTGCCTGTTCTCTCTGCTTGGGATGACTTTCTTTCTCAGCCCCAGTCTCTCTGCTGCTCTGCCAGCTCAGGGAGGCCTTCTCCAGCCCCCTACTGGATGACTTTCTTTTCTTGCCCTTCTGTAACTGTTCCTCTAAGCTTTTCAAGGGACTTCTGTGTTCTACACAGGCTCATGATCACTTACGTCTGTCATGTTCCTCCTAACTAGATGTGATCCCCTCTAGGGAAGCACATCTCCCTCCACCCTCACATCACAGGAAGGCTTCATACATGCAGATGATCTGTGCCATGTTCATGAAGAATTTGCACTCATTTTGTTGAGCTTGTTAACCAGCATCCTCCAGCTAAAAGCAGCTGTGTGAAATGAACAACTACTTATTAGCGACAGCACCAAAACCACCCACACTTTTGGCGTCAGCTGCTCCACACCCTCTGTTCCTGACAGACGTCAGTGGCAGACACTTCCGGCTGCTCTTGATGATCCATGTTCTGAGTGATTTTAGATCTGTACAAGAACAGGAGAATACGTGATTCTAGAGGGGAGACCAAAACAGCCAAGTAGATCATCTATTTCTGATTAGAAGTTTCTAGGAGATAGTACATTGTTGCAGAGAAGCCTTCATACCAGGGTGGCTTCAAAAAAAAAAAAAAAAAAGAAACCAGAGAATGAAAGGTCAATGGCTTTACATTTCTGGGATTGTCCCAGGAAATCACCAAGTTGGTAACCTGTGTTCGGGGTGGGTAGACTGAGAATCTCTGAGTAAGGATCTTGGTTGAAAGACTGGCTTGCCAAAATGGGTTTTGCCTCTGATTTTCAAGTAGCTTTGGAAGCAAAGTGAGTCACAAACTCTTGGAGACACTGCAGACATTGAGACAGGTCATCCAAATAGTGTTCTCCCTGAGCACCTGCTGGGGGGCTGTGGCCCTTGGGTCTGCTCTGAGTGGCGATGGTTTTTGCTGTATCTCTTTCCTCCCTGTCTCCCTCTTCTCCCACAGAGCATAAGGTTCCTCCTGCCTCCTTAAAGGTTCAAATGTCAGGTGAAATGACAATCATTCATCTGTTACCCAGGATTACCCAATCCAACCGCTACCCGGGTGGATTCTGGGGTGAGACACTCTTTTTCACTGTCAGATTTTAGGTCTGATTTTAGGTTTGGAGAATCATCCTTAAAATCACTAATAATTCATAACTCCACTTCCCCATGTGGAAAGAGAATGCCCTCCAGAAATGTATTTACAGTTAAGGTGCTTCAGGCCTGAAAGCTAGAGAGGGTAGGGGCAGTTGCAGCTTGTTCCTGGATCTTTGCTGGAAACAGAACAGGATGCCCAGGAGGCCCCTTCCAAGTCATAGAAAGAGGCCAAACAAGAAGATTGTAGTATTGTAGTACTTATCACTGCTCTCCTTGCTTACCATGCTACTTTGGACTGATTTGCCACACAGGTGCTGTATCTCTGCCTGGAACCAGATCTCCTAATTTTCTCAGCCATGAAACCTACTATTTCTCCCATAAAAGCTTTTATATGTAAGTCACTTTTTCTTTTCTGACCAATTCCAAAGGACTTAATAGATTTCTTTTTTTTTTTTTTCCAAGTGTTCCAAACTGTTCTCATTTACCTGTCCTCTAGCATTTTTTGCACGGTACTAAAATCAGTTATGAACATTTTTTCTTCCTAACTGGACTGCAAATTCTCGGGTTTAATGCCATTTTTTTATGCTTCTCTGTATGTGCCCTGGAGCCTGGCAAAGGATATGTCAGTCAAAAGTTCACTGTCAATGAGATGAATGAATAAATAGTTCTGCCTTTGTGCCTATAGCACCATGGTTATGAAATGAGAAACCATCCATACGGAACTTGTGGAATTGATTATCTGGCTATCAATGACTTTATACATGTCTTTGTGTTCTCTTTTTATATTTAGACAATTATTTAGCAACTCACCAGCCTATTTTAATCATGTTGCAGTGGGGTCTCCTGAAAGTGATAGCTTCCCCTTCTCCCCATCTGCTCCCAGGAAGCGAAGTGGCATTCTCCCAGGAGCCAGCAGGGGATGGGAGCCAGAATTAAAGTAAGTAAACCCCACAAAGATAGAGCTATAGCGTGCTTTTCTTCATATCACACTCTTAAGCGTTTCTGAGATCTATTTTTTCCTACTGAAAGTTGTTCCTTCACAGGTGGTGTTACAAGGAGTGTCTTACTGCGTACCTGTCAGTGCTCTTATGATGGGGGACAGAGTGCTTAGCAAGTTCATTCATCATAGGACTAGAGTAACTGAGAGGTAATCCTTCTTCAAACGTGAGCTACAATTAGCATTTGAGAGATAGCTCTGTAATGTGCTGTTGTTTATCACTGTCTATTGTGGAAAGGAAGAACACCGGGGCAAATTTATTAAAGCGCGAGCTCCCTATAGTCCTTGGGGCCCAATATTCTACACCCTGTTCTGGAACATAATAGTTTATCACGATAAATTTTGATGAAAACATTAATTAAGCTCCTAGAGTTGCTTGCTACCAAATGTGAAACACGCCCCTGAGTGTGCTTAACCATCACACTTCGGTGTCAGTTTAAACATATTTGGGTTAAATAGCTGACATAGGTAAGGAATTTTCTTGGAAGAAAGTTCAACAACTTTGGAAACTGGAAAAAAATCTGGAACTTTCAAATACGCAGTAGGTGTTAGAATTGTCTTGAGGACAGAAGGGTTTAAACAGTTAATCACAAATTTGACAAACTTCACTAAAAATGAAAAGGAAGGATTAATATGTTGCTTTTCCTGGCCATCAAAACCGCATGGTATGTGGGGCTATAAAACTTGGCCGAATAGAACAAAATGGTACTATCTGCATTCACAACAAATGGATAACATAGGGAAGATTAAGCTCCTGGTTTTAAGATGTCAGTGTAAATCACAAGAAGAGAAAACCCATTTTCTCCATATTTCCTTTAAAACAAAATTTTAGCGATCTT
>NW_004955431.1:14601985-14633378 GCF_000276665.1 Chinchilla lanigera | reverse complement strand
GGGCCGGGCCGGGCGGCGGGCGTGGCGCGGACCTGGCGCCCGGAGCGCCCTCCCGTCCCTGCGCCCTGGGAAACCGAAAGAAGCCGTCTGAAAAGTGACTGCCGGGTCTCCGGCTGCCACGAGGACGGCATTCCTTTTCAGTGTTCCCAGCCGGGGCATGGCCCTGCTTTCTCGGGGAACGGGAAGAAAAAAGTTTAAAAAAAGCCCCACTGTAATTGACTTTTATGATGAGATTTGTTCCAGTTAGAAAGCTTGAGCGAGGAGTTGTTCCCTTTTCAGACTGCGATAGTGATACTGTCCTCCTCTAGCCCAGGCTTGCTTGAGCTTCCAGCCTGTGAAAGGGCAGTAATCTCAGGCTTTTAGACGTGGCAAAACGGTGCAGTTTAGAAAAAGACGTAGCATTCCTGGGGATTGCTTTGGTGAGGCCATCGGGCAACACGCAGTGTGGACAGCTCGATTTCATTTGGATTTAAGCTTTCCGAACAGGGATCTTATTTGCTGCTTCTGTGTAACCCTAGCATTTCTGTAGCTGCTCCGTAAGTGTGGGACACTCGAGTGAGGTTACTTGGTAATTAATTGTTCGTACGCATGATTAATTTGGCAACAATGTAATTAAACGTGTTAGGGCACCTTGGATCCAGAAGGCTGCGATCGATCATAGGGAACAATTGAATTTGGCCCGAGATCGTTGGTGGAATGAAGCGTTGCGGGGTGGAAGCTCTGGGAGAACGGGAAGCTGGAGGGAAGGAAAATCCACTAGGTGACTGCTGGCTGCATCGCTTGGCTTGTTGCCTGGAAGTTTAGCAACTAACAAAATGGGTGGGTGGGAGCCGAAATCCGCGTTCTATTTATAGCACTGCACTTAATAGTGCTGTGCTGGGAATATCATGTTTATATATCATGTGGACCATATATAGGCCGAAATGCACATCTGTATTTCTATGTGTATTTATCTTTCATTACCCTTAAGGGAATATTTGCCCTGTCCGTATTTGATAATATACCAAAGGACATTCAGTATGAGCTAAAATGTCAATACATTTTTAGAAATGTCGGTTAGCTTTGTGAAGTTGTCAGATAAGCACCATAAATAAGACATAAAACGCATTAAAAGGTCCCTGTGAGATATTTGTGCTTTGTGAACTGGCTTTCATGGTTTGGTACAAGCAGGAGGCTGTATTCTCCGAGGTCTGGCGTAAATCATGAGTGCATTTTATTGAGATCGCTTTGATGTTAGGGATTTTAACGCGGCCCCTGCTCATGATCTTAGAGTTTTGTTGCAACGTCGGTAATAGTTGGGACATATTAATAATCTTGGTAGGTAATATAAGATTGATTGTAATTCTTTCACAAACTATAGCATATTTATTGAAGAACTTTGAGAAAAATCAATATAGAAAATTTATTTTAGACCAATATGCATATACAGACAAAATTCACTACAACTTCAGTCCTGAAGTCTGGCACCAATTCCGAAATCAAATTTATTCTGGCTTCTTGGTCACTACTTGTTAGCTAAATGGCTTGTAGTAGGTTTGAGCCTCAGCCTTTTTGTGTAGAATTGGAAGCATGGGCTAGATGGATGCTGGGGAGACCTTGTGGTCTCTTACAGTTTTAACATCATCTGATTGTAGTACAGCTTGCTAACTACCTGCTCAAGCAGGTAAGCCCGTTGACCTTATTTTTCCTAACAAAACTCCTTGGGATTATGTGGGATTGAGGGGTTGGGTGGAGAAGGGGTGGTAGTAACTGACAGTATGAAGCATTTCTCAGTGGCTCTTGTGAATAGGGATGACCTGTGAAATACACGTCTAAATTACTGGGGAGGGCAGCTGGGACAGCTCATTAAAAGTGCTGATGCAGTTGAGACGCAGACCTTTTTGCCGTGTTTCATGCTCCTTATTGCCAAGTATGTGGCTGTGACACCTGGACCCACGGGGGCCATATCGAGGCCAAAAGGTGACCTTGAAGATGGAAGCCGGTAGGAGCGATGATAAAGCCGAAAGCGAAGGAGCCCGGGTGCCAGGTGGATGTGGAGCACCATGCCAGATCTGTCTGTCACCTATTTCCGGTCTTGCATTGTGTGAAATTACATAAAGCCAAACCTAACCCTAACTGGTACCTGTGAAGTAGCTGATTTGACCCAGTGGTAAAATAGTAGGTATTAACTTTTACCTTTCACACCCCTGTCTCTTCTCTGTGTGAGCCAAGATTGTGTTTCTTAGCACCTGGCAAAATTAGGAATGATTTTGTGTTGTTGTTCTGAGCCAAGTCTTGCTCACTTCCTTTCACTGCAGTGAGTCAGAAATTTTAAGACAGCAAAAGTCAGACCTAATTCCAGGTTGTCTTGTTTTTTGATTTTTTTAAACCCTCTCTTTATTTCTTAAGCAGTGCATGGATATTAGTGACACAGATTTTAACCTCTGGATGGATCCTTTGCCATCCAGGATTCCCAAGTTGGTGTAACCCCCTTGGTCGTGGACTTGACCCTGTGGAGTTTGCCTGTAGCCGACAGTGAAGCTCTACAAGGCGAACGCCTGCTCCAAATACGGGGTGGGGTGGGGTGGGGAAGATTTTACTTTTCCTTCGCTTCTTTGCAGACAGATGTGGTAGGTCCAGTACTGGAGCAAGTGCAAATAACTGGCCTCACTTTGAGCATTACGGCCAGGGCTTTTGTTTCTTACTGGACACATAAGGAAGCAAGCAAGCCAGCCTAATTTGTAGGAATCAAGTTGTACTTATGGGCAACTGGTAAATGTTCTGTTTTCCTGTCGTAGTACTACGTATCATCCATTTCTGTCACTCTGCAGATTCCTGCTTAAGAACAACATACAGGGGTCCACTTAAGTTAACCCCATTTACCCATGACTAAGGAAAAAATTGTGCTGGGTGTCAGGGTTCACACCTACCACTGATTGACGTCTCCCTTAAACCATGATTTCAAAGTTCTATTCACCAAGCTACTGCCAAGAAACCCCACTTGGAATAGGAGGCTTCATAGTTAGATGGTGTTAATTTAAAAATAGTATTAAAAGGAAACGCTGTCAAAACTTTCTTCCATTTGTTCATAGAGTAAATTTTGAGGACCTACTGTGTGTTTAATGGAGGCATTATAGGAACAAGACGGAGCTAGCCTGTCTCCTCCCTGGTGGAGCTGGCAGTCTAGAAGGGAGGTGATATTAGACAACAGCTACCCCAGAAACTAATTGCACTTCTGCAAATTTGGTGGAAGAAGAGTTCACGCTACTTCAAGAACATGTTTCAAGGAGATATACGTGGCTTTCGTCTGGCCTGGGGCAGTGGTTCTCAGTGGGAATGATTTTGCGCCGCTGCGCCCTAGGGAATTCTTGTCCATGGTTGGAGACTTGCTTATCCCCGGGTGGTGCGGCAGGGCCTACTGCTGGCATCTAGAGCCAGGGTTGCTTCTGAGCAACCTACAGTGTGCAGGGCAGCTCTGCCCGCTCCATCCAACAGTTGAGTGTCAGGTGTCAAATGACAGTAGGGTCCACAGTTGAGAAACTTCGGAGTAAGGGCTTATGAAGCCTTCCTGGAGGAAGTGACATAGCTGAGACCTGAAGGGGAAGCAGAAACCATTTGAGAAGAGAAGAGGAGAAGAGAGGAGGGGAGGGGAGGGGAAAGAAGAGGAAGGGAGGGAAGAGGAGAGGAGAGTGACGGCAGAGGGACCACCTTGCTGATAAAAGATCAGTTGGAGAAAGGACAGGGAGGTTGAGAGGGGCTGGGGAGATGGTAGGGGCCCGATTAGGCAGGGCCGTGCAGGCCGGGTGATGGGGTTGGGCTGTGCGAAAGGATGTCACAGGCAGTATGCGATTTGACTTCCATGATGAAGCTCGCTGTGGTTGTCCTGTGAAGCAGGGCTTGGAGGGGTTCAGCGCGCACCGGGGAACCACGAGGGTGCTGGTGGAGTGAACTGGTTGACAGATGATTAAGAATCTCTTAGGTTCTGTGATTGATTGGGTCCAGTGGGCTGACGGAAAAGGTGGGGGCAAGTGTGACTCATGGATTTCTGTCAGGAGCTGATGGGTGGATAGTGCTGCTGTTTACCGTGGTCGGCACTAATGGAGAAGGACTAGATTTTTTAAAAAAAGAATTGTTGCGTCTAAATATACATAATGTGAACTTTAACAAGTGTAATAAATCTTAGGTGTGCATTTCTGTGGTGTTAAATACGCAGGCGGTTTTCTGAAATGTATTTCTAATTTTAAGGGGTGGGGAGGCTGATAAATTTTGGACAAGTTGAATGTGGGGTACATGTGAAATGCTTCAAGTTCCATGTCAGTGAGCACTAGCTATTTGTTTCTGGAGTTCAGAGGAGAGGTCCATCTGTGGAGGCATTTGGGGGTTATTGCTCTAGCTGGCCACTCGAGTCTCTCTCTCTCTTCCTCTCTCTTTCTCTCTCTCGCTCTCTCTCTTACACACACACACACACACACACACATACACACACGCTCTCTCGTCTCTGTCTCTTCTCTCTCTGTGTCTCCCTCTCTTTTTCTTAAGGGCATAAGACTTGATTGACAGAATAAAGTTATTGAAGCTTTTGCTCAAACTGTATGTGTACCAGGGATTTGGTACAAGTTGGGGAAGAAAGCCATCTATCTGTGTGATGTAAAGCTGTGGGCTTAGAGAGAGAAAAAATGAGCATAAGTCCCATCAGATAAGATTTGCATATATCTTGTGTATGGAAGTGCCTTTTTCTCTTAGGAATATGACTTATCTTCCCTCCTAAACGGATACGCTATGAAACACAAAAGGTGATATATTTTAGTTTACATCATTACTTCCCTTAAAGTCTAAGGCTTTTTATATATCATGTTGAATTTATCTTCTCTAGCTCCTTGAGGGTGGTTTATGGAGGAGCATGTACTTTATTTATGAGATGAACAAAGAAGGGAGTTACATGCACAATGCTTGTGGTGAAAATACAGTAACCCCGCTTGGGCCCCCCGAGTTCCTGCCTAGCTGCCCACCCAAGTTTGCTGTTTGTCATGGGAGCAAAAGACTTTCTAGGTTTTACTGTTCTGAACCTCAGTACACATCAATTTATTCACTTCTTATTTCATTTTCCCTTCTGCCTGGAGAACAGCAGGCTCAGGGAGGTTAAGTGACCTGTGAGGTGGGGTTGCTCAACTCAGTGCCAGGTATTGGATTTAAGGCTAGGTGGTCCGAGTTGACTTCGTGTTTTGGCTTTGTGCTGTCCTGTGTCCCAAGAGTCAAGCAAGGCTAGGCATTCAGCCCTTCTGTGCAGTGGCATCTTTCTGTTACACTGCGTGGCGGTGAGGACGCAGCTCCTGGAAAAAACTCCTTAAAAATGCGTTAAACAATTGCATTCTCAGCCAGACATGGTGACGCACACCTGTGATCCCTGCTACTTCAGTGGCTGAGGCAGGAGGATTACAAGTGCAAGTCTGACTTGGGCCATTTAGTAAGACTGCATCTCAAAATGAAAAATGAAAAGGGCTGAGGATGTAGCTCAGTGGTAGTGCACCCCTGGGTTCAATGCTCTAGTGCTGCAAAAACAGAAAAAACACACCCCCACAATAAACAGTTGCATAATTATATTCTCTCTTGCTTTACTTCAACCTGACCATTCCTTTGTCTCCTTCGCAGTTCTGTATCTGAGATATTGGGGTCCCCTGTACTGATCCTTGGCCCTACATGCTCTCCCTGAATGGGCACATTCCGTCTTGTGGCTTCGGTCCGTTCGTACTGTGGGGACACCACGTTGGGACCTCTTAGCTCACACTCTGCTGGGCTCCGTCTGCCCTGGGCCTGGCTGCTGTGGGAGATTGCCCCTTGAGTGTGAGGATAGCAGGCCCGTACTGAACTTTCCCGTGGACTTGCACACCGCCCCTGTTCCTTAGTCTGCAGATGGCATGGACCTGAAGCCTGGAATCTCCTGTACCCATGTCTCTCATAGCTGCCCCGGGCTCTCCCTTCCCTAGGATCTTCCAGAAGCTGTAGCATCTACTCGTTCAGTTTCACAGCCCAGCAGGCCTGGCCACCGCTGCTCCTCAACTCAGGCCCAGGGCTCTCCTTGCCTGACTGTAGTACTGTAGCTTCCTGGCTGGCCTGTTGGTGTTCTTTTGCGTCGCCCCATAGCCATGTAATACACGGCCTCCAGAAACCTGTCCAGGGCACACAGCCCGCCGTGGCATTCTCCACCTCATGTACCTCAAAAACCTTTCGTGCGCAGATTAAACACCACAGTCCCAAGCACTGCTCACTTCGTGGTATGGCCTCTGCTACTCTCAGGCTCCCTGGTGACTGCCACGGGAGGACTCGCAGTAGAGCTTTGTCTGCATTTGGGCCTTGGCTGCCTGATTTGTCTTTTCCCTTAGCCGCGAGCTCCTGAAACCCGTCTTCAGTTTCCAGCTACAGTGCATAAAACACAGCACAGAGCAGACACAGTGAGTCCTGTCTGTTGAATGGGTGACACGGTAGAAGTGAATAATGACAATGACAATAGCTGCTGACACCTGCAGGGCTTAGCACATGCCACGCCCTGTCCTAAGTATCATACAGTACTTGCTGAACTGTTAGTCCTCTGGTAGCTGTGGGTTGGTTCTGTCATTCAGCCCCAGTGTGGGTGACAGAGACCTCCACCCTTCGGTTTAGCCAGTGGGCGGTGCCCAGTTGTGGCGATGGAGCTGCTACTCAGGGTGTCTGGAACTGCCGGGACAGTGGCTTTGTCTCAGGAGCATAAGGAAAAGCAGGCTGTCTCCCCTCTCACCCAGCCATGCTGGCTTTTGCTTCTGTTCCCTCAGCTGTCATGGATTACTTGCAAAGCATGTAATTGGAAACAAGCAAACCGGCTATGGGCTCTGCATCCTGGAGTTTAAGAGCCCCTCCTGAGGTTCTGGAATTAAACCTGGAAAGCTGCAGGGGAAACTTTTGTTTTGTAAGTAGGTCACAGGAGAGAGAGAGAGAGGAGCCCCAAAGACTTCCTCCCACAATGCATTAAAAGACAAAGTGTGCGCAGAGGCACCTTGGAAGGAGCCTGAACCAGGCAAGGTACTCACGGCCGGCATCCAGGGTGTGTCCCGGTGAGTTTTAGCCTGGGTGGCAGAGCTGCTGCGCTGGGTTTTACCCTCCACCAAGTCCCTATTATCCTGGTCGTCAGCAGGACCCCAGCTGATGCCTCAGCTTTTACGTGTGCCCCGCTGGTGACTAAGGGCTTCATGTATCATCTCATTTACCCTGCTGCACCCCTCTGAGGTGGGGTCATTTGGTGCCTTGTTTTGGATTTCATTTGGTGTCTATGAGAGATATTCCTCAGAGCTTGGGAAGACAAGTTAAGAGACGAGGAACAGAATCAAGACAGGAATTAAGAGCTACAGTTATCTTTCCTGCTTTGAGACAGGGGTCACTTGCCCCTTCACAGAAACTGGAAAAGATAGTTGAGTAGTTAGTGTTGCTTAAGTGCATTGTGATTAACTCCTTTTCCTTGCACTCTGGGGCCGAGGGTAGCCTATAAATCTCTGTCCCAGGTTTGTTGTAAAAATCTTGATTTATCTCTCTGTATAGGTGTGCTAACACATTCATCAGCTTAAATTATTTAAAGTTGTTGTGCAAAGGGTCTAATTTCTATTGCCTCTCCTGATTTGCACTTTAAATATAGTTTCTAGTCTTCATTTGCCAGAATTCATGTTGAAAACAGAAAAGAGAAAATTACTTTAAGCAGCAGTTTGGCATATAAAAGCAAACTTTACCTTGGAACATTTCTCCAACTGTACATTAAGACACTAACACTAAGGCTTCAAGAATGTTTTCCCTTAGTGAATACGGGAATTAGCAGGGAACCCAAACAGCAGCTACTGAGCACCAGGTGGTCAGTGCTGTGTGTTCTTTTGGTGATGTTGGCGGGGGGATGAGTTGGGGTTCTTTTCTGCCTTTTTTCCCCTTGCTCGTTAACCTAGGTTCATGATATTACCTATACAGTGTATACTTTATTTTAAAAAAACCAATTGGCAGATTTTATTTTATTTTATTTTTTTATTTTTAAATTTTTTTTGTTTTTTCTCCGGTACCGGGAACCAAACTCACGACCTTGCGCTTGCCAGGCAGGCGCTTTTGCCGCTGAGCTAAATCCCCATCCCCAGATTTTAATAATAAAGAAAAATGAAGCCCATTGTGGCACATTAAAAATATCGGACATTTCATGCAAACATGAAGCTAACTATTCAGTCCTTGAGACAACTTATAGAATGAGAGTTATGTATAGATATAGTACCATTTCTGGTGCCCGAACTTCACAATGTTATCCTGCGATTTATATAGCTTCTCTACATATTATATATCCCACCTTGCTCACTTAATTAACATAGCCTAAATTTGTATTCCTTCAGAATATAGACAATTGTAAAAAAGGAAAAAAAAAAAAAAAAAGCAAGTACAATGACCTATCTTTCGACTTTATGAAAATGGAAACATTTATATTTAGAAATAATTTAAGGAAAAAAGTAAAAAATTTGAAGATGCTCACACTTTGCTATCTATAACTGATCTTAGGCGATACAAAATGAAGTCTTGTTAGAACTGGTGAAGGGAACTAGCAGTTTCCTATCTCACTTGCTAATTTTTCTCACTTTCCTCATCTGTTTGCGTTTTTTCTTCCTCACTCCCATGAAACTGAGATGGGTTCATAGGAATTCTGCAAATGATTCATTATTTCAAGATTAGATTTATCAGTGTATTCTGTGTTTTTACAATATGTTTGGTTTCTTGGTGGTTTCTTTTGTTTGATTTAGGTTTGGAAACGTAAAGATAAAACCAAGTGGTACTTTAAAAGAAAATATTCTTTTAATGGCAATTATTTTGCCGTCTGATTTATCCTTACCACTAAAAGCACCTGATCCATTCCTTAGGCCTTTGCTGGCCATGTTATATAATTTATATCTGTCACGAGAAAAGGGAGTTTTTAATTTCACAGCAGAGTGATGGGAAAGAAATGTCAGGCTTTTTTTGTTTTAAAGGATTTTTTAAAATTCTAGATCTGTGTATTTTTGGATGGAGCTAGAATCCAATTTAACTTCAGCTCAGTTGAGCCTTGTCTGAGTGAAGGAATGGTGTCTTGATTTCAGTAAACAGGTTTGGTAGAATTTGTTTGATTTATTGGCAGTATCTTCCTAATATGTGGTTATTACCTTAAATACTGGTCAAATAATATTAGTTTTTTTCTTAGGAAAGGTGATGCAGTAATTTTCAGACTCACTGTAGAATAGACCCCTTTCTCCCCGGCCTTTTGTGTAGAAACGGGCCTATAGGCCATGGCGATCTGGCATTGAAAACAGGTAAGGTAAAAATCAACACGAGTTGTCAGATCATGTCATTGAAGCTGTTAGATTGAGAAAGTAATTTTACTTAATAAAAGAAGAAATTCTAATCCAGAGATCTTTGCCTGTGTTTGGAATAGGAATTCATTTGGATAAGAGAGGGAGATTTTTTTAAAATCACACTCATGGATTAGTCTTGTGGGATTTAATATCCCACAAATTCTCAGTAACTTGTTTTCTGAAGTTCTGTGGGTAATTTGTTTTCTGAGATTCTGTGGGGCTAAGCGATATTAACATATTTCCCTGTATGATGTTTGTTATTTATTCATTTAACTTTGATGCTCATGATTGATCCCAGGGCCTTGAACATGCTAAGCGTGCATTCTACCACTGAGCCATATCCCTAGCTCCTGATGTTTATTAAATAACTATGTTTTTGATATCTTCTTTAAGATTTTAAATGTACATATTATGTTAGAAGTAAATGAAATAAAAGAAAACCAAAATATACATGCCCAAAGAATAAAAATGGTGTTTGGGGTTAAATTTCTCTTTTCTTCTTAGAACTTGATGATTTGGGCTTTGCTTTTTCTGTGTGTGTAGAAAATGAGAACATGAATGAGACCCCAGTGAAAACAGTTTGGCAGAGGCACTGACCTTCTTCATTCTGCTGGCTGGTGCTGTCCAGCGATAGAAATCCCTTCAGCTCTGTGTGACCCTAGGATGGCCAGAAGAGTTGGATTTATTCACTCAATCAGTATTGAACTCCCGTGCGCTGGCTATGTACTTGGTGTATAAGGTAAACAGGAATAAAAATTATACTTCTGCCCTTATGGAGATTGATTAAAGTGTAAGATAAACAACAGACAAAAGCACATCTGTCAGCTGGTGATAAGTTGTGTGATGAAAGTAAAGCAGAGTGAGGGGCTGGGGATTTAGCTCAGCGGCAAAAGCGCCTGCCTGGCAAGTGCAAGATCATGAGTTAGGTTCCCGGTACCGGAGAAAAAAACAAAAAAACAAACAAACAAACAAAAAAAGTAAAGCAGAGTGAGGGGATAGGAGGCGGTGGAGCTGGGGTTTACTGTTTTAGATGAGGTGGTCTCAGGGAGGTCTCTCTCCATCTGCACTTACCAGAATGCCGCAGGTTTAGGTTCATTTAGCTTACATTTCAATTTCGCCCTGCCTTTTGAAATATCGTTTTGGAAATGGAAACGATTTAACCATGTTAGTCATTTGCATTTTCTGTTAATATGTTTTAGATTATTTCCCTTGAGCAGATGTTAGTGGAGAATTTGAAGCAGTGGATCTGGGCACTGCACGGGACGGGATTGGACAGGAGGGATCCAGATAGGCAGAGTTATTTCCTGCGTCTCTGTTGAGTCTGCTCTGTGCCTCAGGAGGCCCCACACTGACGCTCCTTGAACTCCACTCTGGCTGCCTGTGGCCTCTCCAGTCCTTTCAGTGCACTTCTGCTTGAGGGCAGCGGCCATTTACTTCTGGGAGTGCTAACTGCAGAAAGGGAACCCTTTGCAGTGCTTTCCTCTCGGCTCTTCAGGAGAAATGTACTGTATAGTTCAGGTTTGTTTATTAACCTTCCTGTTTGGCTTATTTTGCTTTGTATTTTCAAAGTTTCTGTCACAATGATAAAAGGGAATGAAACTCCCAACCTGCTAGATGTCCGAAACGCTGTTTGTGTTCTTTAAAATCCAGGAATGAGGGCTGGGGATTTAGCTCAGCGGCACAGCGCCTGCCTGGCAAGTGCGAGGTCGTGAGTTTGATTTCCGGTATCTGAGAAAAAACAACAACAACAAAAAAATCCAGGAATGAATTCTAGCAACAACGGAGGTTAAGAGTAGGAAGAATTTATTGAGAAAGAAAGCTTCTGTCTGAGAGGGATGGAAGAGGCCCCGGAAAGTGGGTTGCCCACCAACCCCACTTCTTAAGGGTGTTTTGTTGAGCAAAGCCACGTGTTAAGGCAAGCTGAAGGTGAGACAGAGCTATAACCACTCAATAAGATTACAAGTGTAGTCGCCTAGGTAACATTGGCCCCATGGCAAATCCTAGGGTGGGTGTGAGGTGGGACAAAACTGTGGTCCACTGCGAAGTATACAATAAGTGTAGTTGCTTGGGTGATGCTGATTAAATGGGGATCAAACAGGGAAACAAGTCAGGTAGCAAGCACAAGAGGCAGACAAGGCCTTTCCTGGAAGGGGCGGGTAAGGAGATTTGGTCCTCCACCCCAAGGTGACAGATGCCTACTTATAAATAATATCAGTCACTGCTGTTCATCTTGAGAAGCGTATGGGTGAGTGGTTCCTTTTCTCTCAAAGCCTGGCCTTCAGTGACTGTGCCTCCAGCCACAGTTGTTTTCTGCGTTGGCCCAGCCCTGTCTGAGTGCCTGTAATATTTCTACCTAACATAGCTATGTATAATAACGTTGTTTTTATTATTTTTAATGTTGAGCCTAAATGTGCCTGTGGGGAAATCTTTGTCTATTTATGGGCTCTGACTCAAAACATTAAATCGTTCTGAATGAGGAGGATATTAATTCTCCTTGGTTTCCTGCCTGTCACTTCAGTAGAGTTTTGTAAATTCTCGCAATTATCCTACAATCAGCAGGGTCTGTACCTCGCTGCTAATAACCTCTCAGTGCCTAAGAAAAAGCTTGCTCCAAATTTAGTCCTGTTGCCTTGCCAGGCTTTGGCAGTGATGGCGAGGGTGGAAATTGGTACTTCCTTCTGGATTCTTGGGCATTTTCTCTTGGTTAAGAAAGTATCAGAATCAAAGTTTCAAAGAAACATTTTAAATACATCTTTGTGTGTGTGTGTGTGTGTGTGTGTGGTTTATATATAGACACATATGGGATACACAGATATTCAATTTTTTGATGTGGTATTTCTTTTGCTTGGTAGCCAAAGCATGTTGACTTTACACTGATGAATAATTTTGGGGTAGAGACGAAGAAAACTAGCATTAGTAGTTTGCAGCGATGCAGCTGCTTAGAAATGAGCAAAATGTGTCTTGTTAAAGTATCTTTTTTCCTCATTATAAGCAAAACGACTGAATGTGCAAATGAACCTAAATTGCTAATTTTAATGGAGAAAATGTTCCTTTTTTTCTTTCAGCTTTTGCTTTGATGTCTGAAGATATAAAGAAAGAAGTCAAGAGAACTCAGGTACTAATTCTAATGACCTAATTCCCCCTCTTCGCCCCACCTTTTGTGATTCTTTTATCTTTAATGGGAACTATAAAGATTTCATCCTTCTGCAGCTAGCCTGTTTCCTTTTTTTGTTATATGAATTGATTTATGTTGCTCAACATAGATTTTGAAACCCGAAAAGCAACCTATAGACTTGCTTAAAAAATAGCTTCATACCTTTAATAGTTACCTCTAGTAGTTAAAGCAGATTCTCTAGATTTCAAAGTCATTTTAAGTAAGAATAAAGGTGTTCTGCCATAGACATAGACATTTCGAAGTCTTGCTTGGGTACCACACCTGTTTTCATTCTTACCAGATTCTAACCTTGGGCTTACTTTTCCCCATCTGTGAAAAGAAGTTGCTACACCACAGCGTTTTCAAGAACCCCATTACTGTCACCTTGAAGGTGGTACCTGGTGTGAGGTCACGCTGGGGGTCACAAGTGACCATACTGCCAGATTCCTTGTTTGCCCAGAACTAGAAACTAGAGCTGGGGGACCAGAGCAGCACATCCCCAGTTCTCAGAGCTGCTTCCTTTTCACTTTTGCTTTGGTTCAAGAATTTCTCTAAGTTTTTACCATTTGGGCTTTGCCTTGGATCAGTTGAGCACAGAGAGAAGAATACTTTAAAATATGACTTGCTTTTGTCATATTAATTAAGGCTCTGTTGAGGTCATTTTTACTCCACAATTGGTATAAAAGCATTTTTTAATAGGGTGTTTCTTTTATCAGTGGAATATTGTCTCTTCTTTTACTATATTAGGGGATTTCTGCACAGGGGAATTGATAATAATAATTGCTGATGATTTTAAGACCTTCTATGACTAATAAAGCATTTTCACACATTTCGTTTGATTCAGTCTTCTCAATAACATTGCTGTCGCTAATCAAAGCAGATATTTATTCCCAGTTACACAGAGAACATGTAGCCTTACAGAACTTAGATGATTTTACTGAGGTCACGGGGTTATTAAAAGATTAAGTTAAGGTTCAAATTTTCTGAATCCTTTAATTTTCACCCTGTACTGTTTTATGTTACCCAGCCTTGTGTATTATATTCTGTTTGGTAATGATGAGGATTATTTATAATAAAATTAAGGTGCTACCTAAAGGTTATTAACAAAGAATTAAATTTTTGTTTAAGAATTACATTAACGAATGAGATAGATAAGGTGAGCCCTGTGTGTTCTTGGCATTTTCCTTGCAAAGGTGTTAATGCTCTTGAAGGAAATTAACCTAGATATTAATGCACTTGAAAGACGTTTGTAGGTCCCGCAGTCAGAGTAGCTATCAGTGCATGAGGAGAGGAAGGGATAACATGTTGAACTGGAGATGGAATTTAAGGCTCTGAAGAGTGACCATATTTTCAGTTCATCACTTGGGCAGAGCTGACCAGGACCTGCCCCACTGCTGTTATCCCAAGGCAGCGTCTACCTCACCTCACGCTTGCCTTACTGAAAGCTTCTATGCAAAGTTTCTGTCTGGTGCGGGTAAGTCCTGGTCAGGGCTGGGTTCCTGCCCCAAATAATGTGCCAACTCACTGCTTGCCATTGGGTTTGCCTACCCATCGAACTCCTGAGCGCTGCCTGTTTCAGGGTAATAAGACCTAGCTCAAAGGGTTATTTGAAAGATTCAGTGTGTGTGTGTGTGTGTGTGTGTGTGTATGTGGGTGGGTGTGCGTGTATGTTCACAATTTAGGATAGTACCAGCCCCTAATCAGTTGTTTATCTGATAATAAGAAATGTCTTAGGCATTTAATAGGTTACATAAATCATCTTTTCTATCTAAACAAGTCAAAACGAAAGACTTCACTATTTTTGTCAGTTAAATTTCTCTTATGGTGGTAGTTGACTGCATAGAAGTGGTTGATTATGATGATGATAAGACTAGGGGCCAATAATTATTTTGCTTCTGCTTTGTGTACACACTGAGTTCAGCATCTTATGGTCTCATAACCCAGCCCTGTGTTATGGGTTGCATAATTATTATTCCTGTTTTCTAAGTAAGAAACTGAAACCTGAGCTAGTAAGTAGAGGAGGCAGAATTAGAACACAGGGTCAGCTTGCAACTCCATGCCCTAATGGGGACACATCTGGATTAATTTATTCAAAATCTAGAGGGTCCTGGTGGTGTCTGAGTAGAAGGTGACATTTACCTGTCTTCCTTGGTAAAGATTTCACAACAAATTCTTTTGTGCATGTTGAATCTTCTTTTTATGAAGAATTTACAGATAAAGCATTACATATTCAGACTGCAAGTGTTCAAGTCTATTGTAGCTTAAAAAAAAACAAGCCCATGTAAAAGAATGACTTGGATATGTCTTTGTGGCTAGGGTAGGAGCTCTCTGGGGTAGACGCATTAGTGACAAATCTTTCTTGCTATCTGAGTGTTCAGCTGACTTACACAACCTTGACGGTGAGCACATTTTGATTAATATTGATAGTCAGTGTAAGAAGCATGTGGCAGCAGAGATAATAAAACAAACCATGTGTTTCTTCTTAGGGAGAACTAAGCCTGTTCACCAGGGAAGCTGAAGACAGAATTTTAAATGTTCTGTCAATTCGTTCATTTAGTCTAATTTTCTTTTCCAAGGGGGAAATTACTCAAGACTCTTCTGGTTCTGTTTCAGTTCACCTAATTTGACTGTTCCTTGGATATTTATTTTTACAGTTTACAAATTGAGTCATTTGAAACAGCTCGTCATTTCCTGGCTATTGTGTTAGCCAACCTGAGTGACGGTGCTTAATAACAAATAGGTATATAACTGTGGTTGCTTCTCTTTTATTTCACAGAGATATCTAAAAGAAAGTCCAGCTCCTGTTCCAGCTTGTTTAAGTTATTAAAACCACTGAGGTCCAGATATTTTTCACTTTTTGTTATAGGTGTTACTTTTAGTTTATTCTCACAATATATTTACATCGGAAGAACACCTCCTGGGAGGCTGGGTGTGTATTAGCACTGTGGTGTAGAGAAGTAGCAGTGCAATGGACTGGAAGACTTTAATCTTGATTTTATGGTTGGTGACTATTGTGCCCTGGGAAAATCCTTCATCTTTCTGAGATAAAGGATTGCCTTCTTTTTAAAGGGAGAGCATAGTGGATTTAACCATCTCCAGTTTCTGAGCTAAACGTTCTATTTTCCCTGTTGGCCTTTCCTGGAGCAGAATCTGCGGCCTCCCAGGCAGTAAGTTGATGGCGGGGAGCCGGTGCTCCTTCATGCTGAGAGCAGCACTCCTGCCCCAAGAGCAGGTGGTTCTCCAAGTCCGTGCGGCAGTTAGGGCGTAGGTGTTACTAGGAGTCCCCTCACACTACCTGATGATGCTAACCTGGCTTGGGCTCAGCACATTAAGCAAAGTTTGGGCTTTCTAGTCTGTTTTCAGTGGGTTCTTCCAAAAGTTACATTTCGTCAGAATTAAGTGAAGCATCATTTGATCTTGCAAGCCAACAAATCAGCATCTAATTATGGATTCTTCTGGACTCAGTGAGATATCCACTTTTAAGACAAAGATAATTTCATAAAACGCCAGCCTAAGTGGTTATTCTCTTTGTTTAGCTCTTCCTCACTGTCTGTTGTCATGGTCCTTTTGGCATTCTTGGAGGACCTATCCCTTTGGGGCTGTGTCTTTCAAGCTGTTCCCAGTTTTGTTGGTAAAGGCTTAGAACCACACTGCTTATTGCAGTGTGTGAAGAAAGTTGAAGGATATTTGCTACTGTCCAGTTGTCGTAATGATAGCATATGGCTGTTGAAAATAGAAAAGGACAATTAGGAAGAAAACTCCTTCCTGGTCTGCAGAAGAGACAATGGAAATGGCAGATTTAGTTGCTCACACCTTGCACTTGCCAGGAAAGTTTGAGACTTCTTCAGTTACATAAGGTCAGAATCTGCCTGGGTCCAGATTGCTGCCCCAGGAGCCCACCAGCTGTGAGGCACCCATTTTGTGCCCATGTTTTAGTGACTACGTATGCTGCTGTAACAGGATACCTGAGGCTGGGTCATTTAAATTTATGAGGTTTATTGTAATTTTGGAGGCTAGAGGGTCCCAGAGGGAGAGGCCAGCATCCGACAAGGGCTTTTTTGCTAAAGTCATCCCATGGCAGAAGGCAAAGAGCAAGAGTCCAGTATGTGCAAGAGACGGCTCACCTTGAACATATAAGAAGCCCATGGTCTTGATAGTACACCTCCTCCCACAGTAACCCACTCCTGGGGGCAGAGCCCTTGTGATCTTATCTCTTAAAGATTCCAACTCTAAGCACTCTCACATGGAGGTGAAGTTTTCAACACAAGGGTTTGGGGAGATACCTGCAAACCATCATCGACAGACCTTTTCTGAGCCCCTGAGCAGATTCCTGGAGCTGCTTTGCAGGAAGGAGAGAACAGAGTGCTAACATTCTTTTTAAAATTTAATTTTATTAATGTATGTTTGCAGTACATAATAGTCATGTTGGTTTTGGGGGAAAGTAGTACTTATAGCATATCTTGATCATTTTGATCCCTTTACTCTCTCTTCCTGACAACTCTGCTCCTCTGACCCTTTTCTCATCTCCGCCATGTCTTTATTTCCTAGCGTTTCTCTCCTTTATTCATGTGTAGTTTAGGTTTTGTACATAAGAGAAAACACATGATATTCTACTTTTTTTTGGTTGTTTGAGACAGGGTCTTGCTCTGTAGTCCAAGGTGGTCTTGAATTCACTTTGTAGCCAAAGTTGGCCTTGAACTCTTGGCAGCCTTCCTGTCTCAGCTTTTTGAGTGCTGGGACTACAGGTGTGTGCCACCATGCTCAGCTGATACTCTTCTTTCTGTGTCTGACTTATTTTACTTAATGTTATGGTCTCAAGGTACATCCATTTTCCTATAAATGACTCACATGTATCCTTCTTTATGGGAAAGTAATACTCTGTTGTGTATAAATACCACATTTTCTTTATCCTTTTCACTGTGGAGAGACATGGAGGCCACTTAACAAGATTTAGCTATTATGAGTTATACAGCTATAATATGGATATGCATGTATCACTGTAATGTCTTTAACTCTTTCAGGAAGACTTACCTAGAAGGGGAATGCTAATTTGAATAGAATTTCTAGTTTGAATTTTTTGAGGAATAATTTCTTTAGGAAGTTATTTCTAGGCATCCATCTTCAAGTCTCCCTAAGTGTTAATGCATTCTGTGCATATTTATTCACTGTGTTGCTCGCTTTGTTATGTGATATGATTTTTCTTTTTCTTTTTCATTTCCAATGCAGGATTTGGAGAAAAGTGTTATATCAAGAAAAAATGACATAAGTAAGTAATGATCTTTTAACTGAAGAGTGTATATTTGGGTGTATTTGTTGTAAATTGTATTTCAATGAAGTGCATTTTTCTTTCTGATTTTATTTATGGGGTAAATTCTCTTTTCAAAATTCTCTGTTTTGGAGCCAGCCCAACATTAACATCAAGACCTAGGGAAACACCTTTGCAGGCTGGCATGTTGGCGTGTGATACATGTTACAAGAAGCAGCTAATATGCTGGATTTAATTCCTCAGCCACCATTCACTGAGGGTGTGGTACCATGCTAGGTAGATACTATAGAGGATAGAGATGGGTCTGACACAGTCCTTGTGATAATGGCCAGAAGGAACCCATTTTTAGACTGTACAGCAAAATACCAGAAGCTGAGTACTTACAAAGAAAGTGAGTTTATTTAGCTCCCAAATCAGGAGGCCTCATCGTTCCATTTCTGGCTGTGTAACACCATGGCCGAGGACATCATGGTAGGAATGTATGTGAGACGGTGAGATCACATGGTAAAGTACAAAATCAGAGAGGTTCAGTGTTCAGGCTCAGGGGTTAGAAGAGTTCACTCGAGGGAACCCTAGCCAAGGTCCCGTGAAAAGCCCTTGAATCTCTTCTGCAGACAGTGCCCTCAGTGACCCGAGCCCCGCCACTAAGCCCTACTTCTGAAAGGTCCCACCACCTCCCAGCATGCACTGAGGCCTGAGCCTCCGACACATAAACCTTTGTAGGGGACAATCAAATGATATCCGAATGCTTAGTGGGAGCAAAGGACAAACTGTGCTCTTCCTAGAGCTGGGCTCCCCACCCCTTGACCATAGACACCTACCCACCCTTCAGGAGTCAGCTGGGCAATCTGACCCATCAGACTCGTTCCAGGGGCCCTTGGAAGCTGCTCTTTCCTCCTTTGAAACACATCTTCTGTTGCAGCCGTGCGCATACTTGTTTGTATGCCTTTTGAAGCATGTCTCCTCTCACCTACACAACTCGAGCACTGTGGGTGAGTCCTTCTCAGTGCCCCGGGAAGGAAACATGTCCCGATGTGCTGATGGAGAGTTAATGCCACACCGCCGTGGGCAGGATGGTGTGCTTTGTCATTGGCCTTCATCCCAGGGTAGGTCACAGAGACCTGGACTATGCGCTTCAGATGAGAGACACACTTTCCTTTCTCGGCCTTTCCTCCCTGGGCTTGGATTCTGAAATTATGCAGACATGCAGGAGAGCAGCCCTATCCTGCCCTGCAGGACCGATGGTGGGGAGCTGCATCTGGAGCCACAGGGGTCTGCAGGGGTCCACAGGCTCTGAGAACAGCTGTATTTAAGAGGCCACATCTGTTCATTGCTTTTTGTTTTCTCAGTTATAACACCCTGTATGGTTCAGCATCTCCTTTCCATGGAGAGGTTTTTCTCTTGGCTGCCAGCCTTGGGAGCTTTAGGCATTTGTTTGACTGTTAGTTTAATGGCAGTTGGTCGATCTTCTCCTACTACATGGTTATTAAACGAGTTAATGAACTGAGTCTGGAACATGAGCTTGAAACTAGCCAGGCAAAGTTACCTTGGACAAGTAAATTTATTTTGCAAATGCAGTTGCAAATGGCAAGTCATAGTGATGCCCAATTTGGTATCAGTTCATCTGAGAAAAGTCCAGAGGCTTTGTGTCCTGGTCTTTGTATGCATCTGTGGGACCGGGAGGCTGCTAAAGAGCTGATATAGTCACATCACACTGTCCGCAGTAAAGTCAGAGTCCCTCAACCACAGGCTTGCCGTGCTGGGGGACTGGCTCCAGTCTCCACATACAGATCAGACTCTTTTTCTCTTTCAGCTCATTGCCTAATTGATAGGTGCACTACTGTCTAATAACTCTCACCAAGGGAGACAGAAGTGGGGTGGCTCGTATGTGGGTATCCGGATGTATATCTCTCCCTCAGCTTTAAATCAGAAGGCTGCCTGTTACTCGCTTTCTGTCAGAAGAGCCTATATTGATTTTTTATCAGAAAAATACCAGCGTGGTCCTTTTTCCAGTCCCTTTCTGAGCAGGAGGATTAGCATTTAGTAAACTGCTTGGCCCCTTGTGGGCACTCAGCAACGAAGCCTTTTGTTTCTTTTACCTCCAAAGAGGAATAGTTTCCCTTTCGGTCCTCCTTTCCTTTCTCCCCAGTGTGCTCTGGTTTGTTGTTGTTGTTTTTTTTTTTTTTTCTGAATGTTCTCTGCAGCCCACTGCTGGCTTCAGCATTGAGTTGGTCCTGTTTGCATCCAGGACTTATTTCTTTACCTTCCCCTGTTGCCTGCTACACTGGTCATTATTGCCAGGCATTCAGTGTGTGACTCCTTTATTGTACACTCCCGGAGGAGAAATGACGATGGTCCATCTTGAGGTGTGGCAGCGTTTGCTAAGGCACGTTGCAGTGAGTTTAGAGGAGTGCAAGCAAAATGTGAAGCAAGGTGGAATTGTCTTATTTAGCTCCAACAACCGGATAGTGGGAGCTTGCGTCAGGTGGTTCGGTGGCATTAACAGAAGAGGCTGGTCAGATGAGCTCTCGGATCTGGACTTAGCCACAGCGATTACGCTGAGGGAAGGCTTAGGTTATATGTCACAAAATATTTCTGGGTGCTGATGTGCAGATCAGCAGGGATGTAAGCGTGTAGGGTGTTTTCAGCACTGCACTGTACTGACCGGGTTCTTTTCTGCAGTGCACTGGGACCGAGAACCACGCAGTTATCTGTTCCTTTCTCCTTTAGCCTTGTCCCTGGTAACTCTTTATGCACATTCTGTTCCTTAGCCAGACCTAACTTACTACTTTCTGGATCCTAAAGGTGGCTCTCTGTCCCAAGCATTCAGTGCTCCCTCTGCAGAAAAGGTGTTTTCACTCCTTTTTTTGTCTGTCCCCAGAACATAGTGTTCTTATCCCTTCCTCTGGGAAGGTCTGGCTGTCTGGGCCCCACTTGGCTCCTGAGGCTCTTCCTGGTTTTTTTTTTTTTTTTTTGTTTTTGTGGTACCAGGGATCGAACTCATGACCTTGCGCTTGCCAGGCAGGCGCTTATGCCACTGAGCTATATCCCCGACCCCCCTCTCTTCCTTGGTTTGAAAGCATTTAATCCTCAGTCCAAGTCCCTTAGCATGGTGTATAAATCTTTTATGATCTGATCAGGCTGAGTGTGCCTCTCTCCCTAACTTTGTGACCCACAGTGTGCCCCATCCTTGTCTGGGCGACTGGGCACTCAGGGGTGCTGCAGAGATAAGGCAGGGTGTGGCTGTGCAGTAACCCTATCTCTTCCTCTGCTGCTAATCTGCTCCCCTCTGTGTGTGAGTCTGCAGAAAACAGCTCTCTAAAGCAAACCCTGGAAATCCCTCCTCCCAGAAGCTCTCTTGGAGTTGGCCCTACCTCCCATAGTACCCTGAGCTTGGCTCTAAGTTCCCCCTGCTTTTGTGTTACTGTTATGGTTGCTACATTGTGTCAACCTGAGAAGTCTAGAAGATAAACTAAGTAACTCAGCAGTTCCACCTCCTAGAGTGTAGAGGACATGCCCTTACTGCTCTAGGATGTTGTTCATTGTGTCAACTTGAGAAGTTTAGAAGTTTAACTGCTTTAGCAGGGGCCCAAGGATCTCACTTTGTACACATCCTGAGTCTGTGAAAGAGACTCAGGGCAGAGAGATGGTGTGACTGCTACACCCAGCAAAGGACAGGTAGCCTACATGCAATAAAAGGGAGGAAAAGAGGCTCCCCTCATTTTTGCTCTTGTTGCTTTTACTGTCTTCTGCCGCCTTGAACAGTTGCCTCTGTGCCACATCACCCTGCTTTGGAATCAGCTGATTACGGACTAAAACCTTCAGGAACTATATGCTCAATCAACCTTTCCTTCCTTAATTTTGGGTGTTGGGTATTTTGTCTCAGCAATGAGAGAAAAATAACTAAGACAGTTACCGAGGCCTGTCTCCCACATAAGGTGAGACATGCCAGTCTGCCACTGTCCTTGTTTATCTTTGCAGCCCAGAGCTTTGTGCTTAGCAGGTATTTGGAAGACCTCAACATGGGTGTGGTATGCGTGTAGTACAGCACACAAAAAGGAAGGGGCCAGGATGATTTCTTAGTGGCTATGTGAAGAAGAGGAGGGCAAATATATCACTCAGATGAGATTCAGATACATAAAAAGGACGAATTTGCTTTTGTTCTTGCAAGGGCTCTTCCCCATGTAGAACTGTTATCTTTTTGAGAAGCACAGTGGGAGCTTTGCTTAGCTGATAGAAGTGGCAGGAGTTGGTTACCGGGGTGAGTACAGGATTAACCTTTGGACAGATGGCTCTCGACTTTTAAAGCATTTATTATGAAATAGTTTGAACATAAAAAAAGCTATAAAGAGACATATAATGAATACCACTTAGGTCAGTGGTGGTGAACCTTGTAGAGCTTTCAATGATCTCAACAGTCCGCTGCTGCATGTGTGCCGTGGGTTCGCTGCCACTGGCCTAGATGAAGAAATAAAATGGTACTGACAGAGCTGAAATCTTTTAACTGTTATCCTCATTCGGTGTTTCTCATTCTCATGTAACCTTTTATGTACTTTTACATGAGATATATACGTATATATGTACTCTATATTCATTTTGTGTATATTTCTGCTTATATTTTTGCAAATGACTTATATAGTTTTTCTTATGCAGCTGTTCGTTTTAACCAGCATTACATCTATAGTATCTAGGTTGATGCATATAACACTAGTTTATTTTTTAAAGTGTTTTTGTTAGTACATGCTCACATTGCGTGATGCTTACATTCATCTTAGGGAGTAGGTGCATTTACTTTTTTCTTTTTTTACGTTTACTTTTAACATACCTTGATTTTTTTTATTCTCCTTCTCCTTCTACCCCACCCCTTCCTCTGTCTCTAGATCCCTTCACTTACCCTCATTATTATTTTTAGTTTATGTTTGTGACATATAATTCCGTTCATTGTAGGTAGTTTTACATGTACACGGCACATCTTTGATCTTCTTACTGCCCTTTCCCCTATCCCTACTCCTCCCCATTTTGGTGTCTTGGTCCTTTTTCCATTTGCAAAAGATCTACCTCTTTTTTCTTAATAGTCTTTTATTTTTCTCTTCACTTGTACTTTGGATTTTTCATGAGAGGAACTGTATCATATTTAAGCTTGCATGTCTAACATTATGTTTTCAAGGTGCATCCATTTTCCTACAAATGTCTTAAAGTGATTCTTCTATGTAGTTGAGTAGTTCTCCATTATGTATGCATTTTCTTCATCCGTTCTTCTGTTGATGGACATATAGGCTGCTTCCAAGATTTCTGCTATTATGAACTGTGCTGCTGTAAACATTGGTATGCACCTATTACTGCAATAAGATGCCTTGGGGAAGATACTTAGAAGGGGAATAGCCGGGTCAAATGAAATTTATTTATTTATTTTTAAAGAGAAAAAAACACCAAAATTTCAAACAAGATAATAGGAGAGTAATAATGGTTAATACAGTGCATATTGTTATCTTTATATTAGTTACTCAGAGTACAAGATAGAGACATCTAATTGTCCAAACAATATTAGCACAAACCTTTCTTTTCAGTGAACTAAGAGAAATTAGTAGTATAACTGTCTTAACTATCGTGTGTATGTGTGTATATGTTTTTTGTTTTTTGTTTTTTTTTTTGCTTATCCCCTCCTTCTTTTCTCCTTTCCCCATCCCAGTTTCTCTTTCCTTTTGTACAGTTTCTTCTCATTTTACAATATCTGTTGTACATTTTGGATCTTGCTTACTCTTTCATTTTCTCACACTTAGGGAGATGTCACATGGAATTTATAGTTTTAGTTTTTTGAGAAATCTTCATAATGATTTTATTAGTTTACTTCCCCCCCAGCAATATAGGTGGGATCCTTTTGTCACCCCATGCCAGTGTTTGTTATTATTTGAATTCTTGATGACTGTCATTCTTTCTGGAGTAAGGTAAAACCCCAGTGTTGTTTTGAATTTCTATAATGGCTGGCCAACAAAGAACATTTTTTTCATATATTTATTGGGCATTTGTATTTCTCTTTCAGAGAAGTGTCCGTTCATATCAGTTGTCCATTTTTGATTGGGTCATTTATTTTAAGGGATCTACTGTTTTGGAGCTCTTTACATATTCTAGATATTAGACCTTTGTGTGAGGTGTAGCTAGTAAAAATATTTTCCCATTCTATGGGTTGTTTCTTCACTCTGTTGGTTGTTTCCTTTGCTGCATAGAAGCTTTGTAATTTGATGTGATCCCATTTGCTGACTCTTGCTGTTATTTCTTATGCAGTGAAGTTCTGTTTAGAACGTCCTTCCTACATTTCAAGAGTTTTATCTATTTTATTTTCCAGTAATTTAAGTGTTTCTGCTTTAATATTTAGCTCTTTGATCCATTTTTAGTTTAGTTTGATACATGGTGAGAAAGATGGGTCTACTTCCATCTTTTACATATGGAGATCCAGTTTAAGGAGACTGGCCTATAGTTTTCTGTTTTAGTTGAGTCTTTGTCTAGTTTTGGGATCAGAGTGATACTAGCTTGTAGAAATGAGTTTGGAAGTACTCTTTGTCTTTTAATTTCACTGAGGAATTTGAGTACTGTTATTATAACCTCTTTACGTGTCTTGTAGAATTCACCAGTGAATCCATCAGATCTTGGGTTTTTCTTACTTGGTAGTTTATTTTTTTAAATTATTACCTAGTTTTATTGCTTGTTATCGAAGTGTTCAGAATTTTTATGTCTTCTTGGTTTAGTTTTGGAATTCATACAAATCTAGGAATCTGTCTATTTAAGATTTTCCAATTTGTGGGAGTACAATTTTTCATTGTAGTTACTACCTTCTGGACTTTGATGGTGTCTGTTGTGATTTCATCTTTTTCATTTCTCATTGCATTGATCTGAGTCTTTTCTCTCCTTTTTTTGGTAAGTTTGGCTAAGAGTTTATCTATTTTGCTTTTTATTTCAAAGAACCACAGCTGTTTGATTTATTCATTCTTTTGTATTGTGTTTTTTAGTCTCAATTTCATGAATTTCCACTCTCATCTTTATGATTTCCCTCCTTAAACGAGGCTTAGGTTTAGATGGTTGTTTTTGGAGTATCTTGAAGTTCGTCATTAGGTTATTTCTGTGAGCTTGCTCTGTTTTTCTTGTGTGAACACGATTGCAGTAAGCTTCCCTCTTAGTACTGCTGTCATTGTGTCCCGGAGGTTCCGGTATGTTAAACTGGCATTGTTGTTTGATTCTAGAAATTCTTTAATTTCTTCCTTGATTTCTTTTGTGACCCATAGTGTGTTCTGGAGTGTGCTATTAAACATCCAGGTGTTTATCAATTTTTCTGTGGTTTTTTTCTGTGATGAATTTCCAGTTTCAATGCACAATGGTATGATAGTATACATGGGGTGGTTTTGTTTCTTTTGTATTTATTGAAGCTGGTATTGTGGACTAGTATGTGGTCTATTTTGGAAAAAGTGCTGTGTGCTGCTGAGAAGAATGTGTATCTGTTGTAATAGGGTAGAACACTATAAATATCTATTAAGACCATTTCTTCAGAAGTGTGATTTAGCTCTGATATTTCTACTGGGTTTTTGTTTGATTGATATCTCTGTGAAAGTGGGGTATTGAGGCTACCTACTATGATTGTATTGGTGTTTATTTGATCTTTTATGTCCAGCAGTGTTTGTTTTATGGAGTGAGGGGCCCCAGTATTTGCTGCATGTATGATTACAATTGTTAATTCTTCTTGTTGGATTGTTCCCTTAACAAGTGGATAGTAACCTTTTTTGCCTCTTCTGATTAGTTTTAGCTTGAAGTTTACTTTGAGTGTGAAATTACTACTGCTGCTTGATTTTGGGGTCCTGGTACATGGAATACTGCTTTTGATTCTTTGATTTTTTTTTTTTTTTTTTAAACAGGATCTTGCTATGTAGTTTAGGCTGGCCTTAGCTCACTATGTGGCCCAGGCTGGCTTCGAACTCTCAGAAACCTTCTTCCTCAGCTTCCTGAGTGCTGGCATTATAGGCGTGCACTACCATGCTCAGCTCCATTCTTTGATTGTTAGTCTCTGAATACCTTGTTGGATTACTTGAGTGTTTTGAATGCAGCAGCCGTTTGGATTCTGTTTTTTGATACAGTCTGTCAGTCTGTGTCTTTTAATTGCAGAGTGGAAGTTATGAACATTGAGAGTTATTACTAAAAGTCACTGATTTATTGGTGTCATTGCATTCTTTTTCTATTGATGATTCCTTTAATATTCCTTGTTTGTTTATCTGTTTGCCTTGGTTGACGTATTCATTCCATCTATACTTGGCTTTGTTGTCTGTCAGTAGTTCTGCATTTTTGGGTATATTTAAGAATGCTGGTTTGGTGGTCATGTACCTCTTGTTGTTTTTCTTGGAATGTCCTTATTGCTCCATCTATTTTGAAAGAAAGTTTTGCAGGATATAGCAATCTGGGATGGAAGTTGTTTGCTCTAGGGCTTGAAATACTTCATTCCAGGCCCTTCTGACCCCTTAAAATTTATGTTGAGAAGTCTGTTGTAATCCTAAATGGTTTACCTTTCTATGTGATTTTTTTTGCTTTTGGATGATTATGTTGTTTTTTTTTTTTTTGAAATCTGGGATTTTTTTTAGGAGACGGGAGGGATGAGGTGGCAGCCAGGAAAGCTGTGGAACAGAGGCAAGGGAAGACAAGGAGACCGGTGAAAAAAGGAGGACAAAAAGAATAGAATAGGGAGGGCAGAAAGTTTGTACAAAAGAAGACAGGAACGGCAAAGAGAGCAAAATAGGAGGAAGCAACTGGGAAGAAGAGTTTTAAAAGCGGGAGAAATGTAAAAGGTATAAAATGGTATTGATGCGAAAGATAGAATTGAAGGAAGAGAATAAGGAGAAGAGAGACAGAAAATAAACAACTGCATGAAAGCCAAAAAAAGGGGAGGGGGAAAAATAAATACGCAAAAGTAGTTAACTGTGGTCTGTGGTGTCTGACCCATGATCCAGCCACCTCAGTTAATTTGAGGGGAGCAGGATGTGAAGTAAATTTTCTCACACTGAGCTTTCCTGATCTGCCAGTGTCCCTTGACTCCTGCTTCCCTTTGGGCTGTTCAGTTTCAGTTTCGTGTTTCAGTTTCTTGCTCAGATATTTCCCAGCTGGTTTGTTGCCAGGAAGTCTCTGCCTTGGCCTGTCCTATCATTTCTTTTGTGTTCAAATCCTTAACTGACCCTGTTTCTCCCCTTTCTGGGGGAAAACACACACACACACACACACACACACACACACACACACACACACACACACACACGATAGCTAAGATAATTGTACTGCCAGTTTCTGTTCATTTAGTGAAAGTAACAGTTAATGTCTAATATTTTTTGACCAGTTTTCCTTGCTTGTATCTGGCAATCTGAACAAGTACTTTGAAGAGAACAATATAACAACCATACTGAATTCAAAATTTCCCCTTCCCAGCCAGCAGAATCTGGCACAGTCCCTGGGCTTCCCAGGGACTCTTTTCCCCTGCTGTGTACTGGTGGTTATGTTCAGGATTTCCTGCTAACTCCGATTCTCCCAGTTTGTAGAGGGCCTGTTCCGGAGTCTGGCCTGCAGAGCAGGTTCATCCCCTCGGGCTGTCCAGGACCTCTCTCAGTGGTCGCTGCTTGGAAGGCGTGCGGGCGGGAGCGGTGGGGATCAGCAGGGGTGTGCCACTTTCCCTCTTCAGCAGATATTTTGTTTAATCTACCTGTATCATTTTTCAGGTTAATTTGTGGTTGCAGAGTATGAATACTTTTCCTCATTTTATAAAACCTGTGTGTTCAGTGAATCTTTTCTGAGTATCTCTGATGTCACTCTTTTCTATAGTCAGCCATGTTGAATCTCTCTGAATTGATTTTTGTATGCAGTTAATTGGCACATGTAGTGCTAGTTAATTTTTATTGCTGTATAATATTCTGTTTAATATAGCTAACTGGTATATATTTGAATTGCTTCCATTTTTTTCCTTTACACAATGCCACTGTGAGCATTCTTGTTATACATCCTCATATACACATGAGGGTTTCTCAAGGGTGATTAATAGGAGTGAAATTTCTGGATCATCGAGAATATGCATCTTCAACTTTATTAAATTTTGGAAAATGTACCTCCTGAAGCTTTACTCCATTCTTAATAAAAAGAAATTTTCATAACTCCTCTTTTGATATGTCAGTTTATATTAATATTTCAGATGTTGTGGATTGAAGAGAACATATCATTTGAAATATAAGACAGCTTTTATGTTATGATATATATGCCCTCAGTGTACAGAGAGAGAGCCAAGAAGCTGATTCAAAATAGAGGCGGGTCTACAGAATGTTCCTGTTTATATAAACTCCTAAAGAAAAGAAACGAGGTCAAATTCAGTAGGTTATTCAGCATTCTGTTTTATAGTTTGTATTGAGTTTTAACCAAAGAGCGTTTTTGGTTATGTTTAGAATCTAGATGGTTCACCATGGAGCTATCTGTTGTGTGAATGTTTGAGTGGGTAAAAGATGGAAATATATAACTAATAATATAGGGGCAATAAAATATAATGTGATGCAGTTAAGAATCTAGTTAGTATCCCTGAGCTGAAATGTTAGCAAAACACTTGATAGAGAAATGCTGATCTACTCTAAATATGGTTATCAAAATTTATGTGACTTCCTCTTTCTGTCTACACACATGTCTGGTGGCACCTGGCTACCATCATGGCTGCCATCATGGCTGTTTCTATTTCGTTATTACAAATTTAAAGCCTGGGAAGACTGAGTGTGCTCATTTGGTGTGTAGCCTGAGCAGCTGCACCCCCTTGCAAGATTTCTAGGGGTCTTCCCCAGCCAGGTGGGCAAGACATACTAGGATTTCTTCCTTGCTTGCCATTGTGAAAAGCTGGTTGCCTTGAGGTGGGTCCTAGTGGACTGGCAAATACTGTCTGCGTATTATAGCTGGGCTTTGTGCAGCACTTCCAGCTGGTGCCCTGCTGCTGTAGGACTGTTGTTGCTGGTCTCCTGGAGATAACAGCTAATTCTGGCTAGGTGTGTTTTGAGGTACTGTAGGGGTTATTGAGTTACTTGTTTGCGAATCCTTGTTAACTCAGTGGACATATGCAGTCATTGCTAAGTGTCTTGTAGGGACATACAGAACATTCTTAAAATAGCATATTGGCTTGCTAGGGTTGGATTAAAGACTTGGTCTCGAGCACATGACAATGGTGGGAGGTGGTGGAACTTTTAAGAGGTGAGCCCTAGTAGAAGAAAGTTAGTTCACTGAGGTGTGTTCATGGAGGGGATATCGGGACTTTCCGGCTTTGTTTCCTGATCTCTGAGGTGAGCAGGGCTTCTCTGTCACACATTCTTATCACGATATACTGTGCTGCCACAGGCCCAAAGCATTAGGGCCAGATGACTGCACTGAACCCTCCAAAACTGTGAACCAAAGTAAGCCCTTCCTATATTGAAGTTGATTATCTTGGGCATTTTATCACAGTAACAGACAGCTGACTAATACAGGCTGCATAAGAAAGAATCACAAACCATGGCTTAATCCACAGAAATTGTGTCGCAGTTCTGGAGGGTAGAAGTCTGAGATCAGGGTATCCGCAGAGTGGTTTCCTTCTGAGAACTGTGAAGGGTAGTGCAGGAGCATCTGTTCCAGGCTTCTCACCTTGGTTTGTAAATGACCGTCTGCATGTGTTTTGGCATTGTCTTCCCTCTGTGCATATCTGTCTGTCTGTCTAAATTTTCCCTTTATAAGGCAAGGCTGTCAGTCCTACTGGATTAAGGTCCACCCTGATGGCCTCATTTGAACTTGATGACCTCTGTAAAGACCCAATTCCAAAGAAGATCAATTTCTGAAATACTGAGGTTTAGGACTTGAACGTATGCATTTTGGGGACAAACTTAATACCGTAACAGATTGCAGCACAGGGTAGTATTATGAGGAAATTGTTGGTAGGCTACTTATAAACATCGATTTTCAGTCACTAGGGAGGCTGGTGTCCTAAACGTTGCATACTTTCGCACATTCTTTTCGACAGATGCAGGAGCACATTCACAGTTTGTTACCACGGGCTCTGTCTAGTACAGTGAGCTTATTTACTTGCTAACTTCTAGGAAAGATGTTTTGAAAATCAGTTTAAAAAGATAGGTTTTGTCTCTAGAATTAGATATAAATAGATTTCTTCCCCCAAGAGTTTACTGCTTGACTTGTACTTGTTTTTTAAACTTGTTTTTAAGTTTATTTCAATCATTGTTAATGAAAGAAAACCTGAACACTTTTTTTTTGTTCTAGACTTAAAAGAAATTATATTTGTCATCCAGAGTCAAAGCAACTCTTTTCATGCCAAGAGAGCAGAGCAATTGAAAAAAAGAATTTTAAAGCAGGCTGCAAATCTTACCCAGGTATGTAGAGATGGCTCAGGGTATCTGCTAATTATGTTTTTCTTAATACAATTATGTTTTCCAAAGCTTTGAGTCTGTAGGTTTATTTAAATTAGAATAACTATTTTGATTCATTTAGTTTAACACTGACTATTGTTGAAAATGCTCTGGTTGCAAAGCACATACAAGGAAGGAAATTATAAAGATTAGAACATAAATTAATGCAATTGAGACTAAGAAACAATACAAAGGACCAATGAATTAAAGAGTTAGTTCTTTGAAAGATTAAATTAAATTGACAAAGTCTTGGCCAACTTCCTCAAAAAAGGAAGAAAAAAAGACCTAAATCCATGCAATTAGGAAGGAAAAGGGGGAAATCACAATGGATCCTGCAGAAATCCAAAAGATCATCAATATATACTTTGAGAACCTTTACTAAGATGGAAAACTCAAGAAATGGATGGATTCCTAGATACATATAAATTACCAAAGCTGAACCAAGAAGATACAAAAATTCTAAATAACTCAGTATCAGTGTATGAAATTGGAGAAGTAATTTAAAAACTACCAACAAAGAAAAGCTCAGGTCCTGATGGATTCACTGCTGAATTCTATAAGAAATTTAGAGAAGATCTAATACCACTACTCTTCAAACTCTTTAATGAAATTGAAAGGGAAGTATTGTTTCCAAAGTAATTCCGGGAAGCGAGCATAACTCTGATATCAAAACCAAAGATGGACCCAACCAAAGAAAGAGAACTGTGGGCCAATCTACCTAATGAACATAGATGCAAAAACTCACAATAAGATACTGGCAAACTGAATGTAGCAAATCATCAAGAAGATTATACACAGTGACCAAGTAGAGTTCACTCCAGGGATGCAGGGATGGTTCAATATACGCAAATCAATAAATGTTACATACCACATCAATAGAACCAAGGACAAAACACCACACAATCATTTCAATAGACACAGAAGAAGCATTTGACAAAGTCCAACACCCATTCATGATAAAAACCATGTAGAGAATTGGAATAGAAGGTCTTTATCTCAATCTGATAAAAGTCATCTATGACAAACCAACAGCCAACATCGTACTAAATGGTCAAAAACTGAAAGGTTTTACTCTAAAATCAGCAACCAGAGTAGGATGGCCACTATCACCACTCCTATTCAATATAGTTCTGGAAACATTAGCTACAGCAGTTAGACCAAAAAAAAAAAAAAAAAAAAAAAA
>NW_004955431.1:14540232-14601885 GCF_000276665.1 Chinchilla lanigera | reverse complement strand
GAATATGGATAAGAAAGGAAGAAGTGAAATTATCATTTGCTGATGATGTGATACTCTATTGAGAAGATCCCAGAATTAAAACTCCTAGAATTAATAACCAAATTCAGCAACATAGCAGGATACAAAGTCAACACTCAGAAGTCAATAATATTCCTATAAATGAATAACAAACTGTCTGAGAGAGAAGTTAGGGAAAGCTTACCTTTCACAATACCATTAAGAGAAACAAAATACTTAGGAATCGACCTAACAAAGGAAGTGAAAAACCTATACATTGAAAACTATAGTACTCTGAAGAAGCAGATAGAAGAAGATATCAGAATATGGAAGATACCCGTTTTTGTATAGGCAGAACCAATAGAGTGGAAATGGCTGCACTTCCAAAACTGCTGTGGGAAAAAAAGGAACCCTTCTCCACTGTTGGTGAGAGTGTCGACTGGTGCAGTCACCATGGAAATCACTGTGGAGATTCCTCAAAAAACTAAAACTAGCGGTTCCATTTGACCCAGTAATTTCCATTCTTGGTATTTTTCCAAAGAGTTAAAATTATCCTACCACAGTGATATATGCACACCTGTGTTTATAGCAGTGCAATTTCTGATAGCCAAATCATTTCCAAGATAGCCTATCAATGGATGAATGAATAAAGAAAATGCAGTTTCTATATACAATAGAGTATTACTTGCCATACAGAAGGATAAACTTGAGACATTTTTAGGGAAATGGATGCACTTTGAGACCCTACTTCTAAGTGAAATAGATCAGACACATATATTGAAATATCACATTGTTTATCTTGTGTGCGAGAAATCCAAAGTGTAAATAAGGACCAAAATGTATGATGGATATCAGGAAATAGGAAGAAAATGTTCAAATGGGAAGGAAAGCATGTGAAGGGGGAGGGGAAGGGAAGGAAGGGAATGAAGGGAAAAAGAAAAAAGAGAATGGAAGGAAAAAATGGAGGTAAAGCTTTTGTAATTGGAGAAGAGAGGAGAGGTTGAAGGGTGGGGAGGGGAATGGGGAATAAACAATGAAAATATATTACATGCAGGTGCAAATTTCCTATGATGAGTGTGATCCATATCTATGACAAATACATACCAAAAAAACCGCTATGGTTAGTTCCTAATGTTCAAAGTATTCTATATAAAGTATATATATATATATGTGTGTGTGTGTTTTGTGTATATATATATATAACACGTTTTAATTTAATAGTTATGTAATTGTGTAATACTATTATAATTTTTGTCATCTAATAAGAAGTAGGAGAGATAACCTTTTAAAGGCAGGGCTTAAAATAGAGATAATTAATGTTCAGAATTTTGGTAACAAGTTCTAAGGCAGTTTTCATGTTGAAATAACAGTTTCATTAATCTTAGTGGGGCTTTCTATGTGAGTCTCCTAATCTGTTTTTTAATTGGATGTCATTAATAGGACTTTTGATATGATTTATAATGTAATATCCCAGAAGGATTATGGAGAGGAAAAGTCTACACGTACAGGTACATTTTAATGACGTTTAAAATAGGCATGAGCTGAACCTAAAGTTGCTCTGAGTAATGCTGGAGGTTTGGGATGAAGGAAGATCTACTTTGGTATATAGGAGTTTCTCTTTTCCTGTGGGGATATGTTCCAAGACCCCTAGCCTGAAACCGCGGATAGTACCAAAGAAGATATACTCTGCGTTTTCATATGCATACCTATTTATGGTAAAATTTCATTTTTAAATTAGGCACAGTAAGATTAATAACAATGACTAATAATAAAATGGAATATGTATAAAACTATGTATAATAAAATTGTTAGCATTGCTACTGTGGTGTTCTGGGATCACTATTAAGTAAAGTAAGGTTTACTTCAACACAAATAATCCAGTACCGAATAAGTCAGTCTGATAACCGAGCTGGCTATTGAGTGACTAATGACCAGATAACATATCAGCAAGCACATGCTGGACAAAGGGATGAGTCATGTTCTGAATAGGACAGAGTGAGGCAGCACAGATTTCATCAAAGTACTCAGAATGGTGCATAATTTAAAGCTTACAAATGGTTTGTTTATGAAATTTCAGTTTAATAATAGATACTGTACTGTATTATCGGCACTTTCTTCTTTAACTAAGTAAAGCATCTCCCTCTCAGACCTTCTTGCATCAGTTTGCTATGGCCTTTCAGACAGAGTGCTTGTCTGTAAACAATTATTATCTCTCAGTTCTCTTAGGGGAGAACTTTTTGACAAGAGACTTGTATGTTTGATGGATTACTTTTTTTCTCTTGGTGGGGGCTGGAATATAAATGGCCAGAAATATCAATGGAAGTGAGCAACCATAGTGATATTTGAGGCCTAGACATTGCTGAGAACAAGGTTTATGGTAGTTTCTCTTTGAATAATAAACTTCATATAAACTTCAGTAAGCCTCCCTGCGAGGACAAGTTCTCAGGATTGCCCCGTATGGGCCATCGTATTTTTTCAAGGGAGAAGAAAAAAAAGAATTACTACTGACAGTACTGTGAAAGGAAAAGAAACTGCTCAAAAAGAAAAAAAAAAAAAACAACTGGGATGTGGGAAAGGAGAAAAGCAGGAAGGGAAAAATATATATATACACTAGATAGCTAAGGTAATTGTACTACTAATTTCTATTAGTTCATTGAAAGGAATAGTTAGTACATATATTGTTTGATCAATTTTGCATGCCTACATCTGGTAATCTGAGCAACTACTTTGAAGATAACAATATGCAATATAATAATAACCATTGTTAATTTCCTATCATCTTGTTTTCAAATTCTGTATCATTTTTATTGTTTTTTTGTCTTTAAAATAAAAAAGAATTACTACTGACAGATTCTTTTTTGATAGAGATTGGAGCCATCTGATAGGTTGAGAATTTGTCTTTGTCTGGAAATGGAACCCGTAGATTTTCTTTTAGCCAAGTCCTCCTGGATTTCATCAGAGAGGCAGACATGCAGCAACCTTGAGCAGCTCGCTTCTTCCATTTGCTCAGCGAATGTTGAGATGGGATGACCAAATTCAGGCTACTGCAGGGAGAAGGAACAACCTGAATAATGCCTTGCTTGAGTACAGGCAAGCATGAACTGGATTTAGTTTAATCAGTCCTTGCAGGTGGCCCACATTTTACAATCAGTAATGTTACCAGATTTAAGGAAACACTTCTCCCTGTTACCTGCCTGTGTCTGCTTCCAGGCACTTTCCACCTTACAGAGACAGATGAACGTGTTTATGTAGGGTTCCTGTTTTGCTCATTCTGGTAGTTCTTGCTGTTCATGTGGATGATGACAGCCTTTGTCCACCAAACCTACCTGACTGGGTTAGATTTTCTCTCATACTTTCTGTACTATGTTCCCACTATGTTTTTTTTTTTTTTCTCCCCTACTCCACCTCCTTTTTGAGCAAATGAGTACTCACCATTGGCACTCTACTTTATTCTTTCCCCCTTTATTCTTCTGGGAAGTAATTTTTCCTAGGGCACCTTGGGGCAGGACAGTGTTCCTGGGACTTGGTTCACAGTGGGGATAGGGAATGTAGGAAGCAATAGCAATGATAAAATGGTCTTTCTTTTCTTCCCTTTGGAAAGAAAGATCTTTGGGAGGCTTCTGTTCCTCTCTGGGGGTACCTGCATCTTCTGGGCTCTGCAAAGGACAGGGTCTAAGCACAAGACTACATGCTTAACACTTGCCCTAGACTCAGAATATGGGTAGAGGCTCCCAAGGAAGCTGAGCCATCGTATATAAGAATATACATTCAGATGAAGGAATGGAGAATGTGTGTTAGTTGGTGCTTCTCCTTCTTGTCTCCCGATAATTTAGTTTTTTGGTGCTGGGAATTGAACCCTGGCTTTTGTACCTGCTTAGTATGTGCAAAGCTCTGCCATTAACTTCACTCCAGGCCGCTCCCAGGGGTGTGGAGGCAAGAGGGCAGGCAGCTTGAGGGGCAGAGGATACAGGAGAGCAGTAGAAACCTCCAGTGCATGCTTCCTTTGCTGAGACAGATGCACCTGCATGTATTAACTGTCTCTGGACATCAGTTTATCTCCTCCTGCTCACCCCTTCCCACTTTATTTCTCAGTAATTTCAGACTTCCTTTGATTTTGTGGTCACCTTACTGTGTCCCTGTGGCTTTGACATGCTGACCCTGTGTCTTAGTTACTTTTTCTTGTTCCTGAGGCAAAATACCCAACACTCAAAATGTTGGCTCACGGTTTGCAGAGGTTTCAATCCAGAGCTTGCTGGCTCCAAGCCAGGGTGGCATGGCAGAGGGGCATCGCAGAGGAGAAACAGTTCATTGCAGGCAGAAGGCAGGAAGGCAGCAAAGCATTGAAGTAGTGAGGAAGCAAGCAACAAGCAGCTCACTGCAGCCCTCTGTCTTTCCCTTATATTGTATCCAGGCTACACATCCTTAGGGCAGGTAGCACTCACAGTCAAGGTGGGTCTTCCCATTATCCACGCTCAGAACAATGGCAAACCAATCAGTGGGCTAGCTTAATAATCACACTTGATCCCAGCATCACACGCTCTAGATCCAGCCACCTCTGAAAAAGCCCCACCTATGACTGCATGAGGCTTTGGGGGGGCATCTAGACACAGCTGAAGCACCTTGCCTTTTTGTCCAGTTCCCGTATCCCTGGAACACGTCTCTTGCACCTTCTTGAACTTCGGTTGTAAATCATTCCCTCTTTGCACTTCTCCATCCTATACAAATTTCTTTTGTATAATTTTCACTTCGCATTATGACTTTTGTTGCATTTTTCTCTTTCTCTTTTACAAATTTTGAGAGCAGAGAACAGAATGTGTCTCACTAGCTTTTGATGCCTCGGGACCGACTAGTGCTTGTGTGCGCTTAGCCTGAGCCTTTAATGTGAATTGAATTGAATGCCTGGAACTCATGTTTTCTTCTTTCTCAAAGGTACTTTCTTTTTTATTTTAATAGAAGTTTCTTTTTCTTTGTCTTCCATACAGTGTGGGTACCTGTGGCCATGCACACGCACACACACTCGTGCACATGTCCACACACACACAAGTACAGTGTATTAAATTACAAGTTTTCCAAAGGCAGCCTCTTCCGATCCCTTTACAATGTCTTAGATATCTGTTTTAGTCACTGTTCTCATAACTGGACCAAATACCCAACAACTGCAATTTAAGGGAGGGGAGGTTTATTCTGGCTCCTATGTTAGGAGTCTCAGCCCTTGCATGGTTGGCCAGCCCCAGGCTGAAGCAGCATGGCGGAAGGGTCTGTCAGAGGAGAGCTGCTCACCTTATGCAGACAGGAAGTAGAGAGAGAAGGAAGGAGGCAAGGAGGGAGATGAGACCTTCTGGGCTGTGCCTCTTGTGATCCCCGTGTTCTGGCCCATGCCCTGTAATCCATTCACCTTCCCAACACAAGAGACTTCAGAGTGAATTTTATATCTCAGCCATAGTAATGTAGAAGATAGTTAACATTGTGCTGGCGAATTGAAGCTAAGAAATTTAACAAATTAAAATGGAAATCTTAGTGAATTATTTTATCTATTTTATTTTTATTAATCCCTAAATTGATAGCAGCCAGCTCCTTTCCTATTAAATATAATAGTTATTTACTTTCCTCAGAAAAACCAGAGTTTAAGGATGAGTAGAAAAAAAATGATGTGCATCTTGACTCTAGGAAAATACGACGTTACCATTAAGTTTATCTTTGACAGACAAATGGAAAAGAATGAAAAAATTTACTTGTATGCTTAACACTGACAGTAAAGCAGTGGCCTGAGGAAGCTGGAAGAGTGCTTTTCCCTCACAGAACAGTCCGGTTGGTGGGTGGTGGCGTGTAGGCAGCTCTGCTTCAGGTCTCCCTGCCTTGTTACTTGGATAAAGCGTCTTGTCTTCATCCAACTTGCCGAAGATAACTTACAGTGTAAGGACAAGCAGCTTCCTCTTGAGGAGGTGATGTTGAAGTTGCATATCTTATGTCCCTTCTTTACCGTTGTCCAGAACATAGTCATGTGGGCACACCAAGGCAGAGAAATGGAATGTCTGCTTGAGTGGCCTTGGGTCTGGCCAGAACTCCAAGGGTTCTGATCACTAAAAGGAAGATGATAGGTTAGATCCCAGGGGACATACTGATACCTCTGCCAAAGTTAGGATTTCATTTGCACATTGAAGACGCAGCTAGTCTGTAGAAGAACCTATCAGTGAATCTCTTGTTCATTGTTTTAGTATTTGCAAATTTACCATAGGCAAGTACTTGGGATGAGAAGATCAAGAAGGCATAGTCCAGGAGCAAAGGCAGGCCCATCGGCAGGTAGCTTGAAAACCAGGTGGGGACACAGTGAAGGAAGGTGCACAAAAGGGGGCCCACCCTGGTGGGAGGTGGGGGGAGCTAAGGAGGGCATATGGGCTTGAGGGATTTCTGAGAGCTGGGTCCTACATATTAGGCACAAGGTAGGTTGAGGATGTGGGGGGCGGGCAGGACTCCAGTGTGAAGAAAACATACAGGCAACCAGGTGACAGGCAGGAGTATGTGTAGGTACTGGATGCCATACTGGGAGGGTGGCAGGGGGCAGTCATGTGTGCATCGGACCTGGGAAGATGGGGGAGTGGTCACAGAGGAAGTGTGTGTGCTCTGGAGAGCCATTCCTTTACTGGGGCTTCTCAGGAGGATCTGTGGGCATTTTGAGGACTATGTCTTCTATGTATGAGACCTTTAGCATCTCTGGATGCTGGCAGTAGCTGTATGTATGACCGTAAGTCACTGTTACAGCTGACAGTGATCCCTGTTTGAGACTCACTGCTAGGGAGAGCTGTTGGGGAGGGGAAACCAGTGGGATTTGTTTTAAAACCAGCCCCTCATTGGTTGTGGGGAGGACAGTATTAAGAAACCAAGACTGGGACAGGGGCCTTGGGAGGGCTCTTTGGGTAGGCGGCAGATCGCTCTGGATCCACACATGGGCAGTGGAGAAGCCCTGGGCTAGGACGTGGTGGTGGTGGACGTGATGTGGGCCAGAATGGCAGGATTTAGATAGAGAGCAAGGACAGCTAGGACTTAGATGAGGTGGTGCTGCCAGGTCAGGTGGTGCTGCCAGAGGTGAACCTGTGAGGAATGCTTCACAAGTTTACAGGGTCAGGTTGACTTCAGGTTTCCATGGCCACATCAATGTGGTGGAGTCTGGCTGGAGCTGGGTGTTTGTTTGATGCTCAGGAGAAGGCTTTGGCCTGAAGCTGAGTTTGAGCATCAGCAGTACTAGTAGGTAGTGCCTGAAAGCTTGAAGGCACTGCTTGCTGGGAGGCCACTGGGCCCTGGGAAAGACTGGTGTCTAGTGGCTGGGCAGAACAAGGAGAGCCATCTCTGGAGAGAGGAATGAACAGAAGTGCTGAGAGAAGGGGAATGTGTCAAGCCAGGGACCCCCAGGAACTGTTTCCAATAGTGCCAGTCCTGTAACACTGTCCAGAGAGTCCCACGAGAGGGTCTTCACCTGGCCCTCTGATGGGCTGTCTCCTGAGATTATGCCTAGACAGTCACCTCAGGAAGGGGCTCAGCCTTCATGTTTGTGGTGGCTGGTCCTGTTACTGCCATTATTATTTTGATTTTTAATTGTGGATAAAAAGCATATATCTTAGTTACTTTTCTCATTGTTGGGGCAAAAATACTTTGCACCCAAAGTTAAAGGAGAGTAATTGGCTCACGGTTTATAGCGGTTTCACTCCATAGTTGGCTGGCTACAAGACAGGGTGGCATGGCAGAGGGGCATCACAGAGGAGAAACAGTCCATGGCAGGCAGAGAAGACAGCAAAGCAGCAAAGTAGCAAATGACAAGCAGCAGGCTTCCTTCTGTTCCTTATATTCTATCCAGGCTACACCCTTAGGGTGAGTAGAACTGAGACCCAAGAAGGGCCTTCCCATTATCCACTCCCAGGACTAGGTCCAGCCACCTCTGAGGAAGCTCCTCCTGTGACTGCATGAAGCTTTGGGGGGACATCTAGACACAGCTATAACAGCTTGTAACATAAAATTTACATCTCAAATGCACAATTCAGTGGTATATGAAGTATATTCATATTGCCCACACATCTCTAGAACTTTTTTATTCTGCAGAACCAAAACTCTGAACCCATTAAACAGCAACTCTCCATTCCCCTTTCCCTTGGTCCCTGGCAGCCAGTTCACTTTCTGTGTGTGAGTTTGACTGCTCTGGGTACCTTAGACAAGTGGAGTTACACGGTCTTTCTCCTTTTGTGATGAGTTTATTTCACTTACTAATGTCTTGAGGTTTCATCTGTGTTGTAGCATATGTCAAAGTATTCTTTTGTAAAAGGCTAAGTGTAATTGTGATTTTGGTATGCTATGTTGCTGGTAACCTCAGTCCACCAGGACGGATGCTTTTATCTTCAGACACCTTGTTTCTGGGACTCTCATTGGCATTTTGTATGCATTCCCTTGCAGTGAACTTTGTCCTGTCATATGTCTGTCCTGCCCTCAAACTCTAGGGACAAGCAAGACCTGTTCCCAGCTTGTCTTTGTATCACCTCCCCACCCCTGCACCCAGTGGAATGCCAGACACACAGTATTAGAAATTGCATTTCCTCTGATACATTTTTCTCAGCTCTGAAAGCTTAGGCAATAGCTCCATTAGTTTTGCTAATACTTTATGCCTCTATTTAGTTTTAGTATACTTAGTACTTAATTTTTATTACCTTTCCTTGCCATTTACAATTTGCAGTTTAGACAACCTGTTGTGTTAGAGGACTTAGATTGCCACTAGGTGGCAATATTGGTTTTACATTTAAAGACATGTAATTAAGCAGTATCATTACCACCCCCACCCCATTTAATTTCTGTGGTAGTAGAGTCTAGACTAAAGTGATAAGGATGCTTCTTTTTAATTACTAGATAAGGATACTCCCTTCTAATTATTAGATAAAGACACTTCCTTCTAATTATTAGATGGTCTGTTATCATTACTCTGAAACCGTTTCCTCAGTTACAAGTCAGCTATGAGTACTGAGGTAGTGTGACAGAATTTTAATCCTTGGATTTAATTTCCTCAAAACCCGGGCATAGTGGTGCACACCTATAAGCCCCGTACCTGGCAGACTAAGATAGGAAGATCGCTGCATGTATGAGGCCAGCCTGGGCTAAGTAGTGAGTTTAGGACCAGCCTGGGCTACACAGTGAGACCCTGTCTCAAACAAACAAAAAGGCAAAATAAAATTAATTTGCTCACAAGATCCAGAGATTATTATAATGGCTCAGCTAGTATATATTTGTGTTATTTTTTTTTAATTTTAAAAATAAAAAGAGGAAAACATTAACAGACAGACAACATTTTACAAAATAGCAACAGAACAGTACAGACAATACGGAGTTACAAACAAAGTGGTAGGGAATTAACAATGTTTGTTGTATTACATATTGATATCTTCAAAGTGGTTTCTCATGAAAACAGATATAGACATGCAATACTGATCAACCAAGGACTCACTGACAGTTTCTTTCAGCAAAGAAATAGAAGACAGTAGAACAGCCATGTTAACTATCCTGCATATTCATACATACAAAATTTCTCCTTCTTTCCCTTCTCTTTTCCCACATCCCAGTTGCCCTTTACCCTTGAGTGCTTTCCTATCATTTCACAATGTCTATCATACCTCCTAGTTTAAATTAACTCTTTCAGGTTTTACACTAGTGAAGCAATGCGGTGCTTGCACATGCATGTTTGATTTATTTCACTTATGAGTATGGTCTCTAGTTGTGACCATTTACCTATAAAAGCCTCGAGTTTATCTTTCTTTATAGCTGAGTCATATTCCATTATATAAAAGTACCACAATTTTCTTATCCAGTCCTCGGTAGATGGACATTTGGGTTGCTTCCACATTTTAGCAATTACAAATTGTTCAGCTAGTATATATTTGGATTAACAAATATTTTAGTAGTTGAAATGGCCAGTGAGATTTTAGAATTTGCAGTTGTGCTTGGTACCGGATCATTTTTTCTTTTTTATAGTTTTTTTTTTTTGATGGCAGTGTGATTAAAAGTTGAGTTTATTGCATGAATAGTACTTTAGATGTCTAAAAATCGTTGACAGCTAACAGATTCTGTAGACAGTTCTTGAGGGGGTGGGCAATGATGACATATGGAGCCCTGGAACTACATGAATATAGAGAAATAAGATTGACTTTGGAGAAGTAAATGCTGAAATGTACCAGGCATTGTGTGTGTGTGTGTGTGTGTGTGTGTGCGTGTGTGTGTGTTTCCTGTCTCTGTATGCCGGGATAATCACCCCCCCAGCCCCTCCCACATTTCCCACCTTAAGGAGGCAGGAGGGCTCCCTAGTTGAAACTTGACTGGAATGTGTGCGTGCGCTGTGCCTCTAAAAGTCGGGAGGTCTGCATCCCCCTTGTCACATGGGACCTCAGTCTGAAGACTTCAGATACCAGTTTTGCTTTCTTCATACATTTGCCCATTGTGGGCATTCATAAAATTTGCCTGGAGAGGGAGGAATCAGCAGTTAGTTTTCATCAATTGAATATTTATCTGATAGCTGAAAATATCTGTGCCTCCCACAATACCAGATGTCGAGAACCACTGTTTATTTATTCATTACTCCTGGCAGGTTGTGCTTGACTACAAAGTCTGCCAAAAAATTAAGGTGCAAAAATGTAATGGTGTCTGTGATTATGCATCTGCTTCTTGCTATTCCCTCCGCTTCCGTGAGTCATTACTTGGGCCTGTTTTGCCTCAAGGTGCTATATAATGCAGTCTTATTAAAAACAGAAACATTTTTCATTGGCACAGTGTGAATAGAAAAGAGAAGCCCAAACCAACTTTTCACTTGAAATGTAATATTGTACTTGGAGTTGCTGCTAGCATGGTAAACTATTTTCCCTTGTTTTCTAGACTACAAATGGGTCACTGTAATGGATCACTCCACTTTTCAAGCCCATAGTATAGTTTATAGTCAACTTGAAGTTTGTATGTTTTTTTCCTAAACTCGTCAGGCTTTACCAAGTATTATTCTGTGTGTAGAATGCTGTTCTAGATTGGTCTGGTGCAAAGGGTTAAGAAGGAATTAAAGTGTATTCTAATTCTTTGAATTACGTGTAAGGTAGATGTGATAAATAGCTCATGTTATAAGTGACTATTGTTAAGTGGAATTTAGAAGTGCACAGGTATTAAAGTGTCCACTCAAGTATCAGTTGGTAGTCTGTATTTGTGTTAGGCGCATTAGTCGGTACTAAAATGACAGCGGTAAGTAAGTAATGGGGCCCTTGAGAATTCTGATACGTGTCCGAAGCTGTTTAATATACTGCTGTGTGAATACTTAAGTTCATACTATGCTACTTGTGCATCTGAAGCCAAAGAGGGTAAAGAGGGAAGACTTCAGGAAATCAGGTTGGAAAGGGGGAGAAATTAGCTGGAGGATGTAAGTTTAGTACATAGTTCTGGAAGCATACGTGAGCGGTCAGGGTGGTCACCTTTTAGAATTCCAGGTAGAAACTAATACAGGCAGCACTGGGGTAGCATGAAGTATGTGTTGGGAATGCGCTACTATTCTTTTTAGATTAGAGCAAAAAGGAAGGCTGAAGAGATGGGGGTATGGTGGGTGAATATGGGGTTCCCGATGCACACTTTGAGATTGAAGAATACAGATTCTAAAGAAGTGCTATTCTTTTTCCCCTGAGGTTTTTTTTTGTTTGTTTGTTTCTCTACAAGATAGGAAGGTAAAGGTAGTTTGGAGAGATACACAAACCAAAGACAAAGTGCAGGTGAAACTCACAAGAAGGCATGTGCAGTTTGCTCCTGGTACATCAGACCCTGGGGTTTTTGTTGCCTATAATATCCATATCCTCTGTGAACCAATTTTGATTTGACTTTTACATTTTGAACTTTACAGAATTGCTTCTGGATGAATTCTCACTGTTTTGTTTGTTACATGAGACAAAGCAAACAGTTCAGTCCCTAGGGATGCTCTTTGGGGCATCTTGAATTTGTACTGGCGTGGAATGGAAAGCTTGCAACTGAGTCTTTAGTTTTCTGTCCTGGAACCTGGGATCCTGTTCTCGGGGCATCCTACACTGGCATATCCTTTACTGGAGCTTCAGAAGCATATGAACACCTGCCTGAAATTATGAAAACTGTTGTTCTCCAAAGGAGTTTCACAATAAGATTAAATTGGAGACAATGAATGGGAGAAGATAAAAGGCATAATTATATTGTTTTGTGTAGGTTCTCATAAAACAGAGACCCAAGACTCATTTAAATACTCTGAAAGGCAGACTTTCATCTTAGCACAAGAAGGAGGTCATGCTTGGCCAGGGAGTCACTTTGGGTCGGTTGGGGGGGGGTGTAAATCACTATAGAAGGAGGACGTGGTGGGAGGCGGAAGCCAGGGTTTAGGGTGAAGGTGGTGGGTGAGAAGTGGACAGAACCACAGCCATATAATAGTTCCATTTTTTAAAGATGACTTGCCCATATCAGAAAACAGTCCAGAAGTGGGAGATGCTTAGAGTTTTTTGAGGGATGTGGTGGATTAACTAACGGGCAATTTGTAACACCCAGTTGAGCTGGCTCAGTGTGGTTCTGGGTGTGGAAGGCCCATCTGAGGATTGTTGCCCGCAGCATCAAAGAACTGGAAGGGAAGATGATGTGCTGTTGATTCTCCTGGAGAAGCTTGTCACGCTGGGTTTCCTGATATGAACTCAGGTATTCTCACTGTCAGAGGAGCTCAGGTCCTTGCTGTCACCAAGGATGGCTGTGGTTCTTTTTAGGGGAGCTCTGGTCTTTACCTTGAACTTCACTTCCTGGCTCCAGTGCAGATCCCTCAGCCTGCTGGCACAGATCATTCATCTTATTGGCACAGACTTTCTAACTTCTGCCACTGACCTTTGGATCTTCTTAGTGCAGATCCTCGATACAGACTTGCATGAGACATTATCGTGGGCTCTAGGCCTCCAGTTGGACTTGTGGAGGACATTGCCATGGGCTCTAGGTCTTTGCTGGACTCATGCAGGGTATTGCTGTGGGATCCAAGCCTTCAGCTGGATTCTTTGAGTCTCTAATGTGTGGACAGATCTCCTGCATTTGATTTTTTGGGTGACTATTATAAAATAACCCTATAAAGTATTTGCTCTGTGTTAAATGTATTCCCTTGTAAACCCTGACGGTGGTGAGGAAGGGATACTGAGAAGATATCAGATGACCTTTCCTGCTTCAGGCCAAGTGGAACTAACCTAGCTGCTCAGAAACCACCTTCCCACTGTCCTTCCCACCCCAAACTGTGTGTTTTTTGAGCAGACATTTCTAATTCTGTTGCCTTCTCTTGTGGGGAGAGTCTAAGCTTATTTAAAACTTGGAAGACTCTCAACCTCACAAATAAATTATTCTTGTTGCTTTTTTGCAAAAAAATTTTGGAAATCACCATCTTGGCTCATTAGCTCGAAAAAACCCTCTCGTTTCTGTAAAATAAGCGGGGAAAGCTGGCAAAGCCTTTTGCAGATTAGTGTGAAGAAGCCTGAGAAAGAGGGCCTTGTGGTTTCTATTTTTAGAAGTTTGTTTTACTGGCAGGGAGACAGTGTGGGGTACTTCATTAAAAGGTTAGTGTTGAGAATTAAGAGTGTGAATTATTGCCTCAGCCGTTTGATGCTATCATTAAACTTTCTTTTTGAGATGAAAGCAATTGGATGCTTAATTACTTAGTATTTGGGGGTAGAAATTGGTAGGCGTTAAGTAATCGTATCAAATTTTTATTAAACAGGAGACTTTACTACATTGCTGTTGAATAAGAATTTATTCATCCTTTCATTTAGTAAATATCTGTTGAGTATATGTACAGGCCCTAGGCAAGATGCCCCAGGAGAAAAAAATACTTTTTATGTACTCTTTCACTAAAATAACTGTCCCTTTTAAAATATACCACTAGCATCCTTAGAAACGTCTTTTATACAGCTGTCCTTCTAGTATATTCTGTGCAGCACAGGGAATGGGAGAATGGGACATGTGACTCAGGGTGGGGGATGCCCAGCAGTGATGAAGTTTTTCCATTATTTGGGAGGCCATGTCACGAGCCTTTGTCTCTTGTCTGACTGCCCCACATTTGAAGCCATTCCCTGACCTAGCGATCCCCACCCTGTGTGAGTCTGGAGGGAGCGTGGCCACTAAGGTGCTCCGTCTTCCTGAGGGTACAGGAGGAAATCCTGTGATCTAGCAGGGTTCGTTACATGTTGTCACACAGGGTTTTAAATCTGGAGCCAGAACCAATGAAACAGGTCACTTTAGAACGCTCTCCTCTAGTGGTGACATCAGTGTTCAGTATCTAGAGGGGACAGTGGGCCAACCTCAGTGCCAGAGCACAGAAGGGGGAGTGTTCCATGCGGGTGGGACCTGTAGAGTGATGTCCAGCAGGGTTGGCCTCTTCTGGTTGTGGGTGACTGTCGACTGTGCCCTGCCCTATGGCAGGTGCTGGCCATGGTGCCTGCCCTCCAGGAGGCCCACTGCAGTGAGCACAACCAGTGGTTCCAGCAGCTGAATTGCTACAGGAATCAGTGCAAACTTGGAGCAGTGAGAACACATGCGAGGAGACCTCCAGCCCGGCTGGAAGAGACAGTGAAGGTTTAAGGATTTAAACTAAGCCTGGAAATAGTAAGAATTCGCTAGACATCTGCCTCTGGCAGCTCCTTCCAGGGATAGAGGCAGCACACTGTGGGCCTCAGCAGATATAAGTGAGTGGATGAAGGGAAGGAAGGTAGCTCTTCTGAGCTAAAACACTGAGCTCATGTTTGGACAGGTAGAGTTTGAGGGCCAGGGTTTGGAGTCCAGACAGACTTGGGAACTGCAGCTGTCATCAGAGCTGACTTTCACTGAACGCTCCTCCTCCTCGTCATTATTTTATTTCCTGTCATGTTTCACTATGCTGTGCCGTTTCCAAGCATGAGCTCATTCAACTCGGAGTTAGTTCTTGTTAATCTTCCCATGTTGCAGAGAGGAAACTGCATAGAAGGATGAAGTGACCGCCCATGCTCACATCACTCCTCAGTAGTGGAGCCAGGCCTATATCCTGATTCTGATAGGCTCCAAAGCCTGTCCTCTCTGCATTGCGGGTGGGGCTAGAGTCACCCATGCAGGATCAGGGCAGCAGGTGGGTGAAAGTAAGTTCACATTGTTAGTAAACCTGTACCAGTTACCTGGCTCCATAAGGTTCTATAGTATTTATCCCTGATTTTATCTTGTAGATTTATTTACTTATTGCCAGTGTCTTTCATTGAAATCCGAGATCCAAAGGGCAGGGACCCTGCCCGTCTTCTCACAGTTGTTTACTGTGTTCCTAGGACACATGGTAGGTGTTTGACAAATACTGTAAAAACAGTAATAACATTAGTTGTCATCACAAGTTAACTGTGTGCCATGTGTCTGGTATGTATTAACTCACTTATACCTCTGACTGTCCTTATCTCATTTTGCGCTCACATAGGTTGGAAGGACCTAGAGCTTGGGTTCAGATGCAAGTTCTTTGTCTCCAGAAATCAGGTGCTTGAACCCTAAGCTTTCCTGCTTTTGTGGGTAAATGAATGATTGGTTAAAAGATTTATATGAGCTATAAAAATCTACTTAGTAATACATTTCAGAGTAAATCACTTATAAAATAAAATTTATTAATAATGATGTCATTTTTTTTCTTTTTAGGAAAGTACAGTTGGGGATCAAGATGGGTGCCTGGAGATAGTTATATTTTAAATACAGACTCAGAGATCTGGAAAGTATTATAGCATCACTTATAGTCTACTGGTGTGTAAATAAATACTGTGTCTTAAAGGCTAATAAATCTGTCTCATGGATATTCCAAAAAGCTTATTATACTTATCTCTTATGTACCTATGTTTTATGAAATGCCTTTATAACAGTAAACAGATGTTAATTTTCATCATAATTTATTTGTTACTATAAAAGCTCAGTTCAGTGCCTAACAACTATATAATAGTTGAAATTTGGAGTTACAGTTGAATTATAGTCCGTCTTGAAACAGAGTTTAGTCTGTTCAAACCTTCGCCTAATACTTAACAAATGTATTGGCGGCTGCTTTCTAACTTAGCACTTGGTCTGAATAATGAGACAATTAGACCATAAACCAATGTTCTTCTAGGCTTCTGGGTTGAATTTATGTAAGGACAAATTACAAATACTGGGAAATTGTCTTCATGAGCATGGAATTAAATTGTGACTTTTTTTCCAGACAGAGGCAGAAAGATAAAAGTGGCTCAAAACTAAATCTACCAAATAAAATTATATATGATATTTAATATTCATTTGTTCTAATCTATATTCAAATTTTAACTTTTTAATTCATATATTAATATTTATAGATACTAAATTTCTCATAATTTCCCCTCTATAGCACGAGTAATAGGCTTTCTCTATTCTTAAAATATTTTCGCTCAGCTGTGACATTGGCGTCGAGCCCCTGTTCCAGGTGAAGATGATGACTATGTGTAACAGCCAACTACGGAATTCGGTTGTTAGCCTTAAAAATGCTTTCAGAATTTATTAGCTGTTTTAAATATGAATATGTGCCTTGATAACAGACACGTTCAAAGGAAGTGATGACAGAAAGTCCAGTGGACTGTTTGCAAAGTGAGTGTGATACCCACTAGTAGGTGCTAATGATGGAAACAAAAGTGGACTCTAATTCAGAGACAGATTGATTAAAAAAGATGAATAGTTAGCATCAGAATTTAACTTCCTGTGATCCACCTTTTCGTTTCCTTCACCACGTGTGTACTCTTAGCCCCTTCGTTGTTGACTGTTACGGCATTATCTCATTATGGATAGAATTTTGTATTACCTTTCAGATAGTAGCATGGTCCGATTAGGTGTCATTTAAATGGGCAACAGAGAGTTGTGCTTGGAGGAGTGCCTTTTCCGTGTTTATTCCAAACAGCTCTTGGTAATGCTGATGTCACATTTTTTTTCTTTCCCCTTGATTTTTTAATTTCAAACCTCTTAATGACCTATCCCGTGGCATTAAACCTATAAGCTTTGCATCTAAAAATATTATAAGCTTGTGCTCCAGCACCTGTAATGGTGGTCTACATTTTATAGTGGTGATAGATAGAACATGTTATTGTAATTATGAGTGGTAAGAACTGAGATAAGATCATTTGCTAGAAAATTTTATTGTGTGATTTTTGATTATTTTTCTTAGAGGCGCTGCTGATAAATCTGAATATATGTGTGTCTTTCTGGATCGGTGTATCTCTGTGCACGTGTGAGTGTTGTGTGTGTATGTGTGTTGTCGGACTTCACATCCATCTCTGTCCAGGGTGAACTGATCCCCCAAACTAGGTGCCCGCAGATGTATAAGAAAAGTAAGAAAAACATCAAACCAAGAGAGCCAAAGTCCTGTGATCAGGTGCTGGCAGCCTCTAGGACTGACTGACTCCTGATTACCATCTTCATTAACTTTTTATTCAGAACCCACCAAGGAGGCAGCCGAGGAATCCGAGAAGATCAACTGTTTCAGCGAGGACAGTACAACTCAATTATCATAGCAATGCGGGTGACCAGAAAGCCATCATGTTATCTTCCTTGGCGCATATCTCAGCAAAGTATCTAGTATTGATCCTGAGGCTTGCAATGCTTATGCTAGACTTCCTCCAGAACCCAACAGTCATGGCTTGGTCAGACCTCAGGCAACACACAAAATAGTAACGAAGGAATGACCTTCTCCACGGTGTGTGTAACAAAGCTCTTGGGCCTTTGGGAGATCAGCAGATTAAAATTTATTTACAATCAAGATGATCTTCTCGGGGCTGGGGATTTAGCTCAGTGGCACAGCACCTGCCTGGCAAGTGCAAGGTCATAAGTTCGATTCCCGGTACCGGAGAAAAAAACAAAAAAAAATGATCTTCTCTTACTCTAGCATAGATAAGACCAAATCCTCAGTGTCAAGGTAGAAGCTACTTTGTGTCTTCGAGTACTCATACAGCTTTGGGGGCTGTTATCAAGAAGGCATTTGGAATGATTCTATTTGAGAGGTAGAGGGACAAAAAACTTACTTATTATTCTTGTGTTCACAAATGAAGCAAATATGAAATCCATTGTGTGATTTAGCAAACAAAAATAATGAAGCTAGGAAGGATTTTATACTGCTAGTAATCCATAGTTATTTCAATCTAAGATTTAACGTCTTTGCACTAACTAAACCTTTGCTGCATTTTTATTTTTGTGACAGAAGTTATGCATAAGCCTATCTTCTGGTTTCTGGCAAAAAAGTGCTCTTAGAGCCATAAAAGGAAGCCAGATGCTACCTGAGTTTAATACCTGTTGATATTATATATACCTAGGCTGTGTAATTCCTTGGAAATAAACTTTTGAAGTACATTCATTTTGCCTCAATTTTTAAAAAACCTAACTATACACTAAATAATTTTTAAAGTATATACCTCCTTATTATACCATCTTGACCCAGGTATTTTCATTTTCTGATTCCCTCAGTCCCCATTAATTTATGAATTTCTTTTATTATTGGAATCATATCTGTTTTTTCTATTTTAATATAAAGACATTTTCATTGCTGTAAAATGTTCATCATAGATGTAATTGCTACTTTGTAACTCATTAGCGCTTATTCTTAGGTAAAACTCTTTAAAGTATTTGCCATATTTCTTTTTTATCTAGTCACAGGCAACAGAGGGACGCCCCTGAATTATACAGCTTGTACTGAGTCACTGCTAATGTAGGCTTAGGTCTATTTCTTTCAAATGTGCTACACTGTTTGTCTTACTTAACTTTGATTACTGTTTTTACATTTCATATTTGTACATGCAAGGTGAAATGAATATTACATAAAACAAAAAAGAGGTTTTCATATTCAATTCCAAATATTTATAAAAGAAAAACATTTCTTCTTCTTAAACAATACATATATATATATGTGATCTTTAAAACCAGTGTAAAACCCATATTAGTGCACTAATATTTCAGGTATTTAGTCATTTATCCTTAAATTTATCTGTGATGATAGTTACCAGGAATATAGTTTTATAGCTAGTATAAAACACCACAGGATACAATAAAGCTTGTTAGAGAAAGAAGTTAAAGCATATCATATTGTAGCAACTTGAAATACAGCAGGTAGTGCTTTTACTTCAAAGCTAACAATCATAGCCTTAAAAATATTCATCTCTCTCTGTATATATGGGTGAATGTTTGTTTACATAACCATAATTGTGCCTTATTTCTGAACCTTAGTTCCTTCTATGTTTATAAATTTTAAATTCTGTCATTGTGCTACTCCTTTTATTACCTGAATAATTAAGTATTATATTTCTAGTACTGAGACCAAAATTTTCTCATTTCTGCAGTGTTTTCAAATATTTTTTTTAGGGGCTGGGGATTTAGCTCAGCAGCAAAAGCGCCTGCCTGGCATGCGCAAGGTCGTGAGTTCGGTTCCCGGTACCGGAGAAAAACCAAAAAAACAAAACAAAAAACAAAACAAAACAAAAAATAAAATATTTTTTTAAAAAGCTAGGTATGGTGGTACATGCCTGTAATCCCAGCACTGGGGAGGCCAAGGCAGGAGGATTACTGGCAGTTGCAAGGACTACATAGTGAGTTCAGGAGCAGCCTGAACTACATAGTGAAACCCTGTCTCAAAAAAACAAAAAAAGCTGGGTGTGGTGGCACATGCCTGGAATCCCAGCCACCCTGGGCTAAATAGTGAATTCAAGGCCAGCCTACACTGCATAATAAAACCCCGTCTCAATCCTCCCCCGAAAAGAACTTGAAAAGGTATTTTAAAAGTATTTTACTTATTTATTTAGAACACTTTAAACAGATTTTTTCCACATAAAATAGATTAGATGTTGTACCTTCTTGTTTAGCGAGGGGGTGTATTTATTTAACATAGTTTACATATATTGTTTATAAAATGAAATACTGGTTTTGTGTCTTTGAGTTATCTCTGACTGCTCCCCGGTAGACTCCTCCCTTTCATTTACCTTTGCAAATCTGTAAATTTCTGAATGGCTCCTCCTTCCACCAGAAACCTTCCTGTGGGTCTTGAGCAATACTGGTGGTGGGGAAGTTGTATGGATTCAGCCTCGCAGTGCCTCCTGACGCAAACTAGATAAAAGAGAGTTATATGGAGGGTAACACCTCAGACCTCTAGCCGTAGCTGTGCCGTCTTATGTCACGCAGTAGCCAGTTGTATTCTTACCTGTCTTTATGATCATTGTGTTTTCAGGAACTCCCCAGAGTCCTCCTCCTTCATCAGCTGGCTAAGCAGGAAGGTGCATGGACCATACTTCCACTGTTACCACAGTATGTGTGTTTAACTTCAAACTGCTGACACTGTATCCTCAATTCCCTTGTGCTCACTAGTTTTCTTATGAGGAGGGTGTGTTTTTCCTCAGTAAGTGAAATAAATTTAAGTCTTACTTGTTACGATTACTCTATTAGCCAGGTTTCCCGATGATTGGTTCTTAATCATGCAAAACTTTTATTTTAAGTGTGTGTTTTTCTTAAAAAATGAAATGGTTCAAACTGATATTTGAAAATTATTTATCTTTTGGACTGGTGTTATAGAGAGAATGAACTTTAAGAACTCCAGTCTTCTGTACATCATTAGTATAAGAAAAGTATAAAGGAAGAACAATCTGAATGACTTCTCATTCACCAGTTTTCCCCTATTTGCCTTTTATCAGTTCCCTACGTAACAGTTTTAAGTCCTATTGAGGGGGCTGGGGATGTGGCTCGGTGGTAGAGTGCTTGCCTTGAATGCACAAGGCCCTGGGTTCGATCCCTAGCACCATGAATTAAAAAACCTTACTGAAAATTCATTTTACACAAATGATTACTGTAACATATTTCTTTTTGTTAGCTTTTCTGTAACATATAGCAGAAATTCATCATGGATTTTCTTCTGTGAAGAAGAGACAAGAATTCAGATTCCAAAACTCTTAGAAACGCTCAGACGATATGACCCATCTAAGGTGAATATAATTTTGATATCAGCATTTTCACTTTGGGGGCAATGCTTCAAAGCATGTTTAATTTTAATTAAGAGATATTTGAATAAAAAAATTCATTTCAAATTTAAATAATATTTGGTCAGGAACCTATGTCAAAAAATTCTCTTTGAGGTTTACAGCTCACAGAGGGGTGGGATGTATGATGAGCTGTTTTAAGTGAAAAAAGTCTGTTTATATATGTGAGCAATTTCAAGAGATTTAAAAAACAATGCCTAGAGTTATGTAACAGTTTACATTGGAAATAAACTGGTTATTTTTCTTTATCAGATAGTAGCACATGTATTATTTTATATAGAAGTATGTTTTGAATACTGACAGTGTATTAGGCACTGTGGATGACAGGCACTAGGACAGAGTAGCCATGGATCCTGAGTATGTGGTAGTACAGAAGGTCATGGGTGGTTAGAGAATCAGCGATAGTTAAAACTAACTCACCTGTGATGATGGAAGTGTTAGGTGCTGTTAAAAGAATTTAACAGAGACATTGAACCTAATATGGGAGAGTCAACCAAGTAGCACTCGGTCTGAATGCCTTAAGGAGTAGGATGATTAGGAGGTGAGGAGAGAGGATTACAGGGAGAAGAAGCCCTGAGAAAGAGTATACATGAGAAGGGATCCATCTTGCCTTAGAGGTACTCAATGAAGTTCACTATTGTACTCACATTTTCAAGTCTTACTTTGTGCAGATTTGATATAGCAACCGCATGGTTTTTGCCTCTAAATCTCTAGCTTTGCACAGAGTACTTAACACGTAGGAGGTGGTCAGTGGAGTATTTGTGAGTGGCTGAAATCCTTAACTTATCACCGTTCCTTCTAGAATGCATTCAGAGACTCAGTAGGCTTAGGGGGCTGCCTTGAAAATACAGCAAGAATCAATCAGACTTTATAATCCCAGCACTTGAGAGGCTGAGGCAGAAGGATTGGTGCAAGTTCAAGACCAACCTGGCTACAAAGGGAGCTCAAGGCCAGCCTGAACAGCATAGTGAAAGCCTGTCTCAAAAAAAAAAAAAAAAAGAATCAATCAGACTCATTCAGCTTTCTTCCAGAATGAGTCACTTTATGGGAACCCGGCCACTTTATGGGTTCCTTTAAACTTGATATCAGCAGAGTTGGGCCTGCACTCACCAAGTGCCCAACCTAGAATTGAGTGGGGTTTAATGAGCACTGAGACACTGACAAGCTATTAGTGTCTGCTTGTGTGTTGTTATAAATTTGACAGACAATAGCGATTAGTAGATTGATTTTTCAATTACTGGACAGTCTGTTACTGTCATAAAAACCACTCATTTTGGTGATCCTTAAGTGATGAAAGGGTCCGTTATGATTTCTCTTTCTACTTTCGATTTCTGGAAAGGTACACATATAATAGGATGAGATGGACATTAAATGAAAATAAAATAATGTCTTCAAAGAAGAGAAGAATTGCGAACCTATTTCATCGATCCTTTCGGAAAATGTTAACGAGCATCTATGTACTTTGTGTTTTATGTAAACCATTTGTTAAGCTTTTATGTTTTCTCTTGGCTAGAGAGAAACTCCCAAATCTTTTTTTAGGATGTAGGAGTTTCAACCTCCTCCTAGTGTTCGTTTCACCTGGAGATTATTTTTCCATTATTCACGGCTCTAATTCTGTATAGGAGATGGTGACTCACTCTGCTTTTTAATGAAAACTGGAATGATAAATGTAAAAGTTCAAAGCAAGTTCATGAAAAGCAAGTACAGAACAGAAGTAAAATGAGACTTTCTCTCTTCTTTTCTGAACTTTGCCGTATGGAAAGAAAAGTCTAGGATGCTTTATTTCTCTTGAAATTAGAACTGAGGAATAAAGATTATATAATGTTGAAATTAGCTCAAACCACTGTTTTTTCTCCTTACTATTTAAAATCATAGGAGCAAAACATAAAGTAAGCCTGGTTTTGATATTGACCCAAAGAAACCATGTTAAATGCTAATTATTAATGTGTTAGGGTGTTAGGTATTATGTGTGATTGTAATTTCTTAAAAATTAAGTTCATTGGTACATTTTACATATACATAATGATCATATTCACTATAGGGAATTTGTACCTGTACATGATGTAAGTTGATTTTTCCTTCTCTAATTTTTTTCAATATCTTTCATTCTTTTTTCTTTCATTCTTACAAATGCAAATTTATACTATTATATAATATTTGAAATGTAAAAATGATCTTTGTTAAAATGCTTTCCTAGGTGATTTCTATAAATTTTCATACCTGTTTGAAGTCTTTCTTTTTTATTTTTTTAACCACAGTATGCCTTTAATATGTATGTGTTTGATGAAATGTGTTGACCTTTTTGTTTATTCCTAATAGCAGTGAAACACAGACACTGGTTATTATTTACCTGTGCAAGTCTAAGATACCATTAGTAGAACATTTTCAACATTATTCTTTTGAAGTTTGTCTTGTTTATAATTGTCTTTTTCATGAAGCCATTAAAGTCATTAAGAAAAATGGGGGTGTAGCTCTTTCTGTAGATTATGTGTTAATGTCCTCCATAAAATAATTTATAACTTGCACAAAATATTGACAAATAATTGTATATATTTTATAATAGTTGAATTGCAATTTGGAGATAAAATATAACAACATGTTTTACATAAAATTATGTTTGGAGCAGAGGTTTTAATAATGAAAGATTAGTAAGAAGGGTATCAAAATAATTGAGGTATTTATTTTCTTTATATAAAGCTATACTGACATGGTATGTTAAATGCAGTGATTTTCATATTAAGGTTTAGTAGTTTGACAAAGAGCTATATTACTGATTTTTTTTTTAGAGCTGCTAAATTGCTTTCTCAAACTGAGGTCATTGCCTTGATACTTGACATTCTTCTCACCTGGTAGTGACTTAACATATGAATAGGCAAAATATGAAGGAGAACGTCACTCCAGGGGTCTGTGAATGTAAACATAATCATGTTAATAGCTATTACACATGCTGTTGCTGAACTGACCAGAGCTAGGACCCTGGGAATTATTTAGGATACAACCACAGTACAGTAAAGCCCTTAAAAATACTTAAGAGAACTTAAGTACTGTACCTTCTTGCTCCTATGTACTGATTAGGAATAGAGAAATGTGGCTTTAGTTTGATAAGAGAAAAAATATACAAAACCTTTAGAACTCAGGGTACTTTATTTAAATTATGTGTTTTAGTTTCCTCAGTCTTTCTGGCGCTTGCTTCATTCATTTAACAAAAAGCTTTTGAGTACCCATGTGTGTTAGGCATCCCGGAGAAGACAACAGTGAACAAAATAGACAGCATCTGTACGCTCAAGGAGGTACCCATGTTTCAGGGAGATAGACAATAAGCAAAAATTCAAATAAATATATGATCTGTCAGATTGTAACAAATGCTTTGGAGAAAAATAATGCAGACTAGTGGGAAAAAATAGATTGAGGGTGGGCTGAGAGGTCTGTGGAGAAGGTTCAAGGAGTAGCTCGCTGACCTCATACGGCAGAGTCTAAAGGAGGTGGAAAAGTGAGCTAGGTGCAGCTCCTTCTTATGTCAGGCTGCCCGATAAATATCTCTGCTTATCTAGGGATCAGTATCCCCCTAAACCTCTTTCATCTTTACCCCTGCTCTTCTCGGAATTGGTATCAGTGTTTCTTCCAGCTGGTCATATAAAACATGTAGGACTTGTGGTTGATTCTTTGTTTTCCCCTCTTCTACTGCAAGTTGACCTTTCCAGTGGATCTATTTCCTAACTATCTTCTTTATCCAACTTATCTCCATGTTTAGTACTGTTGCTCTGCTCAAGGCTACCATCACCTCTCACCTTGACTATAACAGAGCCCCTTGTCTGTTCTCCTTATTTCTGCTCTTGCCAGCCTAATAATCTAGTCTCTATAATTCAGATCCTGCCCCTCTGCTGCTCAAAACCTTCCAGTGGTTTCCCATTCCACCAAAGATATTTCCCTGGATATAGCATTCTAGGTTGGTGGTAGTTTTTTTCCATTACTATAAAGATGATGTACCATTGTCGTTACTTTCCATTATTTCTGTTGAAAAGTCAATTGTGTATCCTATTTTTGTTCCTTTGAATGCCTGAGAGTGGTCCGTTTTTGTTTGTCCTGATTTGTTTTTATAGGACTTCTTGAATCTATGACTTGATGACTTTTGTTACTTTTAGAAAATTCTACATTTCTTCAGCTGTTGCTTTAGTTCCATTCTGTCTCTCCTCTTACTCTTGGTTTCCAGTTTCATGCATCACAGACCTTTCCTCTGTGTCTTGTACTGCTTTGAGACATTTTCTTTATTATCCTCTTTGTTTTTTCCTTTTTGTCATCCATCTGGGTATTTTTTACTGACTTGTCTTTCAGATCACTAATCTTCTTTTCCATTGTGTTCAATATCTTTCTGAATTGTATCGGATTTATTCAGTTTTAGGATTTCCATCAGACTCTTCTTAGTCATTCTAGTGCTTTTGTACATTTCTCTATATCTTTTCATCTGTTTCCTTAAGCATATTAATCATAGTTACTTAAAAGGTTTTTTTTGGTGACTATAAAGTAGTATTTACATGTCCATCTCTTTGTTTTTCACCTTCTATTTTTGCCTTTGGTCTAGTCTTATTTCTTGCTCTGCCTGATAGTTTTTGACTAAATCTTGAATATTTTATGTGAAAAATTAAGGAGTCTGTGGATGAGATGATAGCACCTTTCTACAGGAGGATGTAGTGTCCTGCGTTGTGGACCTTGTTTAAGTGGATCTGTTTACAGACTGCCCTTAATCTGGGAGACCCTAAACTCCAACATTGGAGCCCTGGTACCACAAGACAATGAAAGCCTTTGCTCAGCTTTTTAGCCTGTCTGCTTCTGCTTTCTGCTTAGTTCTTGTCTTTTCCCCTTGGTTTTTGTGCTGCTGAGATTGTTAAGGGGAAATTGCGTCGGAATTTTGAGCTCACTTCTCCAGGATCCCTAAATGTCCCTTGTAGCCTCTAGCCTCTGTCTCCTCAGTCCAGGGAGACTGCAGAAATTCTCAGCTACTACGTTTTGCTGCCTCATATTTACACCTGGGGAACTGGCACATTCCTTGAGAGAAAGAGGCCACCAATCTGTGTGTCCTTGTCTGCCTGTGTTGTTTTCTGAAGTCTTCAGTAATTTATTTTGTGTGTTTCTCCAGCGTATAAGCTGGTTTTCAGTGGGAGTAGGTCTGATCCAGGCTACTGTGTTGTGGCCAGAAGTGGAAGTCTTCCATTTAACTTAGAATAAAGTCTGTGTTTCTTCCCTCTGGCACAAAAAACTTGCCCTGGTCTGCCTCCTTCTGCATATCATGCATCCCAACCCCACTCTGTGCTGTACACACTAGATTTCTCTTTTCATTCAATGTAGCAAGCTTATTTCTACCTCAGGGACTTTGCATTTACTGTCTCAATTGCTCATCCTAAGATTTTTGCACAGTTGGCCTCTTGATATTATTTTATCTTCTTTCATTTGATATATCGTAAGAGGTTTCCCTCCATTTCTAAGATGTCCCCCAGTTACTATATTCACTTAATTTCCATCTCTTCACACAATGTAAGCTATGGTTCTGCCTTGTATAGTAAATCCTCAATGAATACTAATCAAGTGAATAAATAAAATAGGTACTGATTCTTGAGGAAATTTTTGAAATCTGTCTATGCAAACCTAAGTGGCACATAAAGAACCATGGCTTTTTGGGGGCTGGGGATTTAGCTCAGCGGCAAAGCACCTGCCTGGCAAGTGCAAGGTCATGAGTTTGGTTCCTGGTACTGGAGAAAAACCAAAAAAACCAAAAAAAAACAAAAAAAAACAAAAAAAACATGGCTTTCTTTACCTTAATAGTATTTTTATATGGCATATTCTAGAAAATACAGCTTTTATACATTTATGGTATAATGATGATTAATATTTTGTCATCTTCATAATCTGATCTTTATTTTCTTATATGTATAAGTTATGATATATTGTCATTTACATGTTTTTCAAATGCTGCAGAAATACATAATTTGAACTCTCTTATCACCCAGGATATAATTAACTGAAAGTAATGATATCATTTTGTTTTTGGTCTTACATGAAATGGATTTCTAGAAAAAATGACATTTTTTGTTTTTCTTTAACAGGAATGGTTTTTAGGAAAAGCATTGCATGATGAAGAATCTACAATAATTCACCATTATGCCTTTTCTGAAAATCCTACAGTTTTTAAGTATCCAGATTTTGCTGCTGGCTGGGCCCTTAGTATCCCACTTGTTAACAAGTAAGAATTTATCATTAGGGTTTTTTGGGGTTTTTTTTTTTGGTGGATCAGCTTTTATTTCCCTGAGTTCTGTCAGTGATGGATCTCAGGATCACAAATGAATTTTTCAGCTAGAGGCACTGCGTGATAGAGTGGGGCGGGGAGACCAGGAGTCAGACCTCTGAGGGTTCCTGCTTCAGTTCTGTCACTTATTAGGCCCCTCAGACAAATCACTCAACGCCTCGCTCTCCTTCCTGTTACTCACCTGCAAAATAAGGCACGTAGTAAGTTATGTGATTAAGGGAAAACAGTTAAGTCCTTTGAGAACTGTGCACATGGAAACGTTATTGTTGTGAAGGGACCTGGCTTGTTGTTGCTGTAACTTTGATCCCCAGTAAGAAAGTAGATTGTGAATGTACTGGAGCTGAGAGCTGATGGTTAATTATGGGTATATGTCATATACTTGCATCCTTCTAGGCAGGAGACAATGCTGGCGGAAGTCGCTGTACCTAATCATGCTTATCTTTCATATACAGCAGAGCTGCGGTGATGCTGTCTTAGATGTGGAAAAGGAAGGTGATTAATTTAAGGTGTAATTCAGGAGCTATATAGCTGTTGACAGAACCTTGTGAGTTTGAATTCTTTAGATTAATTATGTATTTTTGTCCTTTAGGGAATGAAAAGTTGATAAAGGTGGTATTTGCATCTTGAGATATAATTTCTCATTAAATATCCTGTTTCCAGGGCCTGTTATCTTGAGAAAACAGGGTAAAAGATAACTCATCATTCATGGCTGGCTAAAAGTTCAGCACTGTTCCCTTCGCACTGGAAAGTCTGTACAGCGTAATACCCTCCTTCCCAGGGCAAAACCTGTACAACACTCCCACAGCATGACCACCTGTATGGGGCTGGGGTGTAGCTTAGTGGTGCAGTGTTTGCCTAGCAAGTGTGGGCCATAGGTTCCATTTCTAGCACCACAGAGAACAAAGTCAACATCAGAAACAACAACAAAAACCTATAATTTCTTTTTAATATTTATTTTTAACCAATACACCACTACATAAAAATTATACGTGTAAATGAGGTATGACATGATGTCTTGATATGTAGAAGTCACTATATATTGTAGAAATCAAGTTATATATATCTGTCTCTCCATCTGTCTTCCCATTGATTATTTATTTATGATGAAAACTTCCAAACTCCTTTCTCCTAGCTTTTGAAATACAGTACATAATTATTTGTAATCACTGTTCCATACAGTGACATCTGGATATCTTCCTCCTGTCCACCTCTAACTTAGTACCCATTTAACCAACCTTTCCTCAGCCTCCCTCCCATCTCCTGTCCCAGCCCCTTGTCACCATCACTGCACTCTCAACTTCTGTGAGACCAACTTTTTTGTTTTTTTGAAACAGGGTCTTGCTGTGTATTCCAGGCTGGCCTTGAACTTACTGTGTAGTCCAGGCTGGTCTCAAACTCATGGTGATCCTCTTGCCTCACTCTCTAGGTGCTGGGATTACAGGCACGCACCACCATGCCTGGCTTGGAGACTAGCTTTTTTTGTATTTCACATCTTGAGTGAAATCCCGCAGCATGTGTCTTTTTGTGCCCGGATTATTTTATTTAGCACAATGATTTCCAGTTCTAACCATGTTGTGGCAAATGACAAAATTTCATTCTTTTTCTTTTTTTTTTTTTTTTGGTTGCTTAATAGCATTCCATGCTATAAACATACCATGTTCCCTTTATCTGTTCATCAGTTGATGGGCATTTACGTTGTTCCCATCTTTTGTGTACTGTGAATAATGCTATAGACAATATGGGCATGCAGGTGTCTCTGCAGCATACTTGATACCATTTCCTTTAGATCACTACAGCCTGTAGCAGGGTAGCTGGATCGTATGGTAGTCTCTTTCTAATATTTTGAGGAACTTCCATACCGTTTTTCATGCTGTTCTAGTGTACATGTCCACCAACAGTGAACATGGGTCCCTTTTCCCCCACATCCTCAATAGAATTTATTGTCTTTTATCGTTTGATAATAGCCATTCTTATGGGAGTGAGGTAATATCTCATTGTGGTTTTAATTTGCGAGGATTCTCTTTTTCCCCGCCCAGATCAAGCATGTCTATAATCATCGGCACAGTTTCCCCTGTGTGTTCTTGGAAGGAAGAAGGGCTGAGGGACAAAAAGAGATGGTTGCCATTCCCTCTCATCCTCCACCGGTTTGCCTGACATTGCTTTTCCTAGGGAAGAGGACCATGTGCTTTACCCTTCAGCAGCCAAGGTCTTGTTCTCAAATTGAATCCACTTGGGCAAGCAGCAGCTTGAAGGCCAGGAGTTCCCAGAACACACTCTTCTATTGCTGTGTGCAGCAGTCTTGCATTTGGGACCCAGTTCAGCTACCTTTGTTTAGCCCAGACTTAAAAAACAGAAGCCCTGAGCTTCACGTGTTTGACTGAGTCCCTGTTCCTTGTCCTCTTAGGATTTTTTCCAGCTATGGCTGAGGAGGCTTCCCTAGTCCTTCCTCACTCACTTTGCTTCATAGCATGGAAAGATCTAGGTTGAGTTTCCATGGGAAAAGTTCAGTGTGGCTGCAGTTTCTCTGACTTGGAGCTTTGTTTATTTGTTTTTTGCAGTTCTCAAGATTGAACCATAGGCTTTGTGCGTGGTAGGAAAGAGCTCTATTGACCCCATTGACCCACACCCTTGACTTTCAGGCATTAACGTATGATCTGATCTGCGGATCATTGTGGGCCTATGAACTATGCCTTCTGGCCTCACTACTTGTAAGATATGGACCACAGTCCAGGCAGGTTCAGATGGCTCTGCTAAGACTTACTTCCTATCCTGTGCTCACCAGTCTTGTGAACTATGGTTCCAGATGTAACACTAGCCCAGGAGTAAAGAGTCAGCCTTGTGCTATGATTATGTGGAGATCTCATAGGAATGTGGGAGGAAATCCTTCAGGAGACCACAGGTTCATGACCCTTTCTAACGTCCTGTTCTTTAGGTCATTGAACACATCTCTTGTTAGCCAAGAGTGCAGCCCTCATATTGGTCTTGGGTCTTTTTTTTTTTTTTTTTTTTCTGTTTTTCTGTTAGGAGAGAGAACTGAGAGCCTTCTCACTGCATGCTATGTGTCATAATCAGTTTGGGCTGCTATAACAAATGCCATAAGCTGGGTGGCTTATCACTGACAGAGGTATGTATATTGCTCAGAGTTCTGAAGGCTGGAGAAGCTAAGACCAGAGCACTTGTACATTAATTGTCTGGTGAGGGCCCTTTCCTGGTTCATAGACAGTGCTCTGTTATTGTCCTCATGCAGTAGAAGGAGCATATAAGCTCCCTTTCATAAGGTCACTAATCCCATTCATGAAGGCTCCGTCTCTATGACCTAATCATCTTCTATAAGCCCAAAGGCCAGGTTCCTTAGGACATCATCTTGGTTAGATTTCAGCACAGGAATTTTAGGAGACACAAACATTAAGACCATGACAGTAGGGTGTGAAATTTAGACAAATCTAAGCACTTCCACCATTATTATGATGTGATACAGTGGACCCTTGAGTTACAACCATACCAATGACTTGGGTTATGACCAGAATTTTAGGTTTACTTTATAACCAAAGTCTTGGAATGCTAAGACCCGAATGCTGGTGACTTGTGTGGTTGTGCGCAGACTTGTGATGCCAGAAAGGCATATGTAAGGATACACAAGCATCAGTCTGAGCCCAGGTGCATGTGTTTGTAGATGTGATTTTGGTCAGTGCAACATCAGTCTGAGCCCAGATTTGTGTGTTTGTAGATGTGATTTGCTCAGTTCTTTATGTAATCACTACAGTTACGGCTATCAAAATGGCCCCAAGAAAACTAGAAAAGCAACCTAGAAAGGAAGGGAAGGTAAAGAAGCTACTTACAGTTGAAAAGAAGCAGGAAATTGTGGAGAAATATGAGTGGTGTCATATGACCCATCTCACTAATGTGTACAGCATGTTGAAATCCACCATCTCGACAATCTTGCAGAGGAAAGATTTGTGTAATGGAGCTAGTGTGGCTAAAGGTGTTTGGAAAGACCAGTTTCCTCACAGTTGAAAATCTGATAAGAGCAGAAGCCTCTCATCAACTGTGATAAAACTGGTCAAATTAGTAAGTCAGGATCAACAGTGTTAGATGAAGTACAAAGGCTTTATTAGTGTGGATAAACAAAAGGCAGGTGGCAAGTTATAGTCTGTCTGAGTCTATGACTTGTGAAAAAGCTAGGGCTATAAATGTACATCTCATAAATGATAATCCATAAACGTGTAATAATAGTAAAACATTTTGTTCCAGTAAGGGATGGTTTCACAATTTTAAAGTGAGGACTGGAGTTTGTAGTGTAACTAGGCATTGTGAAGCAGCCAGTGCTGATGAAAGGGCTGCTGAGGATTACATACACCACTTTGAAATGATGACACAGAGAAATGGCTTTTGCTTTCATCAGATTTTCAACTGTGATGAAACTGGTCTTTGCTGGAAGAAGAAAATGCCCACGAGAACATGCATTATCCAGGAAGAGAAGAAAATACCAGGTCACAAGCCTATGAAGGACAGGCTAACCTTATTGCTATGTGCCAATGTGAGTGGTGACCTCATGATAAAGCCTTTCTTAGTTTATCACTCTGAGAGCCCTAGTGTGTTCAGAAAACATAAAGTCATGAAGAATAGGCTAGAGGTCATGTGAAGATCTAATGTAAAAGATCTGGGTAATAAGAGTACTTTTTTGTTGAGTGGATCAGGGAGGCTTTCTGTCCTGCTGTTAAGAAATATCCAGAGAACAAAGGCAAACCACTCAAGACACTCCTCCTCCTGGACAATGCTCCTGCTCACCATGAGATTTTGAAGAAAAGTTGGCTGAAGAATTCCCATGACTCTCAGCTGGGTTCTTTTCACCTAATACAACTCCTCTACTGCAGCCTATGGACCAGCAGGTTATAGCAAACTTTAAGAAGCTATAAACCTAGGAGCTGTTCCTGAAGTGCTTCCAGATAGTCTCAGATATAGATTTAACCCTTAAAGAATTCTGGAAGGAACATTACAGCATCCTTTCCTGTGTAGGTTTATTTGAGAAGTCCTGGGCCAATGTATCTCCAAGGAAAAAAGTATAGCCTAAAGTTATACAGAAGAGAGACTATGAAGGCTGTGTAGAGGAGCCTGAGCCTTCAATTGACCCTGTGGTTGATGACATTGTCACTATAGTAGAGTCCATTGGCCTGCAGGTAGGCAGTGGTAATGTTGAGGAACTGGTGGAGGAACATGTAAAGGAGTTGTCTACAAAGGAACTTCAGCATTTTCTGGCTGAGCAATAGAGAACGGCAGCTGAGGAGCTCTGAAGAGGAGGGGGAATATCAGCAAGTAGTGCAGCAAAGTTCTTTTTCAGAGATAAAGAAAATTCTGAAAAAATGGACAGAGCTACAAACATTTGTAGAGAAAACCCACACAGATAGAGAAAAAGCCATTTGCTGCATCCACTTGGTTAATGACAATGTCATGTCATACTATACAACAGTGTTACAGAAAAGACAGAAACAGACAACTTTAGACCAGTTTTTAGTTCTGAAATGGGTGAAACCTAGTGAACCAGAGCAGGTCCTAGGGAGCTACAGATTCTCCCAAGGAGACAAAAGACCCCAGAGAGCCAGATTCCTGATGTTCTTATGGAAGGGACTCCCCTTCCAAACAGTAACCACTTCCATTTCATCCCCTCATCCTGCCGCCAGAGATGTCACCTTGAATGGTAAATATAGTATGAAATTATTGTTTCTGGTAAACTACACACATTTTATAACTTTTTGGTGAGTATAGTAGGAAAATTATTCATGTTTCTGGTAAATTACACACATTATATGACCCTTTTTATTATGCAAAGGTTATTCAAGAGGTGCTTTGGGAAGTTCAGAATGCATTATGGGTATTTCCTTGTGGAGGACCACCTAGGTGACTTTCCTTGACTTTCCTTGAAAGACTTCCTTTGGGCTGAGCCTGATCTTATTTCCATGTATTGATATGTACAGAGCTGGCTAGGACTTTTCCTTATCCCTTCAATTTGCTTTAAGCAGTGCATATCAGTCTAGCCCAGGTGCTGATGGTAATCTTTAGAGATGGCAGGCGCGTTTCCTCACCCCCTGTTGTTCCCTCCAGTGAGCTGGGATGAGGTGGAATGTGTGAGCCAATGCTCCACACTGTCCACTGGGATTGAGCCTTGGGAATAGAGACTGTGACTTCCTTAGGGCTTCGGAGATTACACACCAGAGCTGAAGAACCAACCCCAAAACACTAGATACTGTCTCAGTTGTGTTATGCAGATTACTGTTTTTGCATATCTCCTGTCTGCATATGGTAGAGGGAATTTCGGGCCTTCTGCCCAGCCCAGCTCATGGCACTCATGTATTTCCCGCCACTCTCATAGTCATTCATCCTCAAGCCGCTCCTTTCTTCACAAATGAATAAAATCTGGGTCCAGTCCTGGGTATAGGCCTTTGTTCCGGATAGCCATCATTGTGGCCGGTCTCAGGAACCCTTTGACTCCCCACCATTTTGGATATATCATTGTGTCTTTATTTTACACCGTGGGTTGCACTGGAGGTGGTAGATTGGAATTAACTTATTTCGATTCCAATAACCTTTCCATGGGATTACAAACATAAACTTCCTGGGATGTGATGAGGACTGGGACGGGCTTGCTATATTTTCTTATTTCTTTTGGAAAAATAGTCTTGACTTACCAACAATTTGAGTTACACTCAGCCTTTGTGAACAAATTGAGTTTATAAGTCAAGGGCCTCTTGTAGGAGAATGAAGCACGAGATTACCTGAATTTAGTTTTATCTGTTTTATAGCACTGAATAGTGACCAAAAAACTGTAGAAAAAAGTCAATTAATACCCTACTTCTTTTGTTGTTTTTTTGGGTTTTTTTTTCGGTACCGGGAATTGAAGTCATGACCTCACACTTGCCAGGCAAGCGCTGTGCTGCTGAGCTAAATCTCCAGCCCCCGAATACCCTACTTCTGTAGAATGTTTGTGTATAGTTAATACCTTACCTCTCCTCCCTTTTGCCTGTCAACAAAAACAAAGTAAAAGTATAGACTGTACCATAGTAACAAATTCAAGGCTCTAATTATTTTAGACTATTTTTTTAATTTCTTGATGCAGACATATAATCAAATAAAATTATATAACCCATCCAACGTACCATCTATCTTGTGGCCAAGATACATTTTAAAATGATTTTCTAATGGGAGATACTTTTTTTTTTTTTTGGTACAGGGAATCGAACTCAGGACCTTGCGCTTGCTAGGCAGGCACTTGTGCCATTGAGCTATATCTCTGGTCCGAGATTCTTATATATACTCTAAAAAGTTGGTATTCTACTTACAACTAAAGCAAGTTATAAAATACCCATTATCCCTATTAACTGCTAGATTGAATCTTCCAAGTTGGTTTCTACCCGTTTCAAAACATATATGCTCACTTTATTTCCTCCCGTTATTAGGAACTGTATCAGTTCAGTTTTGGATGCATGCAGCAGGAACAACTGACCTTGATTAAGGGAATGTTATTGCTATAGCTGGAGACAGAGTCTGTGGTTGGTGATTAGGAAGTGTAGCAGTGTTTTTGAGGACCCGGATTTTTTCTGTCTCTCCTGCTTATAGTGCATGGCATCAGTTTGCCCTAAATCTGGTTCCTTTTATGGTTTCATTGTCTAATAAGGGCTGCATGTTTCCTGTTTATCTTCAGTAGTAGAGAACCTCTCCCTCCATGGAAAGTAAGTGCTTATCTAGTCTAGTTGGTCCAATTTAAGGCACTGTACCAACCCTGTAGTTGCCAGGGAATTTCAGTGGTTTGGTTGGCCCTGATTAGTCAGACTGTGACCCTGGAGCCTATTTCTTAGACTCAGCATTTAATCAAAATCAGAATTCTTGTAAGAAAAAGAAGAAACTGCATTGTATAGACATGAACATTGCCCACTACAAAGATGTTGATCCTTTCTGTTTAATTTCTTTGACTTGATGGCTCACTTCTTATTTTTTTTGTTTTTTTATTTTTTAATTTTTTTATTTTAGAGAGTAGTACATAAGAAACAAACAAACAAAAAAATAGAACAGTAGCAGCATACCAGTATCACAAACATAAACAAATCAAAGCAAAAGCATTCAAAGTGATATAGGGTCTCAAGACAAATTAAATCAACAGTGGTTATTATGTTGCATATCGCTATCCTCAACTACATTGCTCAGATTATCAGATGTAAGAATGAAAGATTGCTCAAACCATTAAAGAGATTAAGAAAATAATTCTTCAATAAAACATTAGAGATATTAGAGAGTTTGACTAGACAAGATGGTAGGAGTTCCTCATTGTAATTCCATTGCATATTGTTACCTTCAGATCAGTTGCTCAGACCACCAGACACAAGCATGCAAAGTTGATGGCTCACTGCTGAGGCAAATTAACAACTTGCAGTTACTTAGGTGTTCCTTCTGTCCAAGTTACCATGACAAACTGGATACCTAAAACACATTTCCCAACATATTCTTTGTTAGACTGTTTTCCACCAGAAATCGTAATTGAACTTGTAGACCTGTATCAGTGAGTTGAGTGGTACTATCTACTGCTTAACATTTCTAGCAGCACATGCTGAAGATTAAAATTGGACCCAAATCTTTTACCATGCATTAAAACTTAAGTTGAAATGGATCTAAGGTCTAAATGTTAAAACAGAAACATTACATCTGCTGGAAGATAGATTAGGTAGAACTCTTGAAGACACTGGTGTATGCAAAGACTTTATGAATAAAACCCCAGTCACACAGGAACTGTCATAAAGAATCAACAGCTAGGATCTCATCTTATTAAAAAACTTGCACAGCAAGAGGAACCACCAACAGAATGAAGAGATAACCCACAGTGTGGAAAAAAATGTTTGCCAGCTGTTCCTCAGACAAAGGATTACTATCAAGAACATATAAAGAACTCAAAAAAACAGACCTCCCAGATTTAAAGACCCAATCCAAAAATGGGAATCTGGGATGAATACACACTTCTCAGATAAAGAAATACCAACAGCAAATAAATATATGAAAAAAATGTACAACATCACTGGTTATTCAGGGGTGCAAATTAAAACACTGAGATTCCATCTCATTCCCAAAAGAATGGCTATCATCAAGAAATCAGCCAATAACAAATGCTGAAAGAGCTGTGGGGGAAAAAGGAACCTTTTCTGTTGGTGGGAGTGTAGACTGGTGCAACCACTGTGGAAATCAGTGTGGAGATTCCTCAAAAAGTTAGGATTAGAGGTCCCGGTTGACCTACCTTGTCCCCTTCTGGGTATCTTCCTAGAAGAATTAAAAACATCGTACCACAATGATATAGGTGCACTCATGTTTATAGCAGCACAACTTGTAATAGTTAAATCTTGGAAACAACCCAAATGCCCACCAACTGAGGAATGGATAAAAAGATGTGGTCTTTTTATACGCTGGAGTACTACTTATCATAAAAAAGGATAAACTGGTGACTTTTATAGATAAGTGGATGCAACTCGAGACCATACTCATAAGTGAAATAAATCAGACACACATATGTAAACATTGTATTGTCTCCCTAGTGTGAGAAGCTGAAAGAGTAAATAGGATTTTAAATGTATAATAGATATTGTAAAATGGGAAGAACCTTCAAAAGTAAGGAGAAACTGAGATAGGGGAATGGTGAAAACAAGAAAGGGAAAAGCAAAAAAAAGTATATATATCTGTATATATATATTAGTTAAGATAGTTATACTACTAATTTCTCTTAGTTCACTGAAAAGTTTCAAAAGAAAAGTGCTCATATTGTTTGCACAATTAAATGCCAGTATCTTGTACTCTGCTCTAATTTAAAGATAACAATATACAATGTATTAACCATTGTTATCTTCCTATTATCTTGTTTGAAAATTTTATTTTTTTCTCTAAAAAAAGCATTTCCAGCAAAAGACTCACATGATTACCTAACATTCCCTGGTGATCTGTCTGCATTATTTTACAGAAAGCTTGCATCTATGGAGAAACTCTAATTAATTTCCAATAAGATGATTTCTTCAAATGTGTGTAATTACAGAAAACTGCTGGTTTTCCTTTGTTGTCTTGCTCTGTTCATTGATTCATGGGTGGGACTAGAAAAGTGAGCTTGAAAATTTTCCTGTTACCGATTTGAAGGGGCACAAGATCTTCTGTCCACCCCAGTTTAGCTGGTTATGTCATTAGAATTGTGTTACTGGAGATATGGCTTAGCAGATATGGCTTAGCAGCTTCTAAAGGATAACTGAGTACCAAATGTTGTGGGGAAATGTGTTACCTGAGTAACTGGAATTTGTGGTCTTCATTGGTTTTTGGCATTGCTGGTTACTAAAATGCACATTTGAAAAAAACTATGATATATTGATTGATGCATAGGAAAATGAAAAGTATGTGCCACTATTAGAGATTGCCTTTTTTTTTTTTCTGGTACCAGGGATCAAACTCACGACCTTGCACTTGCCGGGCAGGCGCTGTGCCTCTGAGATAAATTCCCAGTCCCCACCGACTGCCTTTTAACTTAGGTGAACCTCCTGTGCCACCTTAGGACCTGCACATTTTTTTTTTTAATGGATAAAAAGGTAAAACAGAATTTCATAACAAAACAATGTGAGAATAACAATAGTTGATATACTTCATATTGTAATCTTCAAAGTAGTTACTCAAAGTACAAGATACTGTCCAATCGATGTTAGCACAAACCTTCCTTTTCAGTGAACTCAGAGACACTAAGCTTAGCTATACTTAGCTATACTTAGCTATACTTAGCTAACTTGCATTTTTCTCCTTTTGCCTTCCTTCCTTTCCCCTTTCTCCTATCCTAATTCCCTTTTCCTTTTAAACAATTTCTTCCCATTTCACAATATGTATTGTGCATTTTAGACCTTATTTACTGTTTCAATTTCTTACAAGCAGAGAGACTATATGATGTTTATGTGTGATTCAGATTTATTTCACTTATGAGTATGGTCTCAAGTTGCATCCATGTACCTATACAAGTCTCCCCTTCTTTATGACTGAGTGGTACTCCAGTGTATAAAAAGACCACATCTTTTTTATCTATTTCTCAGTTGATGAGCATTTGGGTTGTTTCCAAGAGTTAGCTATTACAAATTGTGCTGCTATAAACATGGGCGCATATATCATTATAGTATGATGTTTTTAATTTTTCCGGGAAGATACCCAGAAGGGGAATAGCTGAGTCAGTTGAGACCTCTAATCCTAACTTTCTGAGGAATCTCCATACTGATTTCCACAGTGGTTGCACCAGTCTACACTCCACCAACAATGGAGAAGTGTTCCTTTTTCCCCACAGCTCCTTCAGCATTTGTTATTGGTTGATTTCTTGATGACAGCCATTCTTTTTCGGGTGAGATGGAATCTCTCTTGTTTTAATTTGCATCTCTTGAATGACCAATGATGTTGAACATTTTTTTGTACATTTATTTGCCATAGCTCAAAGCATCAACAACTGGGATCTCATCTTATTAAAAAGCTTTTACACATCAAAAGAAAGCACCAACAGAGTGAAAAGACAACCCACAGAGTGGGATAAAATTTTAGCCAACTGTCTGTCAGACAAAGAACTTCCATTTAGAACATATAAAGAACTGAAAAATCTCAGACCCATAAAATTCAAAGATGCCTATAAAAGGGCATCTGAGATGAATACTTAGGACCTGGATGTGTTTTCAAGGTAACTGGCCTAGGTGTGAAGTTGCACTTGAAGCTGACTTTTCAACAGAACATTTGTGTCTTTGGGCTAACTGCAACTGGGTTGTTGTGGGCTCCCTGGGCTGCAAGAGGTAGCTACTTTAAAATACCAGTGTGTATATTGGTTGGTTCTTCCATCCATTGCTATCTCAAAGAAATTCCATAAGTAGTTTTTACTCCCTATGCCTCACCCTGAGTTTTTCCTGAAAGAAAACTTTTCAAGAACTGAATGAAAAGGAAACTTAATATGCTTGTTTTAAAAAAACAGCTCATATTTAAGGTAAAAAGTCAAAGGTGTTTATAGAAGGGGTGTGTGTGGGGCTGGGGATTTAGCTCAGTGGCACAGCACCTGCCTGGCAAGATCAAGGTCGTGAGTTTGATCTCCAGTACCGGGAAAAAAAATAAAAGAAGGGGTGTGTGAAAGCATAGTCCTCAATAGTAGGTGTCACACACCACTTGATCATCTCTGATTCTGATCATCTCTGTGCCCTTTGCCTGTGGCAGTCAGCCCAGGTATGATATTTTCTGTCTGTGGAGTCTGAATGAGATGAATACTTCATGGTCTGATCAGATTTTGAAGGCACATGCTATGAGTCTAAATTCTAGAGTTACCTTGATAAAGTTGACTTACAAAAACTGATTCCAACTGTGCAGACTTCAAGTTGGATTGGATTCCATTTGCCACAGCAGGTTTTTTTTCCTCTTAATATATATCAGGAGTATATCTGAGAATGTACTTTCTCTGTGAATCTCACGCGCTCATTCTGCCAGGTCTGTGGGCCGATATGGAACTGGATTGTGACAGATACTACATGGGCCTTCTTCTGTTGCTTCCTGCTGCTAATGTATCCCGATCAACTATGAGGCAAATGCTTTATGACTAAACATAATCTATAATCTGCATCTGCCTCATTTGTCTTTCCTGTAATCAGAAGAATATTTTTAAAAATTTTAATTGATTATACATCAATATACATCAGTATACATCAATAGTATGATATTTATGTGATATTGTGATAATATGCTTAAGGCGTAATGATTACATCAGGGTAGTTTTTCTTTTAGCTACCTTGAATATACAATGAATTATTATTAACCCTAGTGACCTTACTGTGCTATAGAAAAATAGAACTTAATCCTGCTAAGTGTATTTTTATATCTGTTAACCAACATTTCCTATGCCTACCTCCTTTATATGCATCCTTGGTACTTATAATTCTAGTGTATAAGAAGTGAATTGTTAGAGAAATTTTTCATGTCCCAATCAGAATAAGGTATAATTAAAAACTCAGTAAAAAAACTTTTTTTCCCCTCCCACCCAGCCCCTTTTTTTAAAATTTATTTTTATTTATTTTTCAGTAAAAACTTTGAAACTTAATATGAGTCTTCCTTTTAAAATCACTATTTTCTTTGTAGTTAAAAATATATATTAGGGGATTGGTAATTGAAGCTAAGGACCCAGTGTTGAGTTCTGTAACAAATATAGACCAGTGTGGTATTTAAGTGATGTTTTGATAAATACGTAATTCTGCCTCAGTCAGCTAGAATGAAAGAATATATAGCCTTCCTTCACCGAAGGAGTTCGTAGTGCTCAGTTCGTCCAGTGAGGACCAGGGAGCAGTGCTGCTTTTACAAAGAGAATGTAGCACAGAGAGGGGTATGTACAGACAGATTTCAATGTCTGTAATAGGTTGCGCTTATATTCAGGGAGCAAAGGAAGTTTTCATTCTAGAGGGCAAGTCTGAAAAAGCTTCCCAGGGGAGGTGCCTTGGATTTGGTCTTGAGCTGGAAAGTGTTGCTGAGTAAAGGTTGGCTACAGACACACCAGGCAGCCGTCCAGTGGGGAGGATTGTGCTCAGTAGAGAAAGCAAGTACTAAGATGGCGGACAACGAGGGGAGCTCGGTTCTCACGGCCAGTCAGGATTTTGAGGCTTGCTTCTCTGGGAAAGGAGCCATAGAGGTTTTTTGTTTTTTTTTTTTTTGTTTTTTTTTTTTTTTTTTAAGAAAAAAGTCTTCAGTAAAAATAAGTGTTGTTCCCCAAATCAATATGCTTTTTTCCCCCTAAAGATACCACAACCTAACAATTCAGTAAGATTATTAAAAGTAGTAACTTTCGCTTCTCTATCATGGACACTTTTTCTTTTAACTCGCTCTGACCTTATTAAATGTAAGGGTTATTATGGTCGACAAAGTTCATGGGTTTTTCCACAAGACTCTGGATTGGATTGGATTGGATTGCATGTTGTTGAGCAGATGTTGAAATAATGAATGCTGTGTCTGCAGCAAGTTTTGCATTCATGTCCGAGTCCGTAAACCATTGTATTTTCTCATTCCTTTCCATCAAGGAAATGAAGCTCTTACTTTTATCTTAAAATTTATATTTGTATCTGCTTTCAAATATTAGATAGTTTCAGGAATATATTATTCTTGCTTGATACTTTCTCTGGTTAAAAAAATCAACTGTTTCTATTTTTTAGGCTCTCCGAGAGGTTGAAGAGTGAATCCTTGAAATCCGACTTTACAATAGACTTAAAACATGAGGTATGTCATGGCTTGTTTGATTAAAAGTCTTAGTAATGAGGAATTGATCTTGCTCGGGAGGTGTCACTCAGTGGTGGGACACTTGCCTACCATGCTCAAGGTCCTCAGTTTAATTAAGCCTCATGACACTAGAAACAATTTATGTCTTTTGATATAAAAGATGTTTTGTATTTCCTAAGAGTGTGTATTCCCGACCCACACCTTTGTTTTCCCTACTGAGGTAATTTCACAGCACTCTGGTGAGTTAGGTCCTTCAATTTTAAGCTAATTTTAATTATGTTGTTACAGGAATGAGACCAAATACAGGAAAAAATAGCACCGAGGAAGTTCATGAGGCAGCTTATTACACTGGTGGTCTTGACTGGGATCTCTCCCAAAGAGTCCGTCCAACCCGGTGGGGTCTTGGGCCTTTATAGGGAGAGGAAGGGAGGAGGTACAAAGGCAGACTTGGTGTAGTATGACTGGAGGGTTGGGTGACATCTTGGGTTGCTAAGGGAGTTTAAACGTTTCCGGTTACATCACAAGGCCATCAGTTATTCAAAGCATGGGTTATACAAAGGAATAAATGTCCTCTTACATTTTAAGTTACATTGCAAGGCTGTCAGTTATACAAAGGCAACAAAGACAAGGGTTACACAGAGGAATATTTCAAGTTACATTTTTAGGCCATCTGTTAGACAAGCTTACACAAAGGACGGAATGTTCTGTTATCAGGCTTGTCCCGACGTGGACATGTCCGCTTAGTCTTGGCAGACATCCTGAGCAGGCTTTCTTGGCAGGCTTTTATTTAAAATTTTAATTTCCCCCTTTAGTGTAGGTGGAGAAGAAGCAGTGAAAAATATTGAATCTCATGATTCATGATTCTTTCTTTTTAAAGTAGGTAGGTGGGTCCAGAAGTAGATTTCAGAAAACATGCAAAAATGCCATTAAATGTATCTCTGGTCTTAACTTGGTGCTTTGGCTATACATGTGCTGCTGTAGACGGGATGCTTGTGTGCATTCCCCCAAAAACAAGTTTAAGCAGGATTCTTAATGCAGTGGGCTTTGGGAAATGATTAGGTCATGAGGTTGGAGGCCTAATAAGGGGATTAGTGCCCTGATAAAACAGACCCCAGAGAACTGTTCCCTCTTCCCACCATGTGAGGACACAGAAGAGGGATACCACATCGGGATCATGAGGCAGATGCTTACTGGATATGGATCTACCACCACCTTGATCTTGGACTTCCAGTCCTCCAGATCTGTGAGGAGTAACTTAGTATTCCTTGTAAGCTACCCCACATATGGTATTTTGTTGCAGTAATCTGAACAGAATAAGGCATCTGACTTTGTTGTGTGCCTGTGCTTGGCTCTCTAGAGCCGAACTGAGCCAGTTGGTACCAAGCATGCAGCTATGGTGTACCATGCTGGGCCCCTGGCATCCATGGTTCCATTGCCTTTCTTGGTTATCTGTGACCAGTTATCTTGGAACAGATGACAGATGTCATTGCTACTAATCACTCCAAATCACCAGTAAGTAGGGTCCCTTTTAGGGTTAGTAGTTCATGAGCATGTCTGACTATCTGAAAAGTCTTGCTTTTCCCTCTGCAGGAATATTTATCTCATTGCATTGAGGGGACTCTTGACCTGTTACTCAGTTCATTCCTTGGGCAGCCTTCCATGAATGAAAAGTGCACACACAAGACTTTTTCACTTCTTGGGTGTTTTCAAACAAAACAGATTGTTTGAGGACAAATATACTTAGTATTCTGTTCTACAAAAAGCAAAGAATGACTTGTTGAAAACTACACTAGAAATATTTAATGAAGAGTCAGTTCTGGAATAGATACTTCGGCTTGAGATTCTATGAAATGTTCTAACATATGTGAAAGATAAAATCATTTAACAAAATGCCTGTGCAGCCTACTTGGTTTAAGAGAGAAATTATTACCAGTTGCTTTGAGGTCACGTATATGTTTCTTCTCAGTGGTGATGCCATTTGGTCAGAGATATGGAGAAAATGTTGTACCCTCTAGTTAGAGACTATATACTCTGTTCTCTGTTTATGAAAACTTAGCATGAAATAGGCCATAATGTAAGTTTAAAAAAATTTCAAATGATTGCTATATTAACTACAGTAATATTAAGTTAGATATAATAACACAGACACTGTAATACCATACCTAAGTATATTTGGTTACAAAGAAAAATGTATTATTTAGACAGTGGGTCATAGTTTAAAAGAAAGAAACCCAAAGCAATCACTCTTCAGTTCTCTGTCTCCCTTACTTTTCTTATCTTTGAAGACACATGAACGTATTTCTGAATAACATGTAGTTTTGCACCTTTTTGGACTTCATAGAAATAGAATTGCACCGTGAATTATTCTGATTTTAGAGATTGATCTGTGTTAGCACCTGCAGCTCCGGTTAACTTATTTGCACTTATACAGTTACTGTTCATGATCTCTTACCATATGTGACTGTGCCAAAATTCATTCATTTTATTTTTCCTTTCAGTGGGCTTCTGAGTGGCTCCCGTCTTTTCGCTGTTACGAGCATGGTTTCTGTGGGTATTTTGATGTGTGATATGAAGGTCATCTGCAAGGGTTTCTTTAAGGCAGAGGCTTTTAAATTTTTTTTTCTTTTTTTATTAGTACATGTTTACTGTATATAATGTTTACATTGCTTCTGTGACGTACATGACACTTTTTGTGACCCAGTATATTTGTTATTTGTTACTGTAGTTTTTGTTACTGATTTCTGACGTAGTATTTTTGTAGTCTCAATCAGTTATCTCATACATTTTTAGGCTTACTTGATGGCGTAACTCATGATCAGTTTTCACACAGAGAAAAGGGTGTGCATTCTCCGATGTGGGGCCGTAGTAGTCTTTCTCATCAGTCTGATTAAAGAATGTGTTCATTGTACTGGTCGGATATGTTCTCTCCTTCCTTTTTCCTTTTGTTCACTGTTGCTTCTTTTTTGGCGAGGTTGATTTATCATTTACTAAGGGAGCAATGTAGAAATTTTCCATACTAATGATAGATTTGACAGTTACCCCTCGTGGACTGTCAGCTCTTGCTCTTTGTACTCCGAGGCTATTTAATGCACCATGCTAGTTTAGAATTGTTACATCTCCTTAGGGGATCTGTCATCTGTAGTAATGGTCTGTTTTTATTGGCATAAAACATTTGTGCACTAGATTTTTTTGACTTCATAATCTTTCATCTTTTGAACTTTTTGCTTCTTTATTTTTAGATGTGTCTTCTTTTTTAAAGAGGATATGCTTTTTTCCCTTCTTGGTTTGACCATCATGATCTTGAAATCACATAACGCATTTATATTTTACATCAATTATGATTACTACTATATTTGGATTGATTTCTATCACTTTATCCACCCCTTCCTTTTCTGTTTTCCTTTTAAAAATTTCTTGCTTTCATTTCTCTTTTTCGTTTTAGTCCATTTTTTTCTTCCTTTACTATTTTTGGAAACTGAATCTTTCTTTATGGGTTATTTAAAATTTTTGTTTTGTTTTGTTTTGGTTTTCTTCCGGTATCAGGAATCGAACTCACAACCTTGCACTTACCAGGCAGGCACTGTGCCACTGAGCTAAATCCCCAGCCCCTATTTAAAATATTTTAACATGCCTTCTTAACGTAACAGTGGTTAAGAATGGGCATTCTCCAGTTAATGCCCAGAGGACTGAAGGACTTTAGAGTAGCTTACCTCTGTTATCTCACTCCTAACTCCTATTGTATTATTGTCCAGTAGTTTTACCCTCTCCCATTGGCTACTTTCTTTACTTTAACTAGTTAAACTTTGCACTGCCTTTACCATGTATTTGTCAGCATCTTTGGTGTACTATTCTATTTGATTGTTTAAATCTTCTTGGGATCATTTTAGTTCTTCCTGAAATACATTCTTGAGAGTCTCATATTCTCCCTTTTTTTTTCTTTTAAAAATATTCATTTCATAGTTACATCATGTGTACAATTCTTAATTGTCAGTCATTCTCGCTCAACACAGTGATATGATTCCAAGGCATTGTGGGGACTGCTGTATTGTTAGGAAATCAGTCCTTAGACTAATGCGGTTCCTTTTAGGGAATCTGTCATTTTCTGTCTGCTTTTAATAGTCTGTGACTTTGGTGTTCTACAGTATTGTATGATATATCTAAATGTGAACTCTTCTGCAATCCTACTTAGCATTCGTTGGTCCCTTATATAATAACATCGGTAAGCAATTTTTTGAAAAGTCTCAGCAATTGTTTTTGAGCTATTTTATCATCCCTGTTGTCTATCTCTTTAAGGAACTTCAGTTGTATCCTAGAGGGATGCATTTTTCTCTTACATGTCCCAATTTGATTTCTCACTGTGTTACCTTTTAGATAATTTGAGGGGCTTTATTTTTTAGTTCCTTTTTTTTATTCAGCTTATATAATATGCTGTTTATCCTAACCATTATATTTCCATGTTATTTATTCTTTATTTCAAGGGTTGTATTCACTTTTCAAATTTACCTTCTTGCATCATACAATCTCTTTAATATTTGCTCATGTTTTAAAGTTTTTCTTTTATAAAAGTACTGGGGCTGGGATTTAGCTCAGCGGCACAGCGCCTGCCTGGCAAGCGTGAGGTTGTGAGTTCAATTCCCCGTACCAGAAAAGAACAACAAAACAAATATGTTTAACATAGTAATTTTATAGTGTGTGTTTGATAATTCTGACACCTGACGCCTTATGGGTCTGATTAAGTTGTGCCTGCTTGCTCTTGTTCCTCATCTCATTTTTTTATAATTTTTGTAGAATTCCTGTGATTTTTCTCACGCTATTGTTTTCCTGACAGTTCTCTGTGGCTTCCATTAAGGCTTTCGGTTTCTCAGTGTTAGTGTTTGCTTGCTGCTAGCAGATTGTACTGTACTGATTTAGGGATACTTTACCGCATTTGACATGTTCTTATGCCTCACAAACCAGGGAGACCTAGCTTTAGGTTATAGACTCTAAGAAGAGATTTAGAGATTATTTTGCCCTTCATGTAGCTCCAAAGAGCCAGCTTTATGTGGGCGATTATTTTGCCTTATTTTGGGACCTCAAGGCCTCATTCTGTTCGCTCTCATCAGAAACTCTGTTTTCAAAGGTCAGCGGACACCTCCTGGCGTAACCACCTTGGGTGCCTCTTCCCTCAGGTTCTCCTTTTTACGGTTTTGCCCTCACAGCTGCAGTACTTTTGGGTTAATTTAGCAGTACATTTAAAACAAATTTAAAGACATGTTATTTAACATTTTTCGTGTTTTCAGCAGATCTGCCTTTCAGGGTATGTAACTACGGGACTGCAGGAAACTAGAGCTCTGATACTGTTCCTCACATCTGTCTCTGCAGTGTGTTAGAATATGTTCTTCTCTGAAATTGCTTGTCATGATTTTGGAAGTTTTTGGAGATCAGAATATTAATTCACGATCAGCTGTTTATTGCCAATAAAAGATCAGGTTGATTTTTTAGCATACATGACATTACCATATTTAAGTTTAAAGATCCGGTTAAATATTGAAGATTGATGTGATTCAACTAGCACTCCTTCTGGAAGGTGTTTTATGCTTTCCCTTGAGATACTTTTTGAATTTGTATACTGGTGGTGTTGGCTGTGGTCCTTCCTCATGCTGTTCTCTCATTTTGCTAGATTGCCCTCTACATCTGGGACAAAGGTGGAGGACCCCCCCTTACCCCGGTGCCTGAGTTTTGTACAGAAATTATGGACTCCCACTGTGCTACCACATTCCATTCCTTTCTGCCCCTTTGTGTAAGTAACCAAAGAAAAAGTTCATTGCCTTGCAAACCAAAGGAAAAATTGGCATGCCATCCATTACATTGTCCTAGTACTTTACATACTAAAAACAAACGAACAAACAACCTTTGTCCTAGGCGCACCAGAACCCCAGGTCTTGCATCTAGTGATAATCTGATAGGAAAGTGGTGTTGATACCCATCTTCCATATGAAAGGAGAGGGAAGCACAGCCTGGCTACCTCCAGTGGAAAGCCAGGACCTGGGAGCTGAGTAGTGGTGGGAAGGAAATCAAGTTTATTCAAGAGCTGGCATCCTCAGAATGTGGGAAAGCTTTTCCTCCGCTCAGGGAGTTCAGGGCACAGAAGGTTTTTAATAGGGAAGGAAAGGAGAACTAGAGGGCAGCGGGCAGGAAAGCTAAGGACTGAGCAGGATCTTCATCATCCAGGGCTCTGTCTCTTTTTCTGTAATGGATGCTGACCTGGGGCTCATTCCATACTTCTTTAGACATATTTTTTTCTGCAAGTTAAATTGCACAGTAATTTGTAGGCTTTATGTTAGTTGATGCACAGGAGTAAGGAATAAGGAGGTACAGGACACATTCTGATGTTATTTTAAAGTCACCAAATATTCTGGCTTCTGTGAATCTAAAGAAAGAATTATGTAGCAGTTATCAACTTAACTCATTTGGGTGCAGCTTTAAAATTGAGAATGCTGAGCAAACGGAAGGGGAAAGAAGAATGACTCTGCCGAAAACAACTCCCACAGCAGTGGCCATTGTTAAATGAGATGCTTCTTGAAGCACCACACAGCTGGGAGGGAGGGCAGAGAAGTTTGTGCCTGACACCTTCTCGGCCCTTTCACAGTGGTGTGCCAGGGTTATTTTTCTTTGTTGATGGTAGAGCATATGTTGATTGGAATTTTTATTGTTTCCTAGAAAGGCCGTTTTAGTCATTTTCAGGGATACCCAAGTCTTTGTCAGAGGTGCATTACCTTTACCATCTCAGCAGGTGACGCTGCTTTTGTTTTTTTTTTTTGTTTTGTTTTTGTTTTTTTGACGCTGCTTTTGATCTCACCTGAAACTTGCCGGAACTTTAAGAGAGCAGTTACTGGTTCTGGCAGGATTGTGGTCCAGTCCTCAGGATGAGCCTGAAGACCCTGAAACCCACTAGGTTGTTGACAGCTGTTTCCCATGAAGGGAAAATAAATTCACCAACCTCAAACAGTGTGGGTTGTTCTCAAGTCAGTCACTCCAAAGGCTGTGTGTGCCATCTTGAACAACACACACACACACACACACACACACACACATACGCTCCACAGTGTGGCAGTGGAGGGAACTGGTACTGTTTGCAGTTTCTAAGGAGGACACCAGTCTTTCTAGGCATAATGCCAGCCCGCTATCAATGCTCTTCCTCGGGCCTTGAGCAAGAGAACAGAGCTGGGGTTAGGTGTCACTTCGAACCAGCTCCAAGTGATGGAGGAGTCAGGACTGGTTGTTTTTGTAGGTCTAAGACAGGTAATAAAAGGGGGCAAAACAACCCCCACCCCCACCCTGTCAAGCAATTGAAGGCCTGGGGGTGTACTGTAGAGAAATCCCTCCGGGTGCTGCTTTCATCTGCATGACCCTTTCCCCAGGTGTCTGAAGTAATCTTACTTTTGGCAGAGGACAGAACATCCTTGACCTACACTTGGATAGCCAAAAAGGGGGTCATAAAAATAGCTTTCGACATCAAAGTAAAGCTGGGCCCAGAAAAGTGAGTCATTTCTTATTTTTACGCTAAATCATCCCCCTACTTCTTTCCCTTTGTCAAAATCTTCACTAGCTAGGAAAAGAAATGGAAAGTCACCTAACGTTTTGGCCACCTACTATGTGCTTAATAAATTGTAGTAATCATAGCACCCTCATGATGGTTATTCTTCCTATTTTCAGAAAATTTAAGAGATTTGTTACCGTGATTCACCATCTATAATCTGCTGAGCTAGGAAACAGGTCCAGCAATTATACTAGCAGCTTACAGGTTTTTTTTGTTTCCCTAAAACCTTAGCTTACCAAATAAGTTTGATATCCCTGACATCGGTTAATTTGAATTCTAGAGTTTGTAAGATCTAATGTGGGCATAAAGTTAAGAAAATGTTCACTCATAAATACATGCATTTTTTTCTTGCTTTTTAGGGAAAACCAGTGAAGAAAGAAGATATTTTTGTTGCAGTAAAAACGTGCAAGAAATTTCATGGTGACAGAAGTATGTTTTAGGGTATTCATTTTTATTGAGCTTTAAAAATCCAAGCTGTCTTTGCCATAAAGTACAAGCCAGTTAGAAATATAAGCAAGAGAGGAAATAATGGAATAACATGCTATCATGAAAGTTGTTATTTAATCAGTTTCACTCTTCTCACCACTTTATTCGCCAAGATCAGTTAGGATCAATTAGGAGGGACAGTTTTGTATTGAAATACAAGTGTCCAAAACTCTTCTAAATACTGTTTAGAGCAGAGTTTTTAAAAAATGAGAAATCTCGGCTGTGACAATCTTGGCAACAATATGTGCCTCACGGGGCGTTTGTAAAACAATGTCCCACTGTGTCCATGCTCTGAACTCTGTGGAGAATCTAAGGAAATGGCAAGATAGCAGAATGTCAGCAAGGAATGTATTTTTGAAGGCTATTCCTTTTTAAAAAATATTTATTTCAAATACCCCTGTTGGTACTTTTCAATAAAGACACATATTTGCTTGGGAGAAGACACATTGGGGAAAAAGGAAAAAGCCACTTTAGAGACAGTGACCTTTTCCAAAGAAACCTAGCATGCAGGTGAATGTTGTTTTGATTTATTGTTGGTGTCATTACAAAATTCTTCGAGGTATAGTGGTCATGTTTTGTTTTTGCTTTTTTTTTTAAAGTCCATCCTAAATATAAATAGACAGAATTTCTCTCTTCTTCAACCTCACACCAGACAGCACTTTTCTGATACTGAAAATTAGGCAATCCTTTTGATTTTCTAATTTGAGCATATATTTTAATTTTTTCCAGGAAAATGCTGACAATATGAACCAGGGGTGTGATATTTATGTAGGAGAGATTTCTAAACCAGCTGTCATTTTTATGGGATTGGTGTGATGGGGAAAATACATTTATCTACTTTATGGGATAACATAATGCACACAAATTATATTTTAAAAGGGAAGATGTTTCCTGAATAAAAAGTTTTATGGTTTTGGATTATAGTATTGCTTAAGTTATCAACATGAATTAAAATCTATCTCTAATCAGCAATATCCTAAATGTATGTTAACCATACACATGCATGTTTGCCAGAAATAGTTCTGTCAAACTTCAAATCCTACTAAATCTGACTACATAAATATATACAGTCATTATACAGAAAGATCTAAAATACTAGTAGGGATCTGTTCAGCAATTTAAGTAAGAGTTTCATTTATCAGTAGGAAATAGGAAGATAGATCTTTTAGAAAAGGAACCATGAGATGAAGGGGAAGAGAAAAGAATTAAGATGTGTTAGGCATATGTTCCAGGTGCCGCAGAAATACGAACATGTACTAAGAAAAATTTTTAAAAATATTTTTATTCATCATAAATTTATCTTAAACTCAATATCATTTTCCTTTCTTCATAGTCTAGAAGGGCTTTGTGGAATAATTTTGATACATATCTTTTTCTTTTCTTTTTTTTTTTTTTTTTGTTGGTACTAGGGATTGAACCATCCTCAACCCTATTTTTATTTTTTGTATTGAGACAAGAGTCTTGCTAAATTGCTAAGTTGCCCATTCTGGGCTCAAACTTGTAATCCTCCTGCCTCTGCCTCCTAGAGTGCTGGAATTACAGGCATGTGTCAGTAGGCCCTGAGGATAAATACCTTTCATAAAAAAAAGTGTTCGAGAAATGAACTAGGCCGTCTTCGATTTTGTTTTGGTTTGTAGCAAGCAGAAGTATTTGAGTTGATTTGATCGATCTTGAACCTGACCTGGAATACTGACTATTTTTGTAATACTAATGTTAAAAATGGTGCTGGTAGTATTCTGTAGTCTTAGGCCAGTGGCTGACTTGGTGGGGGGTGTCCCAACAGATGAGGCTTGCCACTTGACCCAGCTGACCAAAGAGGAAACAAGTGATTCTGAAAGCAGGAAAGAAATCTATCCAATGTGGCCACAGTAGAAAGGAGCAGGCAGACCAGTATCTTAGTTACTTTTCTCTTGTGGCTGAGACAAAATACCTGATGATCAAAATTCAGGAAGGAAAGGCTTATTTAGCTTCCACAGTTTGTGGAGGTTTTCATCCATAATCAGTTGACTGCAAGGCAGGGTGGCATGGCACAGGGGCTACACTGATGGTGGCAGAAGATACCAAAAGCAACAAGAACGAAAGAGGAAGAGAGAGAGAGCAAGGTTCTTTCCCTCCCTCATACTGTATGCAGGCTCCCTGCCCCAGGGTGGGTGTAGAACTCACACCCATCATCCCAACATTGGACCATGAATCAGTTACAAACTCTAGAAGCTCAATCCCATAATTGCATGAGGTTTTGCGGGGGGACAGCTAGACACAAACCATAACAACCAGCATTCTCAACCTTGACTTCAGTATATTGGCAATAGCTCTAGGTTTTATGTAGGGGAAGAACAAAGTGGGGCAAGAAGCATGCCTAGTCAAGAACAGGACAGTGACTTCTGGGTACCACCCTGGTGGTTTGGAAAAAGATGTAAAAATTGGCAATTTACAGTCTGTTGCTTAAGATGTCCCTGCAGATCTGGGAAGTGATTTAGTTACTCTTATCTTGCTCTCTTCAGCTTTGGAAAGGGAGGATTCCTGGCGTTAGTGGAACACATCCACATGCAGAGTTGAGCAGGAACCTGACCCAAAGTTTCAGGTAGCAGAGGAGACAAATGTGCAATGAAGGCAGAGATGCCACGCTTTAACCTTGCTCTTTGCCACCCACTGGACATCTAGGAAAGGAAAGAGTCAAGTGTTTCTAACCAAAGCAGCCTCTGTTGTAGTGGTGAGGCTGGCTTGGTAGCAGTGGCATTTTCCCCTTTGAAACACATTTTTCAGGTGACTGTGAAGCAGTGAAATTAGGGACCCTCCCTGTTGTATTTTTTATAACCTACAAAAGTATAAGTTTGTTCATTTTAATTTAGCAATATTGGATAATTTGGTTTTCTGATTTTATTTTATATGAGTGAAATAATCTTTTAGCTACGGAAAGGCTTTTATATGTAAATTTTGATTCAAATTGCTTTGAAAGTTAAAGAATCTTAAAAAGCCGTTAAGAGTGTTAAAAACGAACTTCCCAAGGTCAAACGTATTGATTCACTGAGGTTAATTTGGATTTAGAGTTCGCATGAGCCCTAACGGGTATTGTGACTCTTGCTTTCCTAGCTGGGTTTCTGTGGCAACCGTTTTTAAATTGAGATGTGTGGGTTCGAAGAGACGGCTTAAGGCAGCACCATCTTAGGGCCCCTGTTTCCTATTTTGCTCCGTGGCGGTGAAGCACTGGGCTGTGCCTCTTCTTATTTAGAAGTCTGGTCTACCCAGTGTGTGGCCCAAAGAATGATCCAGTAATCCTACCAGTGACAATGTCAATGCCACCATAAGTGGTTCTTACTGCTAATTTTAAAAAATGTTCCGGTGTGTTTTTTACATATACAGTAACCCATATTAAATTGCATGTTGACAGTTCCTTGTGATGTGACAGTTACTCAAAGCTGAGTGTGGAAGGATGCACTGCTGGCCCAAGTCCTTGTGGCCTGCTGAGTGGGGAGGCAAGACTTGAGTTTCCAGCTTCGGAATCCCCATGTTGTTTCTGCCACAGCACAACTATACTGTAATTTCCTTGGATGTTTGATGAACCCAACACTGTATAAATTGTCTTTGATATTTATGTTGATTCCCTGCTGTGCTCAAGGTCAGCTTGGCCTTGGCCGGAAGCTGTGGAAGTAGGCTTTCATTTTCACCAGCAGTGAGTATTACAAGGAATTGAAGCCCACATGCGATCTACAAGACACGCTGGGCTGGGAATTTAGACTGCCACCCTGTCCAAGCAAATTACTGCTACAGTCAACCAGGATACCTGCGCTGGGTCACCTTTTTCTTTTCGTGTTCTCTGTGTGCTCTGTGGTAGAAATACTTGAAGGAACAAAAGTTTAGAGGCAGTGAAGGAAAAAACATAGATGAAAAACTGCATTTGAACAATGGAGAAGGGGTTGCATTTGTGGGAAGAGTTTTATTAATGTTGATCACCTCGCTGATGAGGATGAAAGAGAGACACAGAAAGGGCAAATGTGTGTTAAATTCTTTTTAATACTCTCTTGGACAAATTGATCATAAAACCAACCTCCAAAATTTTAAAAACACATCTTAAATATGATACGTTGTTTGGCCTCACTGTGAAATATCTACATAGCTACATTTGCCTGGATTCTGATATACATGAACTAGAGCAGTGGTGGTGAACCTGCAGCACACATGTCATTTTTCTTTTAAAATGACAACTGTTAATATATGAGTTGTGGTTTGTAAACTGAAACCTCAGTATTCAGGTTTAATTGCAGCGTTGGCATTTTGTGATAAGTAGGTAGGTTTGGGGTTGCGGGTTTTTTTTTTTTTTTTTTTTTTTGGTTTTTCTCCGGTACCGGGAACCGAACTCACAACCTTGCGCTTGCCAGGCAGGCACTTTTTGCCTCTGAGCTAAATCCCCAGCCCCGGGGTTGCGGTTTTGTCTCTAAAAGAGGCTCCTTGTCACTGAATCAGAGCATTCTTAGAACATGGCTAGCAAAAACATGCTATTTTTTTGGTAGAGCAAAACATTTTGACACCATTGAAATAGTAGTGTCCTCGGAGGGGCAAGTGTTCAGGAGGATTTTCAAGAAACTTTAAAACTATTATGTATGATGATGAATCAGGCAGAGCATGGAAAAGATCTCTGGAGTTTTAATTTGCGGTTTGATGACCTCCTCTTGGGTTATGGGTTTGTCGTTGTTTGACACGAGCTGTCAGAAAACCTTAGGCCTGTCCTTGGCATCGCTCTGCCGTGCGGCTCCAGCGCACGCCTCATGCAGCTTGTGTGTGCTCATCAAATACTGGGCTGTGAATCGCTCTCCTGCTTTAGTCTCCCTCTAATTAAAGAGGTCAGATTGCTGTTTGCTCAGCCGTTAGCTCTTTTTCACAGCTTCCTGAGCTTTTAAAAGTAAATACCTTATTCAAGTTAAAAAGAGACAGAGCCTTTTTTCTGTCTTTACTGCTGTGATCTTGTCTGGAAGAGGCAAATTGGAACAAATTTATTAGAAGGAGCGTTTGGTGGCTGGGGTTCTTTTTGATGAAAGAGGCTTCATATACCTGGGCACAATCTGCTTGTTTAAAAGGTGAGGCTTGCATTAAGATGCAGACAGATGGAAGGCACACTCTAGTCAGATGAAGTGATTAGATTAATTATTGAAGAGTGGAGGGGGTCAGGTGTGGCCTGGCTCGGTTCTTTCCCTCACCGCTGAATAGCTAATGATGCTCCAGATTGCTTCAAACTCTTAGATCAGCGAGGAGGGATGCTTTTCCATCTTAGGTACAATTCAGTCTTTAAAATTAGGAATTAGAGTACAAATGTGTGTCCCTAGTGCCCTGCTGAGATGAGAAGGACAATCAGGGTTTTATGTTGTGGTTACTTAACACACACAGAGAGACAAAAGGTCCATTTGCCAGTCGAAAATAGCAGACTCTTCAAAATAGCTATTCAGCTTCGTGTGGTACATTTGATTGATTGAACTTTTATAGGATGTCCAAGTGTCAGTCTATTTTCATCCATAACACTACACAGTTTTGCAAGTAAATTCACCAGGGGTAAAAAAGTATGTTTCTTCACCTCCTAGTGAGACCCAGCTCTTACTTAAATCTAGAAAGCTCTAATAAAGATTAATGCCATTGGCACAGCTGGGTTTTTTATAGTAAAACTTTTACTTTGCTCCAATTTTGTTACCCTATGCCAGACTTTCTTGAAAAAGGCACTATTTTTTTATTATGTGGTAGAAAGCATGCATCTCTCTATTGAAAATGAGATATCATGTAACTCTCTAGAAGTAGATGGTTTAATTTTTTGAGGGATGCAGCACCTTAATATAATGTGAAATAGTTTGTAAATAATACAATGAACTCCTTTTAGAATTCAGACTGTGCTGATAACATAGGCCAGTATTTTAAAAGTTCAATTTAGCATGAACCCTCATTGGAGATAAAACCTTAACTTGCTATTTTAAAAGCCTTTACCTTCAAATCCTTTACAGCTAGAAGTTACAATAAAAGCATGGGAGTTACACTAATGAGAGACTGATACAAACTATTTAATGTATTAGGTACTTTAGGATCATAGTATCTTACCATATTAAATGTTTGCACTAATTTTAAGTGATTGTTAATGATGGTACCGGTTTTATACCCAAGGATTAATTACCAGTATGAATAAAAATTTTTAAATTACTTTCCAAAAATAGTCCTACACCTGTAAATGTGACTCTGACAGAATTCAGTCCTCATTCAAGTATTCATTGAGCATCTACTGTATCCTAGGCACTGTGCCAGACACTGGGAATAAATCATACAGAAAAGCTTACCTTTGGAGAAATTTCTATTTCAAAATAAGCCTGAAGTCAACTAGTTAGGTATAGCAGAGAGCTAGCTCACACTGATTAGGTTTTAATGTTATTTAAAGTAGATAATTAAGGATAAAGCACCTGTGCTGTTTAATAAAGCTATTAGACTAGAAGGACAAGGCTAAAGGCTGAGGAAATTGAAAGTAGGATTTACACAGGCTAAGGACCCACGCTGGGAACTGAGGCAGGTTCCTGACCTTTCTTGCCGCTTGTTCCGGCATTATGCAATGGATGTTTTACCCAAGAATGTGAACTTTTAGTCGCCACAAGCTGCAGGGAGCCTTTCCGGGATAAGTCCTCTTGCTTGTTATGTGGAAAACAAACTGCAACTGCAGCTCCAGGGTGAAGATTTTTGTAGAGCTGCGATTTGGGAGTAGAACAGAGTGAGGTTTTCGAAGAAGTTTTCCTTTTTTCTTGTCCTCCTCCACATCTGTCCTCTCTTAGTGCATCTTGGACCATTTTGACAGGAAGAAGCCTTCATAACTGTCTGCCTTTTATGTTAATAGAAAATGATCTTTGAAAATATAAAAATACTCAGTGGATAATTTGGTAATGATGTTACCCGTGTTCAGAATTCATAATTGTTTTTCTTAAAGGTTGATAAATAGTGGATTATAAAACAATGCACTTTTGCATATGAGTTAAAGGTATCTGAGCTGGGTGCTTGAGTTTGCTGATTTACCCAGCTAAATATTTAGATTTCACATTGCAGTGACAGTTTTTGCATATAATTTATTTTAACTTGGGTTGGAATCAAGGAAAATACACAATCTAATAAAATCTCACAAAGTTTCGTGAAGATTTGGTTCATCAGTGTTAAGATTTTTAAATTAATAGGGTCTAAAATCTGAATGCAGTCTTCTCTATTAGAACAACAACAGAAACTCCTTTTAAAACAGGTGCACAGATAGTAATTTTAAAACATGTACAGACAGAAGAAAACAATTACCTGGATATTTGACATATGAATTAACACCAAGTGGGAGCTGTCTGTATATCAGGTATGCAAACTCTGTGTCTGTTGAGCATCTAAACCTGAAATACCTTTTGTTTTCAAGAATTTATCCATTATTAGGCTGGGCATGGTGGCTTATACCTGTAATCCCAGCACTCAGGAGGCTGAGGCAGGAGGATCACTGGGAGTTTGAAGCCAGCCTGGGCTACAAAGTGAGTTCAAGGCCAGCTTGAACTGCATAACGAGACCCTGTCTCAAAAAGACAAAAAGAACCCCCAACAGTGACAATGAAAGGGCTGTGGGTGTAGCTCAGTGCAGAGACCTTGCGTTCAGTCCCTACTACCAAACAATTTAAAAAAATTTTATCTGTTGCTGATAGTTTTAAAGTCTACAGTGAATCTCAATTTTATTTCTTCCACATTTTTCAAATATATACCATTAATATCAGTCATGATATGCATCATGGATGATCTGTGGTGAGGCCACGCTTGCTATAGATTTGGGAACCCTAGTTAAAGTCCCTGGGCAGCAGCACGTACTGTTGGGAAAGGTCCTCCGCTCTGAGAGGGATCATACACGTCTCAGCCACAATCACACCCACCATTCCGCTCTGCAGAGGTATTTCAGTTGCCATTGTGTTAGTCACCTTTTCCTCACTGTGACCACATGCTTGAGAAAAGCAACTTGAAGAAAGAGTCATTTGGGATCGTAGTCTGAGGTCTGCCAGGTCCATGGACTCAGGCCTGTGATGCTGCCCAGTATCCTGAGGGAGTGTGTGGCGGGGAAGGCTGCTATCCTCAGGACAGCCACAGAGCAGAGAGGGCGAGAGAGCCCAGCAGCCGGCCACCAAGCCTTCAACGAAAGGAGCCTTTTGGGGGACATTTCGGATCCCAACTGCAACACCCACCCGACAAAAACATGTTTAAAAAATGCATTTATGGGTAGATAAAATGGAACAACCAATAGGGAAAAGAGGAAGATGAATTCATTGAAAAGGAACGTTATAAACAGACTAGAAAATTTGTTGTATGGAATAACTGTATTTATCGCCAGAAATGAGAAATTGACTCTACGCCATTTAAAAAATGCTTCAGGGAGAGAGTTTTGGCCAAGTGCTGTCATCAGCGGACAATGCTGCCGTTTCTCGCAGGTGAAAGCAAGCTGCAGGTCTTGGGACACCTGAAGTGTAGTGCCTGCTTCCCTTACAGCCCACTATGCTGTCATTTCGAGTTTTCAAGCCTCCTGTACTACTGTATCAATGATCTCCGCCTCTGTCTTTTCAGTACCCATTGTAAAGCAGACCTGGGAGGGACAGGCGAGTGTCGTGGAGTACTACAGTGACTATGCAGATAGTGCCATCCCTACTGTGGATTTGGGAATTCCTAACACAGACAGAGGTGAGTCCTTCGTTCTTCCTCCTCTTACTAAAAACCCTCATCCTGTAAACACAACTAATTAGAATAAAATGAAATATGTAGCGCTGTAATTTTTGCCTGTCGTTTTTTTTTTCTTCTTCCTTTGCCCAGCATCTTTCCCTGCAGGTGTGGAGTGATTCTTAACATTATAGACTTTGTAGCAGAAAGAGTTGTACATTTTTAGTCATTTGTATTGCTGTGGAGTCAAAGAACAGGTTTTTCTTATCTTCATAGTGTATCATGGCCATAATTGGATTCGCAGAGTAACTTGTCATCTTCCCGTATTGAGTCTCCTAAATGTTATGGTCTGGTTCACGTTTCTTACGCATCTCTGAGTAGCACCTGACCCCATTGCTGTACTGCTATGTACAGAGTAAGCTGTGTCGGGGCTGGGGATTTAGCTCAGCGGCAAAGCGCCTGCCTGGCAAGCGCAAGGTCGTGAGTTCAGTTCCCGGTACCAGAGAAAAACCAAAAAAAAAAAAAAAAAAACAGAGTAAGCTGTGTCATCTGTGTTAATCTTTTCGTTAGTATGTTGTTGGAAGTACACCTACTTTTTTCTTTGATGGCAGGTTTGCTAGTTAACAACATGTTTTTCCCTGTTTGTGGTACTGGGGATTAACCTAGGTGTGCTCAACGACTTAGCTGCATATCCAGTCCCTTTTTTCATTTTATTTTTGAGACAGTCTCACTGAGTTGCCCAAGCTAGCCTCAAATGTGCAGTCCTTCAGCCCCAGTTTCTCAGGTAGCTGAAATTAGAGGCCTGCATCACCATGCATGGTGAAATATTTTTTAATTGAAAATAAATGAAACTAGAAATTTGACCACCTCATTATTTGTCTTAGTGCTTACTCAGCATTATTGCCACAATGTTTTTTTCTTGGTTCCCCACACCCTTTTACAAATTTTTAAAAAAATAATATGAGTAGTAAACTGACTATTTTGTTTTATAGAAGTTTATTTTGATTGTTTTATAACATTGTCACTCATAATTCCTTAGCAAATAAAGTTCATGGTAGAATCAGAAATTCCTTTTCTATAATTACAGATTCTTCTGGCAAGTTTAAACATATTATAGAGACCACTCTTTTTTTGCAAAAACTTTTTTAGGCTGAATTTTTTCTAGTTAACCTTGCTTTTCTAAAACTTCAGTGTAGGCTGCTTTACTAAGTATTCATCTATTTACTCATTCTTTATTTGATTTTTTCGTGTATTTCTAGTTTGACCACATTTTGCGTGTATTTGTGTTCTTTTTGATCCCAAAAGCAAAAGTAAACAAGAGCTGAGGATGTAGCTCATTGCAAAGGCACTGGGTTCAATCCTTAGTACCACGTGACACACACACACAAAATCAAGAGTAAATAAAAGTGAAATTGAGTGGTTTAATATTAATTAATTAATATGAATTTGTGTTATACCAGGTCACCAAATACTTAGTTGAAATGAGGGACATAATCCTATTTATCAACTTGAATATTTCTCCTCAATGTTTTACTTTTTTGGCGGGGGGAGAGCATTTACCATGAAACCATTACAGTTTATCTGTTGATGTCTGAAGGACTGTGACTCTGTCTTACCTAGTACTGTATCTTTAATGCCTCTCTTCCTACCTGCCTCTGTATCTGACATGTTAAAAATTTAGTTGCACATATTCACAAAATACATGAATCAAGGTATAGTCTTCACTTTCGCGCCTTCACTTCTCCATGGTCATAGTGCAGAGTCCCAACTGTTCTTTCATAATCACATCTCCAAAAGAGAAGGCTCCTGGAGATGCTGTGAGACTGGTGACCTTCCTGTTTGTCTAGACAGAAGCTGGTTCCGTCTCTACCTCCAGGTATTTGTGTGGCCTTGCACAATTTCTCCAGTCCCTACAGTCTCCATTTCCCCATGGCTTAGACATCAAGTTCCTACCTATTCATTATGTCTGTGAAGATTAGAAATTAAAGAAGGCTGACTTCTAGGAAAATTTCAGATTATTAAGGTGGTCAAGATTCAACCTCATAACACTTAGAAAATTAAAAAAAATGAATTGTGTGTATTTTAGAGAAAATTAAATGTATCATACGTTTTCTTCTTAATGGTCATAGGTCATTGTGGAAAAACATTTGCCATTTTGGAAAGATTTTTGAATCACAGCCGGGACAAAGTGACATGGCTAGTCATTGTGGATGACGATACATTAATAAGGTAAGGAGTCCTTCTCACGCTAAGTGACTTTAACGTTTGTGTATCATCACATTTGAAAACTGTGGTAGGTACTCTGCTGTGGCCAAGATGGACGAATAGGGACGGGACTGACCTCCCCTCTGAAACAACCCCCAAAGGGACAAGAAGTATGAAGTAAAGGTTGTTAAGATACTGAACATTAGAGTGATGTGAAGCAGATGACTGTTAAGCTGTGTGCCCTAAAAGAGTTCCAAGCCACTGCTCAGATGCACACAAGCAGAACCTGCAGGCTCCTGGAGTTGAAGACATGGAGCTGAGGGTCTCAGGAGGCCAAGGCTGCTAGAGTTTGCACAACCTAGGACTAGAGAGAAGAGAGCTTCTCAGAAAGAAAGTACTTGAAAGGGAGGGTGCGCTTCAGTATTCAGTACTGATCAGCATGTCTGTATGTGGAAATTACTCAAGCCTGGGGAAAGAACCACCAGAAGGATTATAGGAAATGGTTTTTTTTTGTTTTTTTTCTGGTACCGGGAATCGAACACATGACCTTGCGCTTGCCAGGCAGGCGCTGTGCTGCTGAGCTAAATCCTCAACCCCTTATAGGAAATGTTTATTGACACTGACAAAGGGCTGGGTATGTTTTCCCACTATCTAGGCTAGAATATCTGTGATTCATTGGATCAAAAGTTACCAGGCATGCAAGACTGTAGGAAAATCATGTGGAGAGAAAAATAATTTGACATGAATTGTTTCAGAATGATTACAGTATGAGAAGTAATACTTATTAAACTGTTATTGTTAGTTACCATAACTATTCCACACAATCAAAAAAGAGACATGAAAGGTATAAATAAATCCAAAAGCACCTTTTAACTTTTTATAGTCTATAGATAAGAGCTGCAAAGTTATTTGAGATATAAAGCCTACTAAATGGGATAAACAGTAAGTTAGACATTATAGAAGAAATGGCAGTGAACTTCAAGATACTGTAGTAATAACTATCCAAAGTGAAAGACAAATATAAAAAATTTTAGAAAATGAACAGAACATCACTGAACTTCAGGATGATTTCAAGTAGCATCCCAATATATATTGTATATTATA
>NW_004955431.1:14537566-14540132 GCF_000276665.1 Chinchilla lanigera | reverse complement strand
AAATATTTTAAGAAATATTTGGGCAACCCACTCAGGTCCCCTTCTGTCTCTCTCTCAGACAGACGCTGTCTTTCCCCCAGTAAATATGTTCTGCCCTTACCCTCTGTTGTTCCTAAAATTCATTCTCCGATTTTAGAGAACACGAACTCATCCCAGGTATCTTTCAGGTTGGGAGTTTCTTTCCCCTATATCATTTGGAGGTCTTCCACCAAGATCGTTGGACCAAGACTTGAAGCTATATGCCTACGCAGGATGAAAATGCCTAGCGTCTATCGAGGGCCTTAGGACAGAACATCTGCGATCAACTATTATGACCCCTTTTGGCCTGAAGAGGCTGGAACAGTCATTGCCACTGTTCCCTTGCAGCAGTTCAGCTTACTTGTTCAGAGGGGGGAATGTTGTGAGCAGCTGAGTTAGGTGGAAGTGCTGTGGGCAGTCAGACAGGGCGGGGCCTTCCAGGGAGCCAGTGTGCAGGGTGAGATGCCTTGCGATTGTGGGAGAGGTAGGCACTTCCGCTGTGGGCCAGACCTCAAAACAGAAGATTAAACGGGTGCATCCACATACCTCCCTGGGGATGGACATCAGGGATTGATATTCTAGGTGGGTGTTGATCACCTTGAAAGAGCTGGGAAGGGTCACTGACCCAGCCCCCTGTGGGAGGGGCCTCTGTTCTGTATTCATATCCACTTGCTGCGTGGCTCACTTCCCTGTTTGATCCAGATTTAATCAATATTACCTGAGCAATTATGCTTATAATCTTACTGGTTGACCATAGTTTTGTCCCACCTCGGGCCCATCTTGCAATTTCCTACTTTTTCACCACCTTGGACCCACCTTACCTCGTGGTTTTGCTCTGTAAGACCCCCAGGAAAGGCAGGGTCCTTGGCAACTGGTCCCCTTCTGTCTCTCTTTCAGACAGAAGCTTTCTTTCCCCCAATAAATACATTCTGCTCTTTAAAAAAAAAAAAAAAGGAAAAACTTTCCAATTAAATGAAAACTATAAAGCCAGAGACCCAAAAAGCATAATGTTTTAGTCACGTTCTTATTTCTGGGACAAAATACCCAACACCTAAAACTTAAAGGCAGAGTAGTTGATTTTAGCTCATGGCTTTTAGAAGATTCAGTCCATAGTTGGCTGGCTCTAAGGTGAGAAGGACATAGTGGAAGGGTCGGGCAAAAGAAACAGAGTGATGGGAGGAGCCAGGGGTGAGATACACCCTTCCAGGTCATGTTCTCAGGGACTCAGCTCTTTGGCCCAGGTCCTACTGTCTAACTGCACATTCAGCTATGGAACTGTGAGTGTAACAACTCCACGATCCAGTCTCCTTCTGCAACCCCAACCTTTGAACACATGAGGCTTCTGGAGGACATACCAGATCTAAACCCTGATATTTGTTGAACCCCAAACACAACTGAATATAAAGCAGACCATAGGCACCTCCGAGAGTGCTGCCCTCTTCAACATTCCATGCAGTATTTATTATGTATACAACTATATTGTTTATGTCACCAGTCTTTGGAATAGCCATTCCACTTGAAGCTTTTGCCTGATGTTCATTTACTTTCTTCAAATTTATTAGCAATAACATCTAATTACACAACAATATCTTGAATGTATATTTTTGATTTGAGCTTTGTTACTTTTCCTTTTAAGGCTCTGATATCATCCTTGGTTACCATGAACTGTCTAGATTTTTCCAAAGGCTTTAGGCTGAATAATTATAAGATTTAGGGTCCCCCAGTTTGCCATGAATAACAATAGCTATATCTTTAAGTTGGTTTTTCTGTTGTCAGTGAAACCTAAAGCTTTGACTTCTAGAAGACTGACATACATATAAATATAAAAAAAACTTTGACTATAAAATTAAAAAAGTAAAAAATTACAGGAAGTAGACATAAAAGGGAAGAAGTGAACTAGATTTTAGTGAATGGAAGGAAGTAAAAGAAAAGGACTTAATTCCTACCTAAAATTATGACTAAATTGCAAAACACCCAAAAAGTAAAAAATTCAGTGAAAACTTAAGGGTCATTGTCTTGGTTACTTTTTTCTTGTTGCTGAGACAGAGTATCTGATGCCCAAAATTAAGGAAGGAAAGGTTTACTTAGCTCATGGTTTATGGAGGTTTCAGTCCATAATCATCTGGCTCGAAGGCCGTGTGGCATGGCATAGGCACAACAGTTAAGGGCAGCAGAAGACAGCAAAAGCAACAAGAGCAAAAGGAGTGTGGGGAGAACAAGCCTCTTTTCCCCCCTTATATTATAAGCAGGCTACCCCTGCCCGGGAGGTGTAGCACTCACCCCACCTCCACACCCTCCTCTTACACAGGATGAGGATGTTTACAAGTAAGGATCCTGGCCCCTGCTGAGTGAAACTTCTAAACTTCTCAAGTTAACACAATGAACAACATCCTAGAGTGGTAAGGACAAGTCCTTTATACTGCATGATGTAGAACTGCTGAGCTATTCAGTTAAGCTTCTAAACTTCAAGTTGACATAATGTGTCAACCATAACAGATATGGATAAAAATTGGAAACAATCTGCCTGGCAAGCACAAGGTCGTGAGTT
>NW_004955431.1:14494289-14537311 GCF_000276665.1 Chinchilla lanigera | reverse complement strand
AAAAAAAAAAAAAACATGGTGGAGGCAAAGGTGTCTAATACATGTATAATCGGAGTCTCTGAAGAAACTCAGAACAGAAATACCATTTAAATCACCATTTAAGACCCCATTTTTTTGTTTGTTTGTTTGTTTGTTTTTTCCAGTACGGGGGATCGAACTCACGACCTTGCACTTGCCAGGCAGGCGCTGTGCCACTGAGCTAAATCCCCAGCCCCTAAGACACCATTTAAAATACCATTTAAGACACAAAAACACATTGAAAGAATTCACTGAGTAACATTGAAAATTGACCTGGAGTCATCAACTTCTTCACATATCCTAGGAAAATGATTCAATTTTAAAGATAAATCTTTTTGAGTTTCCAGGCAAAATGATGAAATAACTAAAGAGCAATAAAGTTAGACTGGCACCACACTTCTCAAAGTGACATTTGAAAATTAGTTAACAGTGGAGGAACATTTTCAACAGATTCCAACAAGGAAATTGTGAATCACAGATTTTATATGTAGGCTGTGTTTCAATATTATTGCTATAAAAAATTCTTCAATGCACATGAATGCAGGGAATAGTGTCTATTCCGGGGGAATATATATTAGAGAAAGAACTTGACCCAACCAAAGGGATGAAATTTAGGCAAAAGAACTAGTGGTAAACATTACATATATTTGCCTGTAGAACTAAATGTAAAACAGAGATGGGGAAATGAGTTATAGAATAGTATTTATATAAAAGTGTGAATATTACATTTTCTGACAAAACAGAAAGTATGCAAATAAAAAAGGGGAAAAGTGAAAAGAGGATGAATTATTACCTGTTATAAATATAAAAGCTGGTATCTTAGTTATGTTTTTTGTGTTGCTCAGACAGAATACCCCACATCCAAAGTTAGAGGAGGAAAGGGTTGTTTAGCTCACAGTTTATAGAGGTTTTATTCCATAATCGGCTGGCTCTAAGGCAGAATGCCATGGAAGAAGGGCAACCATTTATGGCGGTGAAAATATAAGAAGGAGCGGGGAGAAAGCCTCCTTCTCTCCCTTATAGTGTATGCAAGGGTACCCACCCTAGGGCACATGTAGCACTGTACCCTTAATCCCAGCATTAGACCATGAATCAGTCACAAACTTTAGATTCAGCTGCATTCAAAAAACTAACCCATGACTGCATGAGGCTTTGGGGGGACATCCAGACACAAATCATAACATCTGGGATTTAAAGGATACCGTATAAAAATGACACATCAGCCAGGTGTGGTGGAAGATGCATGTAATCCCAGCACTTGGGAGGCTGAGGCAGGAGGATTGCCACAAGTTCAGGATCATACTGGACAAAGTAGTGAGTTCAAGGCCAGCCTGAACTACATAGTGAGACCTTGCCTCAAAAGAAAAAGTGACACACCATATACAGTTTTAAATTTAAAATGTAATGAAACATAAAAAGACTAAATATGGTGGCAAATACCAGGGGAAAACACTTTCTAAGTATATATTTTTTTTATGTTTCAAAATGTTTTCTAATTAAGTTTATTGGTATATTTTAGATATACCTAATGATCATATTCATCATAGGGAGTTTGTACCTATACACCTAAGTGTCAAAAGTATGTTTTAAAAAAGCAAAGAAATGTACTTAAATGGGTAGACACAGTAAATATAACATGATACACACAATAATTGAAACCTAAAATAATTATATAGTGGTGAAACCATGCATTATCAGTCATATCAGTAAGTATGAATGGTTTAATTCGCCTAATGAGAGAACAAACTTTTCAGATTGACTCATAAAGCAAATCCCAATTCTGTATGTGAGACACACACAAACATAATCATTCAGAGTCTAAAAATAAACAGTGGATAAAGATTTATCTAGCCAGTGGGAACAATAACTATACAATTCAATACCCAACTCATAAACTAGAAAAAGCATAACAAAGTCAACCTAAAGCAGCACAAGGAAGGAAATCATAATAAAAGTAAATGCCAAAACAGTGAAACAGAAAACAAGGAGAAAGCCAAATTAATGAATCAAAATTTTGTTTTCTTGAAAGAGAAAATCACATTGAGTGATACCCAGGAGACATTGCTAAGTGGAAAAAGGAAAGAACTGAAGAATCTATTTGGTATGTTACTCTGTGTATAACAAAGAAGTGGGAATAAAGCATACCTGTATCTGCTCAACCTTACATAAAAGAGATAAAAGATAAACCTGAAAGCTACAAAGCTGCTTACTTAAGAGGGGTAGGGTAGAAGAATAGGAAGGATGAGGTAGGGGAATCTGTGATAACCTCTTTTGAGTTTATCTCAGACTAGTGTTTTTTTTTTTTTTTCTTTTTTTTATTTTAAAGATAAAAAAACTAATAACAATGAAGACAAAATCAAAACAACACAAACACAACAAAAATAATACATGACCTCAAAACAAAATGATAGGCATTAACAGTGGTTGCTACCTTATATACTGTTATATTCAATGAAGTTGCTCACTGCACCAGACATAAGGGTGTAAAATTGATCAAACCATCAAAGACGGTAAGAAGTAATAAAAAAAAAATTGGAAATGGTGCAGAGCTTCACCACACAAGATGGTAGGAATTCAACAATGGTTCTTATACTGCATATTGTTTTCAGATCTGTCATTCTGATTACCAGATATAAGCATGCAAAATTGGTCAAGAAAAAAGAAAATTTTAAGCATTGACTGTTCCCTTTCAATAAACCACAGACCATTGTTAATATCCTATCACCTTGTTTTGAAATTCTGAATCATTTTTATTCTCTTTTTTTTTCAAGTCTTTTTTTTTTTTTAACTCTTTTTTTTGAGATAGGGTCTTGCTATGAAGTTGAGGCTGGCCTTCAGCTTACTTTGCAGCCCAGGCTGCTCTCAAACTCGCAACAATCCTCCTGCCTCAGCCTCCCAAGTGGTGGGATTACAGGCATGCCCCACCACACCCAGCTTCATTTTTATTCTCTATGCTGTTTTGTTTATGTATTTGTTTTTGTTATTTTGGTTTTTTTTTTCTTTTCTCCTTAAGACTAGTGTTTTTGTGATAGGTTTGTTTTGTTTTAAAATAAACTTCGTAAGACTATTTCTCAGCTGAGGGGGCTGCAAGTCTGAGATCAGGGAGGAAGGGTGGTCCTATTCTGGGGAGGGTGCTCGTGAGTCAGGCCTGCCAGCTTCTCTTTGTGTCCTCAGATGTAGTAGGAGAAGCTGCTGGCTGTCTGACCTAGCTAATCCCCTGTAGGAGGGCTCCCTCCTCATAGCCTAATTACCTCCCCAGAGGCCCGCCTCAAAATTGGTACATCTGGGATTGGATTTCAGTGTATGAGTGTTTAGAGGCTACAATCACTCAGTTCATTACTGCAACTAATATTTCTTAGTGTAGATTGCTGACCGCTAAAAAAAAAAGATCTTATTATTAAATAGAAATGATAGAAAACCACTGTAAAATTATTTAATATGGTTTTATTGCACCATCATCTGGTCTCTGTATAGTATTTTTAGAGTTTGTTTGATTTTTTTTTATTGTAGTAAAGTATACATAACAAAATTACCATCATAACCACTTTAAAGTGTACAGTTTAATGGGAGGAAGTACATTCACAGTGTCGTACAGCCGTCTTCCTAACTCCTTTCATCCTGTAAAAATACATTCTGTACCCTTAGATAACTTCCCGTTTCCTTCTCCCCCAGCTCCTGACAAACACTATACTGCTTTCTGTCTCTATGAACTTGACAACTCTAAGTAGCTTGTCTAAGTAGACTCATACAGCGTTTGTCCTTTGGTGAGTTGCTTATTTCACTTAGCACGGTATCCTTGAAGTTTCTCCATGGTGTAGCATATTCCTTTCTTTTTAAGGTTAACTGGTACTCTGCTGGCTGGATGTACCATCCTTTGGTTAGCCATTCATCTGCTGGTGGACATTCAGGTTGCTTTCACCTGTTAGTTCTTGTGAGTATGTTGCTACGAATGAGGCTGCACTAATATCCCTTCAAGGCCCTGCTTTCTGTTCTTTGGGATATATTCCAAGAAGTAGAATTGCTGGGTCATACTGTAATTTAGTTTGACTTAGGGAAGCCTACTAATAATATTTTTTATTAAATAAAATGATAGAAGAGAATAATAAAACAAAGAACAATAGCAAAATACCAACAACATAGACAAAAACAAAACAAAACAAAAACAATAAAAATGATACAGGGTTTCAGAACAAATTGATAGGGATTAACAGTGGCTGTTATATTGCATATTGGTATCTTCAGTGAAGTTGCTTGGATTACCAGATGTAAAAATGCAAGGTTGATCAAACTATTAAAGAGAATTAAAAAACACAAAAAATCATTAGAAATGATACAGAATTTCACTAGACAAGATGGTAATAATTCACCAATGGTTGTTATATTATATATTGTTCTCTTCAAATTGGTTGTTCAGATTACCAGATATAATCATGCAACATTGGTCAAGAAGAAAAAAAATTAAGCATTAACTGTTCCTTTCAATAAACCATTAGACTTCGGTGGTACAGTTATCCCAGGTATCATTCTATGTACGTGTATATATTTTTCCCTTCTTTCTTTCTTTCTTTTTCTCCTTTCCCTCATCCTAGTTGTTCTTTCCTTTGAGCAATTTCTCTTTCATAATATCTAATGTATGTTTGGGTTTTATTTACTCTTTCAGTTTTTTACACTAGGGAAACAATATAATGTTTATACCTGTGGGTCTGATTTATTTCACTTATGAGTATAGTCTCTAGCTGCATCCATTTACCTATAAAAGCTTCGAGTTTATCTTTTTTTATACCTGAGTAATACTCCTCTGTATAAAAACACCATATCTTTTTTGGTTTTTGTTTTTTTTTTGTTTTTCTTCTGGTACCAGGAATTGAACTCATGACTTTGCACTTGCCAGGCAGGCGCTGTGCTGCTGAGCTAAATTCCCAGCCCCATGCCATATCTTTTTTATCCATTCCTCAGTTGATGGGCATTTGGGTTGTTTCCAAGATTTAGCTATTACAGATTGTGCTGCTATAAACATGAGTGCACAATAATATTTTACATATTCAGAAATAAAACAAATCAACACGGGCAGGAAAAATCCATGAGGATGGGAAGAAAACTGAAACACATGAACCCGTCCATGTTTCAAGTGAAAGTATAATCATACCAAAGAGAAAAAATACAATTAATGCAAGTACAGTAACTTTTGAAGACAGTATTTAAATATGTACCTTTAGTCAGGAGTGGGATGAAGGGAAGAACTTTAAGCAAATCCTGACTTTTTGTAGGTCTGATTTTTGAAGCGGTGTGGGTGGAGCAGTTCTGAGTATATTTTAGGTACATCGTAGGATGGGATAAATGTTAATATTTTGGAGAGTCAATCTCCATGTTGTGTATTAAGAATGGAGCAGGTTGAGGAAAAGTTACATGGGAACAGAGGAATCTGAAAGAATTTATAATTTTGTGAGAACTCATGATTTCTAAGATGAATGCGTGTGTGTGTGTGTGTGTGTGTGTGTGTGTGTGTGTGTGTGTGTGTTTTCACAAACATGTTTCCTATCTGTCTGCTGAAAGAGGCTGGAAGCAAAGATAGCCCAGTAGCCCTGAGAAGCTGTTGCCTACAATTAATAGTGCTACTTTCCTTACTAAAGAAAGCAGGACTGGGGGCTGGGGATTTAGCTCAGTGGCACAGCGCCTGCCTGGCAAGCGCGAGGTCATGAGTTCAATTCCCAGTACTGGAAAAAAAACAAAAAAGAAAGCAGGGCTTCTCAGAAATAGCTGTTTCCAGGGCAGAGGTAAGATAGGTATAAAGTGCATTTAGCACATCTTTTTGTATCAGAAAACAAGGAAGTGCTTTTTTTAAAAAAAAAAAAAGAAAAGAAAAGAAGTAAAAATAGAAAAGTACATGTCAGGAGGGCACAAAGGAGAGCTTGAATAGGTTCCATTGGCCACATTACACGTCAGTCAAATACAAACAGCAGTGAATTTTGAGCTATTAAAATTAGAAATGGATGAATTCATGCTTACAAGAAATGGAAGAAAGAAAAGGATGGAAGGAAGAAAGAAGGAAGAAAGAGGGAAGGAAGGAAGGAAGGAGAGCGAGGAGGGTGACTCTTGCTTGCCAGATAATGAGTTCTGATTGATAAATGTGCAGGGAATGATAGAGCTGGAAGTCATCATTTTGTATTTTGTAGCCATCATAGTAAAGATTGATTGAAGAAAGAATCATTAGCTTATGCTAAACTAGGGATATATTTTGATGAGGACTGGGATATTTGCATGTGAGAGAAATATCATGCTAGAATATCTGCCTAAAGATTTTTAGAAATAGCAGGGAAAATTGTTACTCTCCCAGGAGGGAAACCAGGCAACACCTTGATGGGGTGATCAGAATGGATCTTAGCAATGATGGATAGGGAGCATTGTGTGTCTCGCACAGCATTGCTTATTTTATACTGTGAATGGGAATGCATAACTTGAGCTTTACTGTGGGGAAATATCAGACAAACCTGACACAAGAATCAGATTATTCTAAAAAGCCTGGAAGCTTGTGGTTTTAAAAGATACCAGTGTTGCCAGGTACTTCTGTAACCCCAGGAGGCTGAAACAGGAGGACCGCCATGAGTTTGAGGCCAGCCCAGGCTACATAGTGAGTTCAGGGCCAGCCTAGACTGCTGAACTACTTAGCAAGACCCTGTCTCAAAAATACCAGATAAATAAATAAGTGAAGAAGGTGCCACTGTTTTTAAAAACAGTCACTAGAGAAATGGTTCAAGATTAAAGTGATATGGTTAATAAATGCAGTAAGGGATCCAGGAGTTCATCCTATACTGGACGGAAAGAATATTATAAATGTATAAATGACATTATTAGGTCAGTTCATAAAATCAAAATATAGTGGTTTACTTAGATATAAGCATGTGTCAGTATTTCAGTTTCAATTTCTTATAATTAAGACTACTATATATTTTCCTATATAAGTCTCTAGATAGACACGCATTTCCCGTAGCTGAATACCTAGGGAAAGGCTGGGGCAGGTGGCAGGCAGCGGGTGTATGTTTAACTTTGTAAGAAACTGTATCAGTGTTAAATGTAGGGGAGGGTGTGAGATTTGCAAATTTCTAGTACTTTAGAAAAAGGAAACGTGTGTACACACGTTTCTATTGATGGATATATCTGTGCTTGTGGACGGTATACACAGTGAATGCTAAAACGAATGTGGGGAATGTTCACAATTGGTAAACCTGGGTAAAGGTGTATTGGAGGTTTCTTAAAACTATCCACAAATGAAAAGTTAAATAAATACTGCAGTAGTTGAGGGTGGAACACCTTCTGTATTTTAAAGATCAATACTATGGCGTTCAAATCCTTCTGCACTATGAAGATAAATTGCTGTAGTTCTGGTAGCACTCACCATAGAGCACTGCCACGCTGGTCTTCATTTCTGTGTCTTAAAATTTCCTGCCATGGGAACAGATTGTTAAGCAAAATTCTTTTCCTGGATCAGTAGCCAAAACCCCTTAGATAGAATTGGAGATCAGCTGCTTTATCCACATTTCCGCTGCTTGGAGAATATGAAGTCGGTGATAACTATCAGGTTCTGTGTATGATCCTCCAGCTTCAAAGTGATACTGTGAGTACACAAGTGGTGTTAGAAGAAAAAGAAACGCACAGAAGATGTTAAATCCCAGATAGTTTAACCTTAAAAATCAGAGGTCACGGATTGAGTTGACAATTTTACAGTACATACAAGGAAGGGAAATGCTATGTAGTTCTCATTTTTTTGTTCAGACTCTGAACTAGACATAAATTTGCCCTAGAAAGCTTTGAGTTTTTGTAGAGCTAAATAAAGTCTGTAAAAACAAACCCCAGGCTGTTACTGTCAGAGTATATATTGTCCATCACTCGATAGTATCGCCGTTGTTGCCTTCCCTTGCAATTAGTATTTCTCAGAAGACTTCTTGAAGGCTAGTTCCAAATTAGGTGCTTAGAATGTTTAGTGTGTGTCCGGCGACAGTGTTTTCTGGACACTCAGAAATTGCTAGGGTTACAGAGGCCTGACTTTCAGGCAGATTATAAATCTGATTCCCAGACTTTTAGACGCATTGAGCACCAGCACTTGTTGGAGATTTTATTCATGTGCTAAATCTGTTTTTCTTTACTTTTAGCTTCAGCATTATCAGTTGGGGTATTTCTATAGATGCATTAGCATGGATAGAAAAAGTGATCCCCTCTTTTATATGTCTACTTCGTTTTCTCATAGCAAGTCCATCACCAAACAGAGGAAAACTGAGTTTCTGGAATACTGAGTCTCTGGAATACTGGTGAACTCCATGTCACATGGCTCTGAGAGAAAACTTTCTGGTATTAGTAATACAGAGAAATACTTGCTGTCATATTGGAGAGTCACAATGCTCATGAATCATAGACTGAGACACATCTCAAAGTTCAGTCCACTAAAAAATTGTAACACAGAGTTATGGACGATGGGAACCTTTTTTTTTTCTGATCACTATTAATGTCATGAGGAAAACTAACCTTAGTGATATGTGGATTGGAAATCTCTAGAAGAAACAGGAGGAAACTTTATAAGGCACTTCTAGGTGGTATAAGTTTTTAAAACAGTGAAGATTTCAGTTGTTTAGCGTTCACTTTTGTGTCTGCTTTAAAACATTATTTCTCTATTTCCCATGAAATCTTTATTTCATCCTCACGGTAGCTATAGTTCTAGGCTGTGTTCTGGCCAATTTGTGGCTACTCTTATCACTCTTCTGTCATTTTTGACTCATGACAAAGACAGATAGGAGCCTGAAGATACTCAGGGGATGCACGGATGGACAGAATTCGTGCACTGGGGTAGCTTATTGCGGCTTAGCAGCAGTGCTGTGCATCATAATCTGAGAATTTTCAGGAAAGCCTCCCTGCTCACATTCTCTTTCCCCACCTGCCAGCCAAAGCCTGACCCTCCTCAACTCATGTGCTTTCCAACAGGTCCTCTCTTCGAGTCTCTAAAAGATGTGAGGATTAATCCACACTCGGAAATAAATAGGGCTGGCAGAAGTGAGATTTATGGCCACTGGCCACCTTCGCTTCATTCACCTGCTACCTTGCTCATCCAAATCAAGCGGCTGTTTCCTGGCTGGGGCTGGTTCCTAATGGGTGTACACTTGCTGTTTTCTCAATTTCTCTTCTTTTTCCAATATTCATATTTCTTGGTCTTTTAAAATCTATTTTGTTCTATGAATCACTTGACTTTCCCTGCTAAGCGATTTCAGTCTACTGCTGCACAATGTAAAATGCAGGATGTCAGCATAAAATATTTATGCTGAAATGGCATTTGAAGTAAGTGATTGTTACTTACGTTCCCTTTGGCATGGCAGCATCTCCAGGCTCCAGCACTTGCTTAGCTGCTACGACTCCAGTGAACCAGTGTTTCTGGGAGAGCGCTACGGCTATGGTCTGGGCACTGGCGGTTATAGCTATGTCACGGGAGGAGGAGGGTAAGTACGAGCTCAGCTGTTTGAAAATACAGTTAGCTCTCAGTACACATGCATGCTCACGTTCCTTATACCAAATGCAGTGTTTGCGTTTAACCTGTGTAACTCTGCATAGGTCATTTCTAGATTATCTATAGTACCGATTACAATGTAATAGTTTTTTATGCTGTATTGTTTAGGGAATAATGCTAATAAAAAGGTATCTGCGCATTTTCAATACAGATATGTTTTTAAAAACTGTTTTTGGTCTGTGGTTGTTTGAATTTCTGAATGTGCAATCCACATAGAGAGTTGCCTGTAATTAAAACACCCAACGTCCCATTCCCGAAGCGGAGGTGAGTCTGTGGTGCTGGGATCGCTCCTGACATATGAGTGCTTCTTAAATGACACTTCCTCTGTAAAGGGAAAATGAACATTATAATTGTGAAATACGGAAAGAACCCACGGTAAATAACATTTTACCCCTTGAGGAAATAACATAAAATTATATGTCAGAATCCTTGGGGGAAAGAAATTTCCCTGTAATAGCAGTTGCTCTAGGCAGCCAACTAGTTTGACTGTCTGTTTAAATGTAAAAGATTACTTACTGATTTTAATTTGAGAAAATAAGCCACCAGACTTTTAAGTTATCTAGTGCTTAATAAATCACATTTGGGAAAATAGTAATATAGAAGCTTAGACTTAGGGAATTAGACATTTGTGTAGGATTTATAGGTTTTAAATAACAGTTATAGTCAGTCTTCTTTAATGAAGCACCTACCTGATATCTTATGAAAAAAGATTTTAATTTGATTTACATAGGTAAATCAATTGAGCAGTTACTATTTTCTGTTTTTACTATAGTCTTTGCTGTTGGGGTAGTTAGGGAGAATGTTAACTTGTTATCAACTCTGGTCAGGTAAATTCTTTCAGCAGATGTTTGTTGAATGTTCACTCTATGCTAACTGACTGTATCCAGTGATTATACATTTTTGAAGCATTAGGACCTTGTATTCATATTTTGCAATCCCCCAGATTAGAATGGTTCTGCCTTAGTCCATTTTTTCCAGTTACTATAACAAAATATCTGAGCCTGAGTCTTATGTAAAATAGAGTTTTATTTAGCTAGCAGTCATGGAAATCCAGTAGTGTGGCACTGGCATGTGCTCAGCCTTAGTGAGAACCTTCTGGCTGTATCATGGGGTAGGATGTATTGTGGCAGCAGTGTGTGCAAGAGGGAGAGATCGAGTCAAGAAGCAAGAGCGATTCAAGGACAGGCTCCCTAGTTCTATAATAACCCACTATTATGGAACCACTGAGAGTTTCTGGAGAACTGCAGTAATCCCTTCTAAGGGTGGCCCCCCAGTGACCTAATCACTGTCCACCAGGCTTCACCCCTTAAAGGTTTCCCTACCTTCCAGTGTCTCCACACTGGAGACCAAACTTCTATCACATGAACCTTCAGAGGATGCACTCAAACCACTTCCAAGCCGTAGCAGGTTTTGTCTAGCCCTTGTCCTCAGTAGAGGTGTTACATCAGGTCAGCTTTGTGTTCTGTCAGCACTCTTCTGCATCCTCGCTAATCACCTGTAGGTAGCCACCATCTCTTATGTAGGTTCCTGCTCCAGCCTCTAGCTGTTTCCACTTTTTCCCTTCTGCACTCTGTGCTGATATCTCCACACTGTAATCAAGAAACCTTTCTCTCCATCCCACCCTTTTGGGGTTTTTTAGTGCTGGGGCTCAAGTCCAGGGCCTCATACATGCTAGACAAACACTACCACTGAGCTGCATCCCAGCCTTCCTGAGAGCCCTTCCTAAAAGGCCTCATCCTCTCTTCTCCCTGCTCAGAGGCCTTTAGTGGCTTCCCATTGTCCTTTTCCCCACAGATGAGAACCCCTTCTTACTTTGGCATCTGAGATGAAGATCTTTCAGATTTACCAAAGATTTAAGTTGATTTGCGATTAGGCCTCAATTTTGATTGCCTAAGCGGTGTCCTTCTTGGGATGTAATGGCACTGACAGGTCTCTTTCATCCACTGCTCTGACCCTAGCTCACCCTGAAACTTGCATAGCTTGCTACTCACCTGGAAGTGGTTCCTCTCTTTAGAAGTTCCTTCATCTAGATTCCAAGGCATCCCCCTCTCTTCAGCAATTCCGTAGATAAATCTAATTTTTATTTTATTCATATGATTCTTTGTGATGCCACAGCATGAGCATCTGCTGCATCTTTGATAACTTAACTGGACCTAGAATTTCCCCCATTGCTTTTAGGGCAAAGCTGACACCCCCTCTCAAGACTCTCAAGGCCCCTCATGATAGGCAGACTGTCTTCTTAGTCTCATCTTTCTGCAGCCTCATTCTGTTAGTTACTTTTCTTGTTGCTGATTCAAAATACCCAATACCCAAAGTTAAAGGAGGAAAGGTTTTTTTAACTCACAGTTTGTAGAGATTGCAGTCCATAATCGGCTGGCTCCAAGGCAGGGTGGTATGATAGAAGGCTATGGCAAAGGGGCATCACAGAGGAGAAACAGTTCATAGCAGGCAGAAGGTAACAAAGCAACAAAGTAGCTAAGAAGCAAGTCGAAGGGACCTTAGCAGCTTCTTTCTGTCCCTTTTATATTCTATCTACACTACCAGGCTTAGGACAGTTCTAAACCAGTCAGCGGGCTAATTAGTCCACACACCCTTGATCCCAGCACCACACACTCTAGATCCGGCCACCTCTGAAAAGTGCCCCCCCCCATGACTACATGAGGGCCTGGGGGCACATCCAGACACAATCCGTAACATTCATCCTAAAGAATTCACGCAGAACATTTTGCGGTTCCTCAGAAATGTTCCTTTTCTTCCTAAATAAGGTACCTGATACTCTCTATAAAACATCTCGGCTTTCTGTCTACTAATTCCTCATTCTTTGGGATCAAATCAAGGTTAAACCCTCAAATCAGGGTTTAATGCCTTTCTAATATATTTCATAGCATATTATGCATGCAGTTATCACTTAATTGCCTGTTTACTTTCCAATTTTCCACTTAAATTATGAATTATTTGAAGGCAGTACCTGTGTCTTATTTTTCACTATGTCCCAACTTTGTAGCAGAGGGATTCATTTTTCTCAAGGTACAGTAAATAAATAAATAAACAGATGCATGAACACTGGGCATTTGATTTTTACTTAACTAGTATGACCTATGAGATGCTTGGTTTTTAAAAGTACTTTTACAAAGATGCAGAATGAATTCCTCATTAGATTGTCCTTCCTATCAAGTTTTTATAGAGCTTATTGACATAAAACTTACACTTTGACTTGTTTCCTCAGTGCTATACTAGGGTTTTCTTATAATCTAGCTTGAGAACCAGTGTGTCTATAGCAGGTTACGATCAGTGGCTCATAAGACCCATTCATGTACCATAACTAGCACTGTAAAATAGTAAAGTATAAAATAGAATAAAATAAAATAGAAAGTATCAAATGTATCACATGTGTCAGGGGTAAGTGTTGTTTTGTAAAATGCTCTTGTTTTACTCCCTATCTTAGTTACTTTCTGTTACATTCTCCTTGCTGGAACAAAATACCCAGCACCCACAACTGAAAGGAGGAAAGGTTTGTTTTAGCTCACGGTTTGTAGAGGTTTCAGTCCATAGACAGCTGGCTTCAAGACAGGGCAGCATGGAAGACAGGCATGGCAGAGGAAAAACAGTGAATGACAAGGCAGGCAGAAAGCAGCAAGAAGCAGTGGCAGCAGGAGCGGCAGGCCTCCCTTTCCCTCTGTATTCTGTCCAGGCCGTGAGCCTATTGGTTGGTACTACTCACACCTAGGACAGGACTTCTGTCTGTAGTAAATTCATTCAGCCACCCCGAGAACTATGCTGAACTAATTAGTGGACTAATCCAGTATCACACACCCATGATCCAGCCACTTCCGAAAAGCTCCACCTGTGAGTGCATGAGGTGTTGGGGGGACATGTAGATACAAGCCATAGCATTCCCATGCACAGCAAACATACAGAGTTGCAGTGTTTTTCTAGTTTTCTGAGTTTAGAGTCAAGTAAGTCATTGAAAAACCCCCTGCCTCACTCACCTCCTTAAGGGCTGAGTCAGAAGTGTGGGCTCCAGAGTAGAACTTTTGCATTTTTTGAATCCAAGTGCTGTTTTCTACTGCAAGGTCTGCTCTATGAAAGTTTAGGTACTTGGAGAAAATTAGTTGAATGGCTATTTTCATTTTTGATCATAGTTATGTACATATGTGAATTTTATGTACATATGTGAACCTGTGCCTGGGGTGCCACTTAGCTCCTATGGCAGCCCTGGGGACAGATGAGTCCGCCAGAATATGGTGGTCGCCGTGGTGCTTGGAAGAAGCCACAGGTGTGTTATTAAAGAGAGCCATGATCTGTCCATCTGCTGGAGACTGGGAAGGGCAGACGTGTGTCCGATGCACATTGTCTTTCTTGTGTGTTTCTCATCTCAGGTATGATCATGGGCAAGCCCCAGCCTCCCATTTCAGTTATTTTTAAAATTTGTACAATATGTAATAAAGGAAATTTTTAATCTTGTCACCGTTGAACGTTTCCTTAATATTTAAAAGTTGGTGTTTAAAGCAGAGAAGTATTCTTTTCCACTATGAGATAATGGGTAATTTTCCTTTTGGGAGGACAATTTTATATGGGAGAATCCCCACATACTGATAAATGTTATGAAAGGCCTATGTATACTCAGTTTATGTGAATAATGTAAGACTTCTGTGTGAGTAGGCAAAAGTATGAAACAATTACTCATAAAAATTTCACAGCTACATTTTGTCTTTTTTTGTGAAGTTAGTTTTTCAGAGACCAGGCCTTCTTCATTCTCATTCTGCCAGAGTTGGTAAAAGAACAGAAAGCATTTTTACTAGGTACTGTGAACACATATCCCTAACCAAGGCCCTGTTCCTGGGGTTGGTAGGTTGAGACCACCATGACTGACCCAACCCAAAGGTGTGTGGCCCTGGGAGCATTCCTCATGGACATTCTAAGAGAAAGGCTGTTTTTGGTGGATGTTCAGACTTGCAGTTTTCCTGTGGTATAGTTCACAAGAACATTTTTTCTTCTTTCTCTATGGTTGTATCATCTTAAATAGCTCCTTTTTCTGCTTAGTAAGTCACACTTCATTGTGTCATCTGATGTCTGGATTTTTTGACCCTGAGCACTTGGTGTTACATGGTGAACTGCACTGGACTGAGTCCAGCCAACTATGGACTCGCTGTTTTTGAATCAGGGATTGGATTCAAACTCTTGATCCTTTTTTTCAGTTCATAGAGCACTTCCTCTCTCAGGAGGATCTCTGCAAAGGCATCTTTGTTGTCATTTGTTTGATGTAGCCAGGTTTTCTTGAGTGCCTGCTGTAAACAAAGCCCTGTATTTGGCTCTGGGAATATATTCATGAATTTTAAGCTAGTTGTGGCTTCCAGAAAGACTTTGATGATTGAGAAAGAACTTGTGAACAGTATTTGTCCCTTCAGCCCTATCTACTTCCAAGCTGTTGATGATCTACAAATATTTGTTACTATCCCAGGGCCAGATTGGATGCCAGAACCCAGTGTGTATTTTAAAAAGAGAGAACTCATTGTGGGAACTGGAAATATGTATTGGGAAGGGCCAGAGGACTGGAAGGGAATGAGCGGCGTTACCTAGAGATCAGCAACTGTAGAAAGCAACTGTTGCTCTTGAGGCCAGCGGAGCAGAGGGAGTGCTGTTGGCTGGGCCCTTCCTGCAGGTACCCTGGCCCCTGCTGCTATGGGGCATTAAAATCAGTGATGCACTGGAACCAGGCCCCAGGTCTCTGCCTGAGCTTCTGGATGCCCTGTCAACTGCCTTAATGACAGAGACCACCAGGGCCAGAAGCAGTCAGGCTCCTCAAGTATTGGGCTCAGCGTTGTGAGATGAATCCAGGACCTAGATGACCAGGGAAGCTGGAAAAGGTTGTTTTAAAGTTTCTGGCCTCCTGCGATACTGTGGGGAGCACAGAAAAACTGGGATAGGCTGGAGTCCTCGAGAAAGTCCCTGTATTCTCATTCATATTCTCTCTCTCTTTGCCTCCCTCCCTCCTTCTCCCCTACCTTCTTGTTGCCTTAAGGAAACTTGTTTTTCTGTGTTTTTTTGATTATTGGTCTGTTTGTTTTGTTTTGTGGTGCTGACGGTGGAACCCAGGACCTTCTGCCTGCTAACGCAGCACTGTACCGCTGAGCTCCATCCCCAGCCCGGGAAACTTCTAGAGACTGGAATCACTTGCACAATGGATGGGTTTTTTTCAAATGAGGTTTCATCTCCTTGTCAGTTGCTATGGTTTGTTTCTAGATGTTCCCCCAAAGCCTCGTGCACTCATTGGTGGGGTTTTTCAGAGGTGGCTGGATCTAAAGTGTGTGATGCTGGGATTGACTCGTGTAATGCTAGGATTGAGGGCTCTAGGATTAAGGGTGTGAGTGTTGCAGGCTTGTCTCTTGTCCTTTGTTTGCTTGCTTTTGCTGTCTTCTGCCTGCCATGCACTGTTTCTCCTCTGCGATGCCCTTGTGCCATGCCACCCTGCTTTGGAGCCAGCCAATCATGGACTGAAACCTCTACAGACTGTGAGCTAAGTGAACCTTTCTTCCTTTAACATTGGGTGTCAGGTATTTTGTCTCAGCAGAGAACAAGTAATTAATATATGTCATGACATATATGAATAATATACATAGTATTTCTGAGCCCAGTTACCTGTTGGTAGATTTTGTTGCTGATCTCATCAGGCATTTTGGAACTCAAGAACTGTTCTCCTTTTCTGAATGTCATATTAGAACAAGAAGGTTGCATAACATTATTAGGAAATACTGCAATTGCCTACTAGGTAAATACATTGATTTTGCTTTCATAAAATGCATAAAAACATTTTCTCTACATTAACTCTTAAATATAAGTCTGCTGCTGTCAATTTCTCTTAGCTTTCTTAGCAGTGTGGCTGCTGGGTGATAGTCCTTTGTTCAGTTTGACCGGCTCTGTGGAGCTGCATTAATGCCTCTCTCTGTCTGCTCTATCTCCTTCCCAGAATGGTCTTCAGCAGAGAAGCCATCAGGAGAATTCTTGCCAGTAAGTGTCAATGCTACAGCAACGATGCACCTGACGACATGGTCCTGGGCATGTGCTTCAGTGGCTTGGGAATCCCCGCGACACACAGTCCCCTCTTCCATCAGGTGAGACAGTGTTTTTTATTTCTGCCTTGTGGGTGAGGGGGAAATTTTCTTCTCACTTGAGTATTCTATTTAATTCTCTTTTCATGTTTTGGAAATGATCTTGAGAACTCTGTTGACTGGCTCAGGACAGCACTTTTAACAGGTTGTATGTCTTTCATGTACATCATGAAGATGGAAGGCAAAAACGTATAGAACTCCAGATGATGCGGGACCAGTGTACTTGCCTTTGTAGAAGCAGGGAAAAGCTCCCCGCTCTCTCTGTCTCTCTCTCCCCGCTTCCCCCTCCCTTATAACGCCTCCCCATCTCTCTTTCTCTCCCCTTTCTTCCCCTCCCTTCCTTTCTCCCTCCCTCCCTCTCTCTGTCCTTAATTAATGACATTTAAAAATTATTGAGTGCTATCTGTAAATATAAAGGACTGTCCTAATATTGTCCTACTAGCTGTCAAGTGCAAGTAATCCTGCTCTAGCCTCAGTTTGTACGCTGTTCATCTGCCTTTTTTTTAAAACTGGGCCTTCTCCCCTTCATTTACTATTAAATCTGTTAAAATCTATTAAATCTCAATGTGGTATCTGAATATGTTTTACAGGTTACAAAAAAGAAGCAAAATAATGTTTACCGGGAATGATTAGTATTTTTGCTTCGTTATATGCATTTGGGTTCTGGAAAAAGAAATCTGTCTATATTGTTTTTAGCAATATTTTAAGAATCTGGTCAGTGGATGTCCTTTTATTCTAAGAGTACTAGTAGAGGTACATAATCTAAAAATAACCTCAGGCCTACATGCATCAAATATACTTCTTGAAGAAATTGAAAGCTTTTTGAAATTTGTATATAAATGCATGCATATTTTAAGTGCTCTTCTTCATCCTGAAAATGTGGTTTCCATGCTTTATTTAGTAAGCAGCTACAAATGCTACCGTAGCATTATAGAAAATTGAGCACCGCAGAAATGCCACTACTGAAAACAACTTATACAAGGCAAGGAAAATATTTGCACTATCAGGAAAGGCAGAATCCATTTCTATGTCCTTGAAACAGTAGGGGAGAATAAAAATAGACCTTTAATAAAGCGAAACTCATGAGAAGCCTCCTTGCTGGTTCCAGTCAGAAGGCACTTCTTGCTCTTTGAAGACCTGGAGAGGGCTTCCCCATCTTAACCCTGTGTGTTGTGTTACACTGACTTAGAAAAGCAATGTACTGTTGCTTTTTCTCTTGCTTTATCTCATGTTTTACCCAGCAAAGGAAGGATAATTAAAACTACTGGTATCTGAGGGAAGTAATTTATCAAGGTTAGTGTGACGTGTCTTAGATTTTTATAGCAACCCTTTGCCTTTGGGGGAAAGCACACATTAGTAAATAAAATGATAAGGAGAAAAGAGAGTAGAAAAATAATTTAATGCTTGAACAAAACTCCTTGAAAGTAATTCAACAAATTAAAAAAAACTTGTCTACCATTTTCCATACTTTAAAACTCTACTTCTCTCATCACACAATGAATTTTAAACCTTTCCAAAATCATAAAATATGTTTAAGACCTGTCCTTTCCAACAGATAAGGCTGTTTCTTCCAATTTTTAATCTTGTTTTAGAGAATGTGAAATGATTTGTACAGTACCTTCCATAATGTTTTCAACATGGAGCCAATGGTATATTTGTTCATATTGACAGAGAAATATTAGGCAAAGAGATAAACTCTAAAATTCTTGATGAATTAGATTTAGATTATTTGGACGTAGTCTCAGTGACAACCCTGCCTAGGCTACACTCCTTGCAGTTTCGGTCATTACATGTTATTGTGAATCACAGATCTACAAGGGGACTCCACAAATGTTCAGTCCATCCCTTTCTTAGCAGTGTAGTGTCTGGAGCACTGATTTTCTCTTCTTCCAAAGGCATATACCACTAATGACTATGACATTATATAAGGGTCAGTGAATTCTCCCCATAAAATATAATTATTAACCTGGACAAAATTGTCAAAATAACCCTGCCAAGATTCTAGAAATCAAATACCATGATAAACTGAGACACATTCCTGCAAAACTGCTCTCCTTTTGGATAAGAACAGTGGGGGTTGAAGCCATCTTGCTTGAAGCTGCCGCTATTCTTATCCTTCTCTACCTCCTCAGTTGATCAGAGAAAAATTCAGTTTTACCAGTGTGGGCTTGGCTGGAATAAACAGAACCTTTGTGACATAGGAAATGGACTTGATTTGGAAAACAAAGTAAAGCCCCACAGATATGTCAGCTTAAACTCTCAGTACTAAAAGCAAAAACCAAGAACAACCTCTGTCTTTACTGATCTGAGCTTGCAGTCTGAGTTAGGGAGAAGGGAGTACAGTAAGTCTCAATTTACCAGCATTCAAATTGTGAACTTTCACAGACAGGAATGGACCTCACATTAGGAACATTCATGGAGCCGAACAAATTATAGAAGAAGCTCACGTGTCTGCGGACATTGTCACAGTTGTGGTCCTGTGTGCTGCACAGGGTGACGGTGTGCAGTAGTACAGTGCTCAGTCAGAGCCCAGGATGTCCGGAAGCAGGATGAAAAGCAATGGTGATGTGGAGGGGACTCTTAGGAAGTGCAAAGCAATAAAAATGGAAGCAAAATGAAAATAATGTAAGATTTAACATTGTCAGGGTTACGAATAGTCTCCCAGAACAGAACTTGTTTGTAAGTTGGGGAATTGCTGTTAGGCAGAAAGGTAATGCTTATAGCCCTAGTAATGACACAGCTGCATAGGCTTTCCATGCTTCTCTGGCTGTTAGAAAACTGTGCACATGGGAGAGTGGAGTGAATCCAGCAGGAAATAAAAGCTGAGCATCTTTGAAAACAGGCTGCAACTGTCAATATGCTCTTCGCCAGTGGAAGCCTTACAGGCTTGAGATACTTAAGTACGACTTCTGCCTATATAATAACCCAGCCAGGAAGCTATGCAGGTACAGAGATGACTCGTAACAAGCCAAGCCAAAAACCTAAAAATAAGAACTAAAACTAATCATCAGTAATACATTACAGAAAGATTCCACAGTGTAAATCTAAATGTTACTTTAAAAAGAGTAATAAAGATAAATCATGTTTGTGTTAATACATTATCCAAAATTAGCAGTTTCTAGTAAATAATAGTAAGACATACAAAGAGATGAATTCAGGAAAAATCCAATGAATAAAAACTAATTTTGAGTCAGAGAAGACACTAACTTTGATAGATGAAAACTTCAAAGCAACAGTAAAAGCATAATCACAGAATTAAAGGAAAATATGGTGTCACAATGTACAGGGATTCCTTGTAGAAAAACAGGAGCTCTGATAAAGAACTAAGTGAGACATCGGTAGTCTAAACATCAGATAACTGAGATGAGAAATTATCTAGAAGGATTTAACAATATAGTTGGGATGAAAGAAGGAAAAGACAGTGAATTTGAAGAAAGATAAATGAAAATTACAAAAACCAGAAGAAAGAGAAGAAAAAGACTGCAGAAAAATGAGCAGAGCCTAAGAGATGTGATAAAACATAGCATTCCATCCTATGTTTAATGGATGTCCTAGAAAGAGAGGGACAGACGTTTCATAATAACAGAAGACCAGCACATCAAGAAGGCATAACAGTTATAAATATATAGTGCACCTAATGACAGCCCTTCAGAATACCTAAAGTATAGGCCATCATGTTAAATTTAAAGGAGAAGTAGACATATTAACCATTTGACCTACATGATACATAGACTATTTCATCTGGTAACTTAATACACATTCTTTTCAATTGTATAGTAATATCCTCCGTGATAGACCATATGTTGGTCATAAGAGAACTCTCAGTACATTTGCAAGGACTGACATGCTACAAAGCATATTCTTCTACAAAATTAGAGATGAAAAACAAAAAGTTAGAGGAATTCCAAGTATTTAGAAATTAAAATTTCTGAGTAGATCATAAAAATCTAAGAAGAAATTAAGGAGAAAATTAGAAAATACCTTGAATGGAATGAAGCTGAAAATTCAGGATATCAGAATGGTGAGTACAGCTACCAGTGATTAGAGGAAAATTTATACTTCTTTTTATTTTAGAAAAAAGCAAAGATATTTAATCAATAGTCTAAATTTCCACATTGAGAAGCAGACAAATAATATCAGATCAAACTTAAACTAAATAGAATGAAAGAAATATTAAGGAGCAGGGCAAAAATATCAACAAAGTAGGAATCAGAAAAATAGTAGAGAAAATCAGTAAAACCAAAAGGTAATTCTTTTGAAAATATCAATTAAATGTTTAGCTAAGTTGATCAAGAAAAAAGATACAAAAATCAAATTCCCAAAATCAAGAATGAAAGAGGGGACACCATTACTGTAGTGAAATTGTGTTAACATATTAGATGATTTAAATGAAATGGAAAATTTCCAGAATCACAAACAGTAGCAAAACTGTCTCACGAAGAAATGGAAAATGAATTTAAACCTATGTCCACAGAAGAAATGAATTATGGAAGGGGAAATGCTTTTCAGGTCTACCATAACAGGTAGAAGCCTGTTATGTCAAAGATTCATGTTATTATCCCTAGGGCCAGTACTAGGAAATTAACTTTAAAAATATGCCTGAAATATTAACAAAGGGATTAAAGTAATACATTGCAAAAAATAAATGCCAAGCCAGTATTACTGTTAAATCTAGATGCAAAAATCGTTAAAAATATTACCAAACTGAATCCAACAATATTAATATAATTAAGAAAATCTAGCACTATCTGCCGCAACCAACTGAGCCTCTTGTCGGGAATGCAAAGTTGGTTTAATATCCAAAATTAATTATTATAAGGCACCAAATGACTAGGTGAAGAATAAAAACTACATGATTGTTTTGGTAGACCCCAAAAAAATGATAAAATCTAATACTCCTCCGTGATAAAAACATAAAATATAACTCAGAAAAATAGGAGTGAGCTTTCTTAACCTATTAAGAGATCTACAAAATAACAAAATTGGGAACAAAGGTAGGCACGTCGTCTCAACACTTTTTCTTTGTGTTTGGTGCTGGAGATTGACTCTGGGGCCTCACACAGGCTGTGCACACACTGTGCCGCTGAACTACCTCCCAGCCTCACCACTTCTATTCACTATTGTAGCAGACACTGTAATGCAGTAAAGCAAGAAAAAGAAATATAAGGGTAGAGATTGGCAAAGAGGGAGTGAAAAATGTCTTTGTTTCATAGAAAACATGATCTGATGTTGGATTATAGAAAAATCCAAGGAATCTACAAGAAACAGATGAAATGAGCAAGTTCAATGAGATTCACGATACTAAGTCAGTATACAAAAAGCATTTGTATTTTTTAGCAGTAAAAAATAATTTTTTTCAAAATAACTAATTAAAGAATAAAATACTTAATACATCTCTCAATAGAAAAGTTACATTGTGCACTGGAATTATAAAATATTGCTGAGAGAAATACAGATCTAAATCTATGCTTGCAAACCTTTTAGAGCTTTCAGTGACAGCCTGCTGTGATGTATATGCCATTGATTCACCACCATTGATCTAATTAGATATATACCATAGTTATGGAATTTGAGTCATTATTTCTATAGTGACAACTTTTCTTGTTGATTTTTTATTTGATTTGTTTTGTTTTGTTTTGCAACAGGGTCTTGCTGTGTATTTCAGGCTGGCCCTGAGATCAGTATTTAGCCCAGACTAGCCTTGAACTCACGTGATCTTCCTGCCTCAGCTTCCTGAGTGCTGGAATTATAGATATTCATAATCATGCCTGGCCCCTGTTGATTTTTAATTCCATTTGAGATGAATTAATTTTATTAATTTTATTCTGAATGCACACAATCAGTGTTCTGGATTAGAGACAGTTTTTTTTTTTTTTTAATTAAGAATGTCACAATAAATAATAAGCACCCCTCCACACTTTTTCCTAGTTTTGACCTCCAGGGCAATATAAGAGCCAGGGTAGTGGGCCTGTGTAAGTGGCCAAACACCTCACAGACAAAGAACAAGAAGAAAATTTTTTTCTTTGCTTAGAATGATGAAGGAGACAGCTGTTTCCCCTCCTGAAAAGGTTTCCCCCCCTCACCTACTTGATATGGAAATACAAATATTACAGGGCCCTTAGTCTTTCTTGAAATGTAACTGTATCCCTAGGGTGATAGTGTTCAGGTCTTTCTGGTATCTTGAAACTTAATCTAGTGACCTAGTCCAGGGATATAATGATTGGTGACTTTCTCCCCAAAATAAAGACATTTTACATCAGAGTACAGTCATGCATGTTTCTTAATGATGAAACGTCTGAAAGTGTTTTGTTAGCTGATTGTGTTGTGAACATCGTATAGTGTGCTTATGTAGGCTAAGAATTAACTAGACAGATGGTTCTAGATCTAATTTTCATTGCATGTGAAGATGTTTCTAGTAGGCATGGGCTTTTCTACAGGAAGACAGACCTTCAAGAAAGATTTATGTGCCCCCTCCATAAATTGAGCTGTACAAGATTTTTTATAGAAATCAACAAGCTTGTTCTCAAATTTACATGGAAATACAGAACATTTTTAAAGGAGATCAAAACTGGAGAATTTATACTAGTTGATTTGAAACTTAGTCTAGAGCTACAATAAGAGAGACAATGTAAAATTGACATAAAGATAAATATATATATCAGTGGAATAGGACAGATTCTAACAGTCAGCCTCCCCATTTATGGTGAACTGATTTCCATCAAAGGTGGGAAGGCAGTGCAGTGGAGGAAATGGAAAAAATGATGCTGACACAATGTTAATCTACATACTAAAAGGGAATTTAGCACTTTATACAGCATACAAAACTTTAGTTAAAATGGGGTATAGTCCAAAGTATGAAAGCTAAAACTATAAACTTCTAGAAGAAAACTTAGGTATAATCAATATAACTTTAATTTAGGCAAACATTTCTTATGTTATCCAAAATATACATAAAAGGAAAAAAATCAATAAATTGAACTTCATAAAAATTTTTATTCTCCCAAAGATTCTGAGAAAACCTAAGCAAATCACAGACTACAACAAAATATTTGTACATCATAAATCTGATAAAGGATTTGTGTCCATAATATAAATTGTTCTTTTATAACTCAGTAAAAAGACCACTCAATTTTAAATGACAAAAACATTTAAATAGACATTTAACTAAAGAATATATGTGAATGGAATATAAGTGCAGGAAAAGATTCTCAGCATTATTAGTCTTTAGGGAGTTGTAAGCTCAAATCAATATGATTTACATGATATACTCACTGGAATGGCTATAAGGAATATGACAGACCATACCACATCTTGATGAGACTGGAAATCGGAATTCCTCATAAATTGTCTGTGGAAATAAAAAATACAGGCACTTTGGAAATATTCTCACAGTCTTGAAACGTGAACATGTATGTGGGAGGCAGTTGCTGGCAGTGATCCCCACTAGCCGGTATTCACACTCTTGTGTAATCCCTTCCCATTGAGCATGGACAGAACCTAATAGTTTGCTTCTAACCAACAGAAGATGGCAAAGGTGATGAAGTGTTACCAAGAGTTGTAACTTGTACCTTCCTAGCACAGTCTCCCAGTTGACTTTTGGGCTTGCCTGTTTTAATGAAGCAAGCTGGTACGTGGGGAATGGCCCATGTGTGAGTGGCCTTTGACAAGAGCCAGAAAGAAAGTGAGGCTAACAGTCCACTTGCTTGCAAGGAATACCGTACTGTCTGGGGCCACTGAGTAATGTGGAAATGGGTCTTCTTTCACTACAAGTTTTAGCTGAGACCACAAGCAGGGCTAACATCTTCATTGCAACCTGGTGAGAGCCTGAAGCAGAGGTCCAGTTAAGCTGTCTAAATGGCAAAGGCTGAGCAATAATAATTATGTTTCAATTGGCTAAGTTTTGGGGCAATATGTTTTGAAGTAAGAGGTAACTAGTATGTTATATTTGTGCTCCAGTAATTCCATTCATAGGGTCTACTTGGAGGAAATGAAAAATATACAGCCGTAAGTGAGATGAGCATAGCATCATTAATCAGAATAGTCCAGAATTACAGACAGTAATCAGCTGGTATTTATCAGCGGGTGATTAGGTAAGCAGTGTGGTGTATCCATAAGTGCAACATGACTCAGACATAGAAAGGAAGGAACTACTGACACATGCAAGAATGCTAAGGCGAAGGGAGCTAGGCACAAAATATGCACACTGTATTGTTCCTCTTAAGACATTTGCGGAAAAGGTAACTATGGAGATGAAGGTGAACAGGGTGTTTGCTTATTGAGACAGTGAGGCAGGAAGATTACAAATTCAAGCATAAACTGGGCAAGTTAGTGACTTAGCAAGATCCTGTCTTAACAGAAGGACTGGGAATGTAGCTCAGTGCAAAGGCCTTGGAGTTAGTTCCATTGAGAGAGAGAGAGAGAGAGAGAGAGAGAGAGAGACAGAGACAGAGAGAGAGAGAGAGAGAGAGAGAGAGAGAAAGCTAATCATTTTTTTCCTGAGTCTGCCAGTAGGTGTTCCAACTGCATGAAAGGAATTTGGGGGAGGGAGCTGTTAATGTTCTAAAACTGATTTTTTGGTTACCCCCAAGCCCAGTATTTTGGACGTTTCCTAAAAATTTTAGAGTACCATTACTGTGGGTGAATGGTAGGAAGAATGATTTTAGTTCCCATCTGTTGCCCTGTTCAGAGTGCTCTGAAGAGAAATAAAAAGAAAGTTCTAATGTTGCTCAGTTTTTGACCTTTTGCACTGCCATGGAGTGGGCCTGTAATAGCCTGGGCTCTTGTGTATGATAAGGAAAGAATTGCGAAGTGTGCACCCAGTAGTAAATAGCAAGCAGCTACATTTATTGAAGGTCACAGGAGGTTGTGCTCAGGGCAAGTCTGTGCTCACAAAAGAGAGGGCACAACCAGAAAAGTGCCAGGGTGATGGAAGAGTGCTGCACACAGGCCAAAGCACACAAAAGTAGCAACGGCAGCAGAGCAACAAAAAGCATGGGATAATTCAGGCTTTCTGAATGTAAAGGCCAGGCACCTATGTGCTTCCCTCTGAATCTCTGGTTGTGCTTGACAGGAATGATTGACAGGGTGCTGAGTCATCTTAGGGGTTCTCAACACCCATGCTTGTCCCAGAATTCACTCTGATCTTAATTATATGTATGACACACAGTACATATTTATGAACCTGTAATGAGGTGAGAGTAGGGTAAAGGTGACCGGAGGATCAGGTTAGGAGATCCAACACCCATATGCTTTCACTTAGAGCATCAGAGCTCCCCTACATTTTTGTTATTTTATTTTCTACCCCTCTTAGGATAATGGGAAGCAGGACTAACAGTATGGTACTGTTTAGAATTAAATGGAAGGAAGGGAGCAACTCCCTCAGATCCATGGTTTCTAACTATACTCTTTGTGCCAGTTAACCATCTCTTTTTCTGGTACACAGCTGGGTACTGCATTTCCGTATCAGTTCTGTAAGTCCTTCCTGACCTCTGACCCTTCCTACCTGGGATTTTCTGTTGGCATGTGATTATTACAGAGATGTGACTGTTAGAGGCTGTGTAAACTTCATGGTGTTACAGATGCTTCTGTGGATTATTTCACTTTTCTAGGTTCATCTTTTCCATGACCTCACATATGGATGTGACCAGTTGATTCTAATGCTTAACAAGCCAGTTTTTCACATGCATACATGGGCAGCTGAGGTGTAATTAGTCACACTTGAAATCTGCAATAACAAAGGGAAAAGATTAGGGATTTTTTCCCCCATTACTTGCATTTGCAACTCTAGTATTTCATTTTCATAATGTGAACAACAAACAAGATTTATTTCCATTGCTTTTACTATCTTTTGGGACCACTGTGAAATGATTGGAAAACTGAATTGATAATGTTTCTCCTTGGTATCCTTTTCTGCTGGTAAGCCCTCAGGGGACCTTATGAATAAGTGTTATATAATATATGAGTTTCCTCACTTAATACTCAAAACTTTCCCAATTCAGTTAGACTATATTCCACATCTATTCTTTACCTATCTCGCTGTTTTTTCCTTTTAAAATTCCCTTCTTATGAGCACTTAGACTTTTTAAAAGACAATAAAGTAGCAATGGTGAGAGTTCTCCCCTTATACTATTTTGAACTTTTCCCCACAGACACTGTTTGAACACTCACCTGAGCAGTATATGTGTGTTTCCCAGTGAGGTGAGGGTGATTGAAACATCCCTGGGTATTTGAGCACAGTTGTGGGACACTGAGGGGGAACTACCTTTCCTGCCCCCATTCCAACACATGGTACTTGTATTACATCTCTGAGCTCCAGTTTTTTCATCCCAATAATAATCTGTCCATCTTGCAAGATTATTTCAAGGGTTAAGTAAGATAAAATTTAAGGAGGGTATTCCAATCATTTATGATAGTTTAAGATTTAATATAAAAATGGAAGCAGACTATAATAAAATACTACTCTGGAGAAGAATTATTTTTGAAATGTATTATATCTTGTTTGATTTGCCAAGATAGTTTTAGTATTGATAATCAGAGAGTTACTGTATAAAACAGACAGGACATAAATAAAGTTTACGAACAACATTGGGAGAAGACCATATTTTGCTTCGAGCAAACAAAATTGTATCTGGTTTCAGTTTTCCTCCTAATGCTGTAGGTTACATTTTCAGGCTCAGCATTCCAGACTCTATCTACTTATGATTATGTTGCATTTTCTAAGTTGTAGAGAATTTTGAAGGAACGATAATACAAAAAATTTTTTAAACGTTCTTGCAAGCTGTTTTGGGTTATTTACATTTCTGGAACCAGAATTGCATTACCTTTCTCCCTGATGAGCTCCATGTTTTGCTTTGTTTTTTAAAGACATTGCCTCATTATGGTAGAACAGTAGCTAGGTGGTGAGACCCCCAGAACTCCTTGCTTCAGTCACCCATGTAAAATGTATGTGACACAGTTTCTTCAGAGGGACCAGGGTAATGATTTTTCTGTTTGTTTTTCAAAAGTCACAATACTAATTTAATGACCTACCAAGTAAAACTGTTTATATTTATGACCGTGCTTGAGGAATCTCTCAGAGGCAAGCTTCTGAAACACAGAAGCAAAAAACAAGGCATTTGGGATATTAAAGTAATTGGAGGGCCGAGATATAGCTCAGCAGCACGGCACCTGCCTGGCAAGTATGAGGTCCTGAGTTCAATTCCCGGTTCAAAACAAACAAACAGACAAACAAACAAACACAAGCATGGAGCCTAAGTACTAGGAAAAGTAGAAAAAATTTCCCTTCTTATATTTTAGATTCTCATAACCAATACCAAATACTGAGGCAGAACAGTTGCTTTATAAATTCAGTGTTACTCTGAAACAATCACTTTTGATCAGCAAGCAAGCATAATTCTCTGTTCTATGTGCAGGCCCGGCCGGTGGATTACCCTAAGGACTACCTTTCTCATCAAGTTCCCATCTCGTTCCACAAACACTGGAACATCGATCCAGTGAAGGTGTATTTCACGTGGTTGGCTCCCAAGGAGGAAGACAAAGCCACACAGCACACACAAGAAGGTGTTAGGGAAGAGTTGTAAGGCATGGCGGCCCGTGGGCAGTTCAGGGACGGCGCTGTGGAACCTTGGCTTCGTCTCACCGTGCCGTCCGTGCTGTAGTGCTTGTGGGCTTCACATGACACCAGGCACTTCCTGACTTCAAGGGGAAATAATGTAAATGGCATTTTTTGATGTGGGAAGAAAAGGAGTCATAGGGTAAAATAATTTTTTTTCCTGGGAAAAATCCCTTGCTTTTGACTTACACAGTTATTGTAATACAGTGATGACTGTGCATTTTTCAAACTGAATGATACAGCAGCTTTATTACTGTCACAGGAAAATAAATGGTACCAGAAATCCCTTTCCTCTGCTCTCTCTTCATTATGCTGAATGTCATTTGACATAAACTAGAGATGCAACTGTTGTCCCTAGGTAAAGAAGAGCGAATGTCTCTTGTCATGGATTTTGGCAAGGCATGAACTTTTAAACCATATTATCGATGATGAAATTTGGTTTCTGGGAACTCTGTAGGAAGGATATTGTATTGAGAGCCATTTGTAAAACACCATAAAAGTCTCACTGAAATCCCCTGTAGTCTACATAGTCACGAGTGTCACATTTTATCTGTTCTTTTGTTGTTTGTGCCTCCTACAAAGAGAACAGGAGGTCGTCTCCTGGTGCTTCCTATTTGCTGAGAAGCTCTTTGGGTGCCATTTCTCCCTGAAGCCCCACTTTATGGCTGCTGGGCAAGGAAGGGTACTGGGTACTGCCAGGAAGCAGTGTTCTCAGTCTTGATAAACAATGTTGGTATGGTTGCTGGACTGAGCAAGCTCCATGCAAGTCTCAGGCAGTGAGTTGTATTTGAACATGGTGTTTTACTTTTGTCTCTCTTTCAATGTTACTAATGACTCTTCTGGCTCAGAACAGACACCCCCAACCCCAGTGATGAAACCCTTATAGAAGCACAGCGTGATGATCTTACAGTTCCTCTGGCTTTTTAAAGAATGACACTTGAACACAGCATCCTGCAACAGCCCTAATTTTCAGATCATGTCTTTAATATATAGTCCTTGAACACGTTCAGTATGAATGTATAAAAATGACTCTATACTTTAATGTTTTCATTTTATAATTCAGTTTTATAAAGGTATTTACATAAGATTTGATTTTAATAGGTTGTAAATTAATTTTAGTAGAGTAAAACATTTTCTTCTTTGCTTTTTTAAAAATAAGAACAGCTTTCTATTCATTAACTTTGCTTATAATGCTTTTTGTAGCCAAGCACAGGGTATTAAGCCATACCACCCAAAGTATGTTATGTAGTATGTTGTTTTTAACAGTCTGTTTTCCATGTAGCTGAGACCTGACTTGTACAAAGTGATGCAATAATACTTTTCCATGTTATCAAGTACCAGGATGAGTGTGTTTCGGTCCCGGCACCATACGTGACATTACAGTCTTATAACAGAATGCACTGGATTCAGTTTATGAAAATGGATTGTGAGACTCATCTGAGGAGGGGGCCAAGGGCAGTTAGCTAGATGAGAAACACCAGAACGATTTCTAAACCCCACGAACCTGCTGTGATGGTGTCAGCACCATTGTCATCATAGCTGGGATGCTTATTGTTGGTGCCGTTGTAATCATCTTCCCGTCCTCTGCTCCCAGAGGGCCCCGGCGCATACACCCGTAGAGGAGGCTTCAGTTCTTCCCAGGCCTGCTGCTGATGGTTCCCACCCAGAGACGTTTCATCTGATGGGACTGAACCCAGCGTGTCAAGCTTTCTTCTGCGTAATGATGAGTGCCTTCTATTACTGCAAGAGCTCATCTTCTGGTACCTCTTGGTGTTTTGTTAATTATGTGTACCTGTTGTTGGAACTATGTAATTCTAACCACAAATAAAACATCTTTTCCTAAGTTTCTGATTTCTCAAATGTTATACTTATGAGTCCAGACTGGCATGGGGGTGGTGGAAGGCATGGAGGAAAGGAAAGAGTGAAATCAGAGGAAAACATTTTGCCACTCAGTTAATACAGTTTTAAGAGGAAAAAAAATAATAAAAAGCTATACTTGTTTAGAGAAAATCAAGCAAAGTTGAATATAGGATGTCTGTAAAGTCACTATGCTTTTTATAACATCAGAGGTGCCATGTGAGAACGGATTCCCATACAGTTCATATCTAAAGAACTCAATTTTAAGTCTGAACTTTCCAGGTCAGAATACTGGCCTCTTCACATTTCCTTCACTTCTGAAACAGGGGTTTCCTTCCAAATGGCTATTTTAATCCTAGGGATAACATCAAGGATTTATCTGTAGAATAACTGAAACATCCTTTTTACTTTAAAGCCATTTCTGACGAGGTAGCCAAATCAAGTTGACGAGGTAGGATCTTTACATCTTGCAGCTAAATCAGAAATCCAGACCAAAAAATAACCTTTATAGAAGGCTTAGGAACATAAAATAATAGCATGCTAAGTAATGGGTGATACTGAGCACGGGCATGGGAATATCAGTGCTGTCTCATTTCTTGATTTATTGGAAACTTAGTGCTTCCACATCCGTATCTACTATCATTACTCATATATGTGTATTTCCTCAAATTTACAACACTGCAGGCATTTGTAAGAGTACTTCTTTTGTCTTCCATGTGTAATCAGAGATGTAATTTCTGTGGAATAAAATGAAATCAATCAATAGATTCAGCAAATGTTTAGCAAACACCTATGTGGTGGACATTCCAGGATGCCCTTTGTCCATCCCGTTCTCCACTCTGTCCCTGATATCTTTGAATGCTATTATTTCATGTTCCCAAGTAGTCTATAAGTATGTAATCTGCAAAATGTGCTCTCTTCCTAGCTACAGAATAGAGTGAAGACTTACTTTCTGTTGCCAGTTCAGCTTGTATTTTCGCTTTAAAGACACTGATGATTGAAGAGGGGGTGGAGGTAGGTACAAGAGAAGAGACATTAATGAACACAATGGTTTCTGGTAATGATCATCCTACAAAGACACTGAGCACAGAATATTATGATATTGAGAGTTGGCTGGCTTGGGGACTAGTAAGGAGGTAGGTAGAGTGCTGTCTAAGATAGTTCTGGAAGAGAGCCCAAGTGACTAAGGGAATCTGGAGGCAGGGTGTTCTAGACAAGGAGAACAGCAACGATGAAGGCTTCACCTTGGCAACAGGTTTGGCTGTCTGAGAAAAGAACGCCTGTGTGGTCATTGCTTAGCTGTCATCATTGTCATGAGGTACCCAGATGATGTCCTACAAGCAGTGGATGGGGGAGTAGGAGCTCAGTGAAGTCAAGGCTGGGATTTTGGAAGACATCAGCATTTTAAAGGTTTTGAAAACTATAAGACTAGACATGATGAGCTGGGGAGAAAGCACAGAGAATGCTGTTCCAGGGAGACAAATCAGTGAGGTGTGAGGGCCTCCAGAGGTGGGGTGTAAGGGAAAGTGCTCTGAGAAGCAAATCATCACAGAGAAGTGACTGTGATTCAGCAGCCTAGAACTGACAAGACCACCCCCAGGGACTGGAGCAGAATGGGGAGCAAAATCTCTATCTTAGCTGTAGTTAGTTCTGTTTACCTACTTAGTTATGTATTACTTTTAAATACAATGGGAGGCACAAGGAGGAACGTGGGCTTAGGGAGTTTGTGTTTTACGATGGAAGAGTCCATGAATACCTGTGTATCGTGATGAGACTGAGAAAGCAGAGGGAGGAGGCTTGCACTGTTAGTGACATGAGCTGAATCAACAGCATAATTCAGGGGTCTGCTTTTCTAAGAGAATCCTCTATGAAATGAGGGAGGAGTGTAGGCCCCTGATGTTGAAAGGTTGTTAGATTTTGCTGAAATGGACATGTGGGTTTTTGCAACTGATCATTGCTGTTAAGTGGGAGACAATGTTATCTGTTTTAAGTGTTTGATTCTTATGAATGCTTGCTTTTATGGAGAAGAGCAGCATGAATTATAATAAGGACTAGGACAACTGCTTATATTGTGCCTAGTAGGCAGTATTCTAAATACTTCTCACATTAATGTGTCTAATCTTCGTGATAACCCTTTGGAGTCAGTATTACTGTTTTTCCAAAATTACATTGCAGGAAAGCAAGACATGCAGTGGTTTGGTTACCAGCTCAAAAGTTATACATCCGGCAAATGGCCAAGCTGATTTTTTTTCTTTTTTTATTATTTCATTTTATTTTTACTTTTATTAGTATGTGTTTGCGGTACATAATGATTACATTCACTGTAGGGGGTCAGTACATGTACATAACACATTTCAATTCTTCCCCCCCTTCCCTCTACTGTGTCCCTTTGTATTTTTTCAGCATCAGATTCATTTTTATAAGATCTTGTAAAGTTAATTATCATATATATGGATTGAAAACAAGACTAGTTAGCCAAAGGACATGTAAAACACCTAAGACAGTGGTACTAAATCAAGGTACACTTTTAGATATATTGTCTGCTCTGGATTACTTTTAGTTTGCTCTGTTTTCTTGTTATCTGTTGTTTGTTTCATACTTTATATCTGGAGCTAGATGTATACTGAGTTTATCTTATAAGCAAAACCATGTGATATTTAAGCTTGTGTCTGAGTTGCCTAGACATTTTGGCTCCAGAGCTTATGCACTTAATCCCTCTGCCCTTTCACTGCTACCAAGAACAACATATAGTTGCCTTCTAGACTGAGTGAATATCTAGTGCTAAATGTCAGCATGTGTAAGATACCTAAGAATCCAAGAGTGAACCGTGCAGTAACTATATAGAGGTTACAAGAGAAAATATGATTATCTATCAAATAAATTCTAGAAGGCATATGTGTTGGGATATTAAAAAGCAAACTAGCTACATGAGATTTTTTAAACATTCGTATTACCACTTTTGAAAAGAATGTATCTGGTAAGACTGAACGTACTCATGCCCTTGGACGTGACATTTCTATTAAGCCATGTATCCTAGTGAATGCTTAGATCCTCACATTAAGAAGCAGGCAGAAGTGTTCACAGTGGCATCGCTGTTCGTCAGAGCTGAAAGCTGGAACCGACCTCTGTGTTTGTTGCTTGAAGAATAGACCAAACAATTGCAGCGTATCTTTCTATCTATGTTGTATATTCTATGTCTTTGCAGTGTAGTCATGAATAGAAATGACCTCCCACTAACTGAGATATATCAGTGTTAAGCAAGAGAGAGAGAGTACACAAGAGCAAGACTTGCAGTAGGATTTCAATTATGTAGTTTAAAATCATGAAAAATGAAAAATGAAACACAGAGATATACACATATCTTTTTAAAACATAAAGAAAAATTAACAAACTAAACAATTTTTATTAATACATGTTATCAGTATGTAATGTTGTATTCATACTTAGGGAGTAACTACATGTATTTAGTATATCTTAAGTATTTTATTCCCCTTCTCCTTCCCTCCTTCCACTCTCCCTCCATCTCTGTATCCCCTTTCTCTATTTTTTTTAGATCGTGTTTGCAGTACATAGTGAATGATTTGTCTTAATTCTTCTTACTTCCCCCTTCCCTCTCCCCTCCTCTACCCTTTCCATTTCCAATAGATCTACCAGGTTTCTTTTGTCTTTTATGATGCTCTTTATTTATACTCTTAAAGTGATACTTACCTTTAGGATAAAGGAAGGAGTGCAAACCTAGCCCTGAGCTAGACATAAGGGGAACCTGAATCAATATTAATGGTCATTCCTGTTCCTTAAGCAGGTTGTATGTACTCTTTAAAAGATACTGTGTGTATATACAAGTATTCTATATGTGTGTTTGTGTATATATTGTAAATATCCCTTAAGGTTTGTTCAGCATTTTACTGTCATTTATGTTAATAGTTTTAATTCCTTTGATAAAAAACTTACTGAGCATCTAATGGGTACTATGTGTATTTCCTGTGGCTGCCGTAATACTTTATCACAAACATTGAAGTTATCCTTCTGTTTTCTGTCTATAAATTTTGTCCTGTTTCTGTGTTTCTCATCCAAGCTAGCGGTGTTTCTGCTGATCTAACATTCTTAGAAACCTTGTCAGTCTCCGGTGTATATCAAGGGCACTCGTGCATTTGTTCAGGGTTGCTCTATAAATCTGATCATGTCATTCCTATTCCAGCATTCTGCTGAGCTGATGGAGGAACGATGTGCTGCACACATAATCTCTTTAAGGAACATTAATCTCTGTGTATGAGGAATATTCCAGCTGTTCGATCCTCTCAACGGACTACTCAATGATTGTCCAGAAATATCCCTGGATTTTTCTGCAGAGCATACATTCCCAATAGTCTCCTAATTTTATCATTTTAAACAACAATGTGGATTACTTGAGAATTTCCCAAATTATCAGTGCCAGGCTTGCTTTCACTTAACAATTAGTCTTTGAATTTGTTTCTTTCCTCTCAAATTTTAATACAAACTGGTTATCCCTTATCCACAAAGGGGACCGGAAATGTCTCAGATTTTAGAATTTTTCAGATTTTGGTACATTTGAGGAGAACTTACTGATTGGCATTCCAAAAGTTTTAGATTTCGGAATATTTTAAATTTCTGATGTTTGGATTAGAGATACTTGACCTCGATGAGCTGTGAGATGAAACCAGTGTGTATCTTTTGTACTTTGCTTGGAAATCACAGTAAGTATGCAAGTATGTAAGAATGGAAATATGCTCACAAGCACTTCCTATGAGACTGTAGGGTATAACTGAGCTAAACTTTCTCCTCCTGGGATCCCCTTTCCTTCAGTTTTCAAAAACACTTCCTTTAGTTCATTCCAAGCTCTTCCCTACAAGGTCCTTACAGTTCAAATTCCTGCCACCATTCTGTGTATGTAAAGTATGTACTCACCAGGATGATCAGGGATTTCTCCCACTGCCCCTTAATTCCTCCTGCACCCTCATCAGTGGCACCATTAATGTCTGCTTTGCCAACAGTCTGGTTAAAGCACTGTAGGCTTTAATCTATCCGGCAATTCATTTCCCAAGCTTTTATCCATTACCCAGTTCCAAAGCCACTTCCACATTTGTAGGCATTCTTGGCAGTAACACCTCACTTCTAGTACCAAATTTGTATTTATGGCTGCTGTAACAAATTACCACAAACTTGGTGTCTTAATATTAATTGATTTTCTTCAAATCTACAAGCCAACCCCCTACCCACAAAAAACAAAACAAACCTGAAAACAGTATCTCTGCACCAAAGTCAAGACGTTGGCAGGATAGTGTCCTCTTCAGAGGCCACGGGAGAATCTGTCCCTTGCCTTTGCAGCTTCTGGCGGCTGCAGCATCCCTTGGCTTGTGGCTGCATTACTGTTGTTTCTGTCTCTGGTCACGTTGACTTCACGTCTGCCTGTGTGCATATCTCCTTCTAACTCCCTACCTCTCAGAAGCACAAATATGATTGCATTTAGAGCCCAACTAGATAACCCTTCCATCTCTAGATCCTTTACTTAAATCATATTCACAAAAGCCTTTTTTGGGGCCATATAATGTTCACAAATTCCAGACATTAATACATAGATTTGTGTGTGTGTGTGTGTGTGTGTGTGTGTGTGTGGCAGAGGAGTAATACTCAGCGTATTCACAGGGTGCTTGCCTTGATGCACTGTTTTCAGGCATCAGCGAGCAAGTGGGTCAGTGGCGGGGTCTAGGGATGACATGCACATTCATTCTTCCACATACTCGCCAAGTGTACTTTGAGCCACTCTGTTGTCCCAAGCTCAGCGGTGCTTACCGGGTCCATCCCACACCAAGGAAAAATTTTTCTTTTTTTTTTTTTATTAATTCCTTAACCAAAGAACATAAAATAAAGTCTGCCTTGTGGCATGGTAGGCTTCTTTTCACACCAGCGTACTGGACCTGTGCTATGAATGTATGCATACTAGTACATGCACCAGTATCTGTGCACACACAGTTCTGGATTCCTAAATCTAGCGCTTCTGTCACACTCTTCCTATCCTGCTTTATTCCTCCTCTGCGTTTCTCTTCATTGTGTACATGAGTTGCACGATATGCTGCTTCTTTATCTGAGGGTGGAGTGACCATTGGATTAGAGGGCCCGCCGCTGGCTTTGCCCGGCAGTCTCAGGCCATTCACCTGTGTCTCTGGGCATCGATTTGGTCATCAAATGTGGTAGTTTGAACTTGAAATTTTTTGTTTGTTTGTTTTGAGACAGGGTGTCACTGTATAATTCACACCACCCAGAACTCACTGTGTAGCCCAGGCTGGCCTCAGACTTGTGGCAATCCTCCTGTCTCAGCTTCCCAAGTGCTGGGATTACAGGCATACACCACCACACCTGCCTTGAACTTGAAATGTATGTGTCTAACTTTCCTACATTGCATTGCTAAATACCCCATTAGGTGCTCTTTCTACAGCTGTGCTCCATTATGAGAACACATTAATTTCAAGATTTCAAAGTTCTCTAATTAAAATGAATGGTCTGCTCTACCAGTTTGAAACAGTTTGTCATATTGGGTTTAATCATTTTGAAATATATTTACTTTTACTCATAGTCTCAAAAGCATAGGAAAACACTATAACAGTGACAGTGAAACTTTTAGAGCTTTCAGTCATAACAAAGAGCTGGCTGCAGTACATGGGTCATAGGTTCACCACCACTGCTCTGTAATAACACAGTTTTAAGACAGCACTTTTTAGTGGGTGCGAAAGTTAATTTTGGATCACTCAGTATTTATTATGTATCTGTTATCATTCAGATTCTCAAGAGCAAAAGCAGAAAAATTCTTCACTTTTGGATGTATAATCTCCAGCCCAGATAGTAATAAAAAATCACTACTACTAATGAAATGTATGATTGTAAAGTTCAATAACTGCTGAGAAGGAATTTTGACTTGAGACTAAAAAACTAAAAAATTAACTGGGTGAAGAGGTTAGGGAAGCATTCCAGGAAGAAATAATATGTGCAAAGGTCCTGTGGTGGAGGCTTTATGGCTTCTTCAATAAAATTTTTTAAAAAAGGGTGGCAGGAATGCTGTAGTGTCATATTTTACACACCTTTGTGACCTGCTTTCTTCACTTAACATGTCATGGACATTTTCCATGTTGTTGAAGATTGTACAACAAAATTCCCACATAATATTTTAACATAGTGTTCACCATAGTTTACCTAAAGAGTTCTATTTTATTGTTTATTTTGGTTCTTTACTCTTTTTCATGCCTTGTACGAGCAACTAGATTGAAGCACTAGGATGATTTAGCTAAGCACTGGATATTAAGGCAATGATTTTGAGTTACATATGCTGGTCATATCAGATAGGTGGATTGCGCAGCTTTATTTTTTTGTTAGAAATGTTACTTTGAAAAGGGAGAAAATGATAAAAAAATTTGAAATCCAACTCCTAAAGATGAATCTGTCTTCCATCTCCAACTCTCTCTTCCTTTCCTTCCCTTTCTTTGTTTGTGTGTGTATGTGTACCTATGTGCACACAGTCCTGCTGTGAACATCCTGAAAGCTAATCATTAATAGAGAAGCCTCATATAGTATATCTTTACACCATAACTATTACATGATCTTCATTACTTGTTTACACCATAATTTATCCAAGAATAAATGTACCAATATGAACACACACATGGAGTGCTACTCTGTCCTAATAACTAAATCTTGGTACATATTTAAGATTGTCTTTTGAGACTGAATTCTTGTGAAATATTAAAGAACATAAACATTTTAATGTATTTACTGTGAGGCACCAAAGAGCATTCCACCAGTTATACCTCCACCAGTTCCACAGTGTGGAAGTCTTCTGTCTTCTCATGTGTTCCATTTTTCATTTTTATTTAAATCTAGACATTATATCGTAGGGTTCCCATTTCAAGGGACTCCAGTTTACTCATTTCTGTGCCTTTTACAGAGAGCTTATGCTCAACAGAGACTGTTGGAGGACATCAAGCTGTAGGTCAGTACAGGACACACCCAGGCTGTCTGCTCTGAGCTGTATCCCTCCATTCTTTGCTCTAACTTTTTAGCTAATGAAAGGGTTTTACCCTATGTATTTCTGTAATCTATGTCCTAAAATCTTCCCTTCTTTCTAGTCTAAGGGTGCTACCTGCTGAAGGGAAGCTTACATTCTACCCTCCAAAGATAAGTGGAGGAGAATGAGCTTTTTTATTCCTGTTTGGAGCAAAAGCATCTTGTCATGGCATGATACGGGTGTAGTTCACTGGCTGTGATCCAGCAGGCGAGGTTTCAGGCCTTGTAACCTGTGATGTAAGTAGAGGGTATCATTTGCTCCCCGCTGACTTACCTCAGATCTGCTGCCGCTGTGATGGCTTTAATCCCCTTCACATGCGAGCCTTGCCCTTCGCTCTGTTCTGCATCTCCACAGGGCCTGGCCAGCACCCTGCACATCTATCAGCCTTTTGGTTAATTTTATAGAATATGGTTTTTTCCCTGTGATCTCTACCCACTCTCGATTGCTTGATGATTAAGAGGGAATTATCTTTTTTAATCTGGAAAGAAGTTTTAGCCTTTTCTCTCTTAGAATTTCACTCTGCTTTGGATTCCATCACGCATGTGCACATTTGTTGTTGCCATTGTTTCTTGGGATGTCCCAGCTCACCACAGCCCAACGCCTGTCCCATAAACCACACTCTGTAAATACTTTTGAAGAAGGGAGAATTGAGAAACTGAGCCCCTGGACTGCTTCACTGTCAGCTCAACAAAAAGAGAGATAAAAAGAGGCTTGAGTCCTGTGCTGTCAAATGTAAACAGCTCCCGTAGACCAAGGCAGTGTGGCCACAGCAGCAAAGCAGGTGGAAGGGATTCAGAGGAGCCCTCCTGCCAGCCGCCATCTTTCCCCTTGGAGGAAACACACCCGTCACCATGTAAAACTGATCAGAAAAGCGCTTCTTGGGAAGCTGGGTCATTCTCAGTCTTTAATCTCATGCCCAAGGGCATTTAAAGTCCAAGTGTGTGTGGTGCTCCAGGTTCCTCAACCTGGTCTACAAATCCTTAGACACATTGTTGGTATTTTGAGAATTCTCTGTGATAAGGTTGAATTCTGATCTTTCTTATAGTTAGATAATATGTTGAAAATTAATCTCAGCATTTGACACCATAAACTGTAGTATTTGTATCTATGATTGTGTTAATACCAAGCAATTATCAACGCCAAAATGAAAACTATTGCTATGTCCTTTTTTAAATCAATATACAAAGGTAAAAGTTTCCTTTACCAGAAATAATCAACATGAGTTATTTTCACAAAGTTAAAGGTTTGATTTAATGTGAAAAGAGCAGTGTAGTGTGAATGATATTGAACGTGGCACTGATTCGTCAGAAAAGAATAGGGACAGATCTGGCTCACAGATCACGCTTTTGTGTAAAACAGTGGCAAAATAATGTCATGATGCACTGCAAAAATAGGATTTGCATTAAAATCAAAGTAGAAGCAATAACGATAAACCTTGATTTATTGTTCAAAATGGAGTGAATAAACTATTTCCATTCTTACTGTTTTCCTTTAAGAATATGAACTTTTTGTTGTTTCAAACATTGCAAATAAATTTTAGATAGTTTCCAGATCTTAATTCCTCTAGTAATTGTATGAGAGATACCCACTTAAAGTAGATTTCAATCATGCCACAATGCTAACCTTCCCCACATTGCTATAGGAGTGTCACTATGTAGTTCTGGTAGCATGTTTGGGTTACCTATGACATTTAATTGTCAGGAACCAGGGAATGAAGTATTTGTGAAGACTGGCTGTGGTTGTGTGTACAGTGACCCCAGAGGTTTGCTCTAGGTTGGAGGACATGCCGCGTATCTCCAGTGTGTCCTTTAGATCTACTCTCTACCCCTCTTTATGTCCTTGGAGGCTCACCGGCTCTCTAGCTTCCTTCTGGGTTTCATCCAGTAGCAACTGGAAAGTAGGTAGGCGGTGAGCATCTCACCGCTGTTCCCTCCCCGCTGGGTTGCCGTGAATTAGTGAGGGCGTCCTCTATCAAAGGCCTCTGCTCCTGTTGGAGAGCCTTTTCCATACATGCCCTCTGTATGTGGTTACAGAACCGCTCTTCCACTTGCCTCTTTTCTCCCCATAGTTGCTAGTACTGGAGTATCTGCAAGCTTTCTGGTTTTTAGTTTTGTTTTGTTTTGTTTGTTTTTCTTCCGGTGCCAGGAATCAAACTCATGACCTTGCACTTGCCAGGCAGGGCACTGCCGCTGAGCTAAATCCCCAGCCCTGCAAGCTTTCTGGAAGTGCTTTCCCTAACCCTGCTCACTCCTTTGCAGAATATGTAGTGACCTTCTTAAACTGCTCAGTGACCTGATGTCAGAATTATGAAATAGCTTCCCCTGCAAAGGAAGCATTGAGCTGTGCCCAGGACTCCCTTCCTCTCAGTATGAGGGGCTGTAAGTGCACTCAGCCTGTCCCAAGATGCCCTCAGTGCTGTCACCAGTGTGTGACTCCCCTGAGCAACCTGCACTCAGGCCCAGGTGTCCTCTGCTTACAAAGCAGAAGCATGCATGCAAAGAAAAGAGAACACAGAGGGTGGGGGAGCCTCCCTCTCCCGCAGCACAGGCTCATGGGGCTAATGCATCCAGCTCTGTTCCAACCAAGCGCATGCCTCTGTGGGATGCCAGCAGGATAGGACTTACAGATCTGCTGACCTTCTTCCTGTAATTTCCAGCCAGCGCTGTGGGACAGTCCTTGGTGTCTGCAGGAACCTTTTGTCCTAGAGTTTTGAGGTTATTAATAACATTTTGCACAATAGACCTATGTGAACAAGAGTCTTAGGTGATAGGATCATTGAAGTTAGAATACACTTGATCTTAGCCAAAAGGCCAAGAAGCGATGAAGTTAGAATATAGAAATATTGAAAAAACAATCAGATCTGATATTCCGTTTTTCTACTGTTATACCTAATCCCAGCAACTTAGCTTCTGAACGTCACATTAATGTAATTCATTTTATTAGATTGAGAATGTTCTTTGTATTTACTTTGTACATTAGTTTTGCTTTTATAGTTGTACAACAGCCATAACATAAGTGATGCATAATTGATCTTGTGTTCATACAGGTTTAAGTAATATTACACTGAAAGTAATTTAAGATAATTGTCAGAATCCATGAGCAGCATTACTTGGACCTTGTATTATAAAATTTGACAAACATCAATTACAGTAAACTATGAGAATACTGGAGTCATAATAGATAGATTTTAATTTTGGTTCTAAAACTAACTGTAGGACATTGCACAAGTACATTACTGTACTTTTTTCTCTTCTATAAAGTGGGTATAGTAATAGTCCTTACCTTTCAGGGGTCTTGTGAGGAGTAACTGAGTTATATGATATGATGGATGAAAATACATAGCTTAGCATATACCGATCTACCTTCAAGCTATTTAAATGTCTTCAAAAATTATCATGCCATTTTGCTCCAAATGTTTCCAATTCTGATTTTCCTAGTTATACAAAAATTTGTTGATAGCATCACATATCCAATTGTAATTCATGTGCATACTATAGGCAAATAGCTGTCATCATTGAAAAAATATTAAACAGGAATAAAGTAAATAGACCATTCTAACATTCCCAAGCAAAAGGAGTAATATGCTGCCAATAGGAATTCCTGAAAACAAGAGGGTGTAGGATATGCCTGGGTGACATTTCCCTTGGGCTGGTGATTGTAACAAGCTGTAAGCTGTACAAATACTTAGGAAGTTGATGTTGCTTTGGTATACAGGAGCTGTACTAGGCATTGTTTTCACTCATGATTATTCCAAGGATCCATAGGATTAATTAAAATGTTTATTTCATTTTCATTTCTAGTTTTTCTATTTCAAGAAAGTATCTGAAACATAATAATTTAATGCACGTACTCGAGTTTTGCAGCACTTTGTGTTTTTATAAAGAACATGCTCAGTGTTTCAATTTACAAGAGAACAAGAGAACAAGAGAACAAGAGACAGAACATGGAAATTTTCACCTAGCCAGGGTTTCCATATGCATCTGTATAAGTGTTCTGTACCCTGCGGTAACAAATTACTGCATCACAATTTTGTGGCTTAACACAACATGAATTAAATATCTGACACTTTTGGAGGTCAAAAGTGGAAAATATCTCACGGGACTAAACTTGAGGTGCACAGAGCTGCACTCCTTCTGGAGGTCCTGGAGAGAAATCTGCTTTCTTACCTTATTGAGCTTCTAGGAGCCACCCACCCTTGTTGGCTCTGAGATCGTTCCTTCCATCCTCAAAGCCAACATACATAGCTGCTTTAACCTCTGTTTTACCTTTCTGCCCCCTTTATGAAATGCTTTGTGATTTACCTTAGGCCAGTGTGACTTGTCTAAGGACAATCTCCCAATCTCAGGATTCATAATTCTAGTCGTAAAAGCTCTTTTACTTTGTAGAATAATGTATTCACAGAGTCTGAGGATTCAGATGTAGACATCTCTGGAGATACTATTCTGACTATCACATCATCATTTTGTCTTACCTGGCTGGAAGTCAAATTTACTTGAGTATTATAGATGATAGGTAGATAGATAGATGGTAGATAGATAGATAGATAGAGTCCTCAACTTATAAACAAATTGCAAACTTTCACAGGTGTACTGTACAAGACTCATTATGTCAGATTATGAATGAATCTGACTTAAGAACATTCTCCCACAATAGAACTCATTCATAAGTTGTTGGCTTACTATACAGATATAGATATATATATTATCACTTACTATTTATCATAGTATATTAATATGTATATCATATAATACATATATAATATTTACTGTTTATCATAGTATATTAATATGTATATCATATAATAAA
>NW_004955431.1:14469596-14493752 GCF_000276665.1 Chinchilla lanigera | reverse complement strand
TGCTGGAGTCAGAGGATCCAGCTGGAACTCAAAAGCCTGTAGTGCACAGCAGTCTATTGTGAGTCTGTGTTGGAAAGCCAAAGAGTCTGCACTAGAAGCCTGAAGGAACTGATATAAATGTCCAAGGGCACTGGCAAAGAGAAAAGCTCCTCTAAAAAAGTAAAATGGAAGACTTCCTTCCTTGCCTTTTTATTCCATCTAGGCTACAAGCCTATTGGTTGGTGCCACTCACATCTGGTTGGGTCTTCCCTTCTTGGTTTGCATCTTACATGTCAGTCATCCATAGGCACACCCAGAACTGTACTCAACTAATCTGTTAGATATTTCTTAATCTATTCAAGTTGACATCACAATGAACTATATCACATGCTCCATCTGTAGCCAGTGCTTTCTCTGCCAAACCAGCTCTGTATGCATTTATATACACTTTAAATGCAACTGGCATTGTCCTGAAGCTTTTTAGATGACAGCTTTGCACATTTCTGTTTCCACATAGACTTAGAACCAACACGGTAGGTATAACTAACATTTCTGTGACAACTCATCAACATGTCTCTTTGTACATGATCATCTCTTCTTGGTGTTCGTGTACTTTGCTCAATACAGAGCATCTCATCAGAGAAATATACAATGATTGGGCTAAGAAACTGGCTGGAAGGAGTTGGAAGCTGACCTTTTTCATCATGCTAGTACTTCCAAATGATAGGATCTTTGGATTTACACACAAGATGCTCAACATCTGCTAATTTAGACTATATCCACAATGCCTTTTTAGGAATTAAATGTAAGGGAAAATTACCTCATGAAGGAAATAATAGAGTTATGCATATAAAGTCAAAACAGTTTTAGAAGCCCATACGAAAATTAAGTTTATTGCTGTTTTCAAAGGGGATCTTGTTCTAAGAGATCTTGTTCCAAGAGATCTCTGTTCCTCCAGAGAGCAGAAAATGGATTGTTATTAGAACAGGATTGTTCAGAAAAGCACAGACTAATCCCGTTCTGCTTTTATATTATGTGTACAAATAACACACGCCCTCACTGCAAAACTGCTGACTAACTTTTCCTGCAAATGGAAAATGTAAGTTACGAAGACAAAGATAGTATAACTGCTTTCAGACAATCCTGTGTTAAACCCTATTTTGTACTTTGAAGGAGCAGAGCACCAAATGTATTTTTAAAGAAACTGGCAAGTTTCTATGGCTATGTCACATCCAACATCAGATCAAATAGGCCTATAGAAGTGTAAGAGGCTTGATCCATAATAGCGGACAGTTTGAAGGGGAGACAAGGCAAAAAACCCCACCAGTGTTAGCCAGCTTTCTGCTTCTATAACAAAATGCTTGAGATAATTCACCTTGTAAAGAGTAAAGGTTTATTTTGGCTCACAGTTTTGGAGTTTCCGGTCTGTGTCCAGTGGGACCGTTGCTTTGGATCTGTGGTGAGGCAGCACTGTGGCAGAAGAACATGGTGAGCAAAAGCCTGTCACCTCATGGCCAGGAAGCAAAGAGAAAAAGGAAGGGTCCAGGATCCCACAATGTCCTTTGTGGGCATGTCTCCACAGGCCTAGGGATTTCTTCTTAAGTTCCACCTCCTAAGTTTCTATTGCACCCCCTGAGTAGTACCACCCAGGGGACCAAGCCTTTAACATTTGAGCCTTTGGGAGACATGTAAGATAGCACTGTGCATCTCAGAACCATTCCTTGGAAGTATCACTTCTACATAAAATGCGGCGCTGGAGTTGTGTGATGACTGGGCAAAAAAAAAGATGGCTAGTCATGACAGAATGCCCCCCTCCACCAAAAAAATCACCCCTGAAAGAGGAAATCCCACACTAAGTGAGGAAATGCTAAGAAAGGGTCTGAGACTTGTGTACCAAAATGGAGAATTGCAAAAGTGTTTGTATTTTTATTAGGATTTGACTAAATGTTTTCTACTTCTACCCCATGCCAAAGACAGGCAGTTTTTCTTAGAAATCAGGTAGAGAAATTTCTACTTTGCTCTTACACTAAGGTTGTAACTCTTTAATGGTCCTACGTTTACCGTGTTCCTTTATTAGATTTCCCAACCTGGGAATACCCTAGGATTTGTCTTCTGTTGCCTTCAAAGAGGAAACATGACAATCATCTTCAAGCTTATCCATTTGGACCAAGAAACCTTAACTCGAGAACAACGATTCTATTGACTTCTTTGGTTCCCTTCTTCATTTAGTTGTCATCTTGCATATTTTTCACTTATTGCTAATTCATCTTTTTTGCTTAAGGATATTTAAAAATATTTTATTCATGTCTTTTTACTTTTAACAGTAGAATTCATGCCATTCTACCATCCTGGGAACAGAAATCCTTGATTTTCCTAAATACTTCAAAGACCTAAAATAATAAATACAAATAGATTAACTTAATTATTCTAAAGTATAAAGGCAAAATATCCATATCACAGCTTTCATTTGCTTTGGGTTTTTGTAATTATTTGTGTAATTTTGGTGTGACAATGTCACTGAACAAAGGGAAACAGATTTGCTATAATGGGCTGGCTAAAATTACTGTGCTAGTGGTTTAGAACAAGAGCTAGTTATTCAAGGACTCTGTGAGCTATAGGTGAATATTTTGAAGCCTTATACCTACTGTCTACATGGCAACCCCCAAGAGGACGTCCCTGAGGCAACTGGTGAAATTTGAGTATGAACTACAGATTAACTGCGATTGTATTCTTCTTAGAAAACACATACTGGTAAAGTAACCTACCAATTCTTTAAAACATAACTAAGAATTAATTACATACAGTGGTGCCTCAGTCCATGAACTCAGTTTGTTCCATGATTTTGGAAAAGATGGCTATGTGTGTATTTGTGTAGGAAAGATGGTCTTGGTTGTTTTTGTCACCCAATGCAGAGATTGCAAACAAAAACAAAATTTGCCAAACATTTGTTTGCAAACCAGAATGTTTCATGAACTGAGGTACCATGGAATTTATCAGCCTTATTATTCCTGCTGGCTCTAAAAGAATTTTGCAAATGATGTTTCTCTTCTTACTTCTTTAAATTGACATTTAAAATATTTCGTCATAAGTTTTTCTGAGAATTATCCAAAACTTGTCAATGAGATAAAAGGTTGATTATGTGACCTTTTAATGTCTTGCCCAGAGCATTTTTCTAACATGTGAGTTTGAAGTTATTCTAACTTAGGGAATGTAACTTTGTTAGAGTTAGTTGGGGTTTTTATTAAGATACAGTCATTTTATAATTCTGTAAACTCTGAGGTTAGCTTGTAGAAAAATAATAAGGTGTGATTCTCTCTGTTATAGGATATAGTCTTAAAGGCTATGATTTTATTGCCCTTTGGGATATTAGTTTTTTTTCTAATTTAGATATCTTATTTTAGCATCCTCTGTTTTGTGAACTATGTAAAATTCCTCTTTCGTACATCTTCTCTTAAGCAATTTTTTTCCCACTGGGTCCTTTTTTAATAGACTGAAGCTTTGGCTTATCTATTTGTATGACATTTAACATCTATTTATATGATAATTATATTTAAGTATTTTGTAAGCAATGCTTTGATAGTCCAAATAGTCACAAAACTTGTAACTACAGTATAATGAAAACAATTTTAATAAAATTGCTAGATCACTATCTTGATCCTACAGGTGAATCTAAATACCATGATGATTTATTACCCAATATCATTCATTTTAAAACACAAGAATGGGCTCCGTTTTTTAACAATCAGAAGTTTTAAATTGCTGCATTTTCTCCTTAAACTCATGTCTAGAAGTTTTGAATTCTTCAGTCAGGTATTAATAATCCTACATACTTGGCAAAAGTGCTATCTATTTCTGTCCCCCTCTCCCTCTCAGGGAGGGAGGTTTTAAAAATTTTTTTATGACTCAAGCTTTAAATGTTAAACTGTTCTGTATTGACTTATCATTATATTGTATTAAGAAGGTGTGATAGATTAAAATAACAGTATTAGATCTTGGGAAATTGTTAAATATAAGAAAGAATTTTACTGGAAAGGCAGTTCTATGGGATTGGGGATGTTTTATACAATTTCTGCACATTTGTTGATGAATACTATTCTTTTAATTTTTTATTCAGTTATGCACATCAATAAGTAGATGGGAGTGAAAGGAATATTGTTATAATTTTGTCATTTAATTCTTTGAAATCCTTCTGAGTTATTTTCCTAAAGTTACATAGTGATTTTTTTTATCTGAAATCAGTTTTAGTAATCTAATAATCCCATAATCATCATTTTATCTTATTGGCAAGTTTTGGATAATTCTCAGAAAAACTTATAATGAAACATTTTAAATGTCAATTTAAAGATATAAGAAGAGAAACATCATTTGCAAAGTTGTTTTAGAGGCGGCAGGAACAATGGGGCTGATAAATTCTGTGGTACTTTGGTTCATGAAACATTTTGGTTTGCAAACAAATGTATGGCAAATTTTGTTTTTGTCTGCAAACTGCATGGGGTGACTATTAGTATTTTGGTAATCTAATAATTGAGTTTTGTTGATAGTAAAGAATTGGTAATCATCTGACTTACAAACACCTGGACTTGACTTCCCCATTCACTTTCTCATCGTCAATATTGAGACTGGAATAGAACTTTTGCTTTGTACCCAGTGGTTTGTCACCTCAGAGCAAGATAATCGTCCCTCAGTATCTGTAGAGTTTGGTGCTAGGATTCCCTTTCTCTGCGGACGCCAACATTCATGAGTGCTCAAGTGTCTTATATAATGTGCTGTAGAATTTGCATATCATATATGCACATCCTACCTTATCCTTTTACATCATTTCTAGATGACTTATACAACCTAATGCAATGCAAGTGCTGTGTATGTAGTTGTTATACTGTGTTGTTTAAGGAATAATAATAAGAAAAGATTCTATACATGTTCAGTACAGTTGTAATTTTTAACAAATATATTTTTGATCCAAGATTGGTTGAATCTACAGGTCTGGAACCCACAGACACAGAACTGACTGTACACCATGGTGAGACAAGGATCAGAGCTAGAGGGGCCTTTTTTTTGAAGAGTGAGAAGGGAGATGAGGAAGGGGTCCCTTCCCCTGCAGCACAAAGTTCAGAATGTATGTACTAGTGTAGCTCTAGAAATGGATTCCAGTCAACACCTATTCCATTCCATAGTTTGAAGACTGCTGCTCCAGAGGATTTGGCTTATGATGCGGTTTTGCAAAACACAATTCCCTTAGCTACCAATGCCGCCTTTCCATGGGTTTGTGATTTCCCAGGACAGGTGCACTGGCCTCACTACATCCACTGCGCACTTCTTTAAAAAATATTGTTATTAGTACACGTTTGCAGTACATGATGATTACATTCATCATGGGGAGCTTACACATGATTTGTTTTAACCCGAATATACTTGGCAATAAGTTTAAAAAGAAATTTACAGAATGAAGAAAACATAACCTAGAAACATATTAACATTTTTCAAAAGCAAAACAAAATACAGAATTTTTTTTGAGGTTAGAACACTTTGGGAAAGATGAAAAATATCACCCCGTCATCAGATGGTGATATTTTATTCTGATACCGTATATCAATGGAGAATCTTGCGCTGACTCACTTGCATTGAATTACGCTGCAGAAATATATCATTTCCCCAAGTGAAATGAAAAAAGTGCTCAACCAAAGAAAGTCAGCCAAACACACAGCTGTCTGAGTAGTTTAATCAGAAATATACCATCATTTGCTGGATAATCAGTTCAGACAATATGAAAGAAGAAAATTGCACTTTTCTCTTTCTCTCTTCCTCAAAATGCTTTCAAGAAATTCATAGCTGAATTCCAGTAAGTGGTCAGTTAGTAATTCCTTCTTCAAGAATGTAGGAGAAATAGGCTTTTACTTCTTGTCACAATCCATTTCTAGATAACTTAATCCTATAGTCCCACTTGGAAGCCAGGCCTAATTTAATTCCTTGGGGAAAAAAGGAAATACATACAAAAATATATTAAGCTTCCTAAACACATCTTAAGGCATGCCATGTTGACTACTCCCTTCTGCCTTGCGAATAGGGTCACCTATAAATGGCAAGATTTCAGATTATAAAATGCACCCGCCCACTCATATTAAGGCTGTTAATTTAAAGCAAGAAGATGCAGAGGTCTGTGCAGCACTGAACTGTCAGCTACATGGGCAGCCTCCGTCTGAGAGGAGTCAGGGATCAGCATCAGATGTGAGCAGCAAGCTGACGCTGTTAAGAATACAGTGTCACCTTGATGAATATCTCTTCCATTTAGAGCTTCAGGCCTTCAACTCGGGGCAACCACAAGGGTTTCCTGAGTGTTTTTTCCTCACAGATGCCAGGCTTCATCCCTGGAGAATCTGACAATAGGTGTTTGGTGGGGACAAGGCCACCACCAGGACAGGGGAAGAGGGACTCTCTGCACAGAGCAACCATTTAAGACCTTAGAAGGACTTTAAGTCTCTTTGGTACTTTCCCAGGTGTGTCTCAGCTGGCAGTTGGGGACCTGCTGCTCACCCCTGGCAAACTGGGCCCATTATGTCATGCAGCTGGTTGGCTTTGGAGATTTTGCAAACTTAATTGTAAGAACCTTTTTCTCTTCCTCTTCTGGAACAGCTCCTGGCTGCTCTAGAAATGTTATTGCTCTTATATTCATAACTATGGAAATATTTTGCTTCCTGTTTTTTTTATAAAGAAGAAACATTGCTATGGATTGAATGTTTGTCTCTCCTCTAACGTTGTGTGTTGAAGACTTGATCCCCAGTGTGATCCTAGCATGAGGTGGGGCTCTGGGGAGCCAATTAGATCATGAGGGTAGAGCCCGTCTGAGTAAGATTAGTGCCCTTACAAGTGGGACCCAGAGAATGCACACGCTGTCTCCCCCTGACATGAGGATACAAGCAGACTGTAGCCCTCGCCAGAACCTGGCTGTGCTCACTTCTCCTGTCAGATTTCTAGCCTCAAGAACAGTGAGAAGGGGCTGGGGATTTAGCTCAGTGGCACAACGCCTGGTTGGCAAGTGCAAGGTTGTGAGTTCGATTCCTGGTACCGGAAGAAAAACAAAACAAAACAAAAAAAAGGAACTGTGAGAAATAAATTGCTTTTGTTTATATGCTACCCAGTCTCTGGTACTTTGCTATTTCAGCCTGAACTAAGACAAAGACCTGTTTTTTTTTCTGATTGTAAAATGCATGTTCATTACCAAACTTTTTAAAAATAAAATTTAAAGGAGAAAAATGCATGAAGACAATAAAAGTCACATGAAATACCCATTCCTGGAGTACTTAGTGTTCATATACATTGCACAGTTCACATGCATTGTAAAAAATTTGATCATATGGTACATGCTGGTTTATTATTTATTTCACTCAACAGAATACAGTATCAGGAATATATTTAAAATCAACAGGTACATACACATATATATTGTATTTGTCTTGCTGACTGCATAGTATTCCATTATATGGATACACTATAATTTCACCTTTATCCAGTTGGACCTTTTGATTTTTTTCAGTTCTCCACAGCATTGTACAAATAGTTCCACACAGCTGTGCAGTTATTTCTTCAGGGTAAATTCATGGTAATTTGGGTGGTTTGGGACATTCATGGCCAAATTGCCCTCCAGAAATGACACCAGTGGGACTCCCAGTAACAATTTATGAGCTTACCCATTTTCCCAAAGATCACATGATTTGAGCATCATCACACTTTTTATATATAAGTAATACAAACTGTTTACCCTGACTGGTGAAATTGGTGATTCTACATAATTACTGGTTGTGTACACTTCTTCTTTTGTGAGTCTCCTGTTCATGACCTTTGTCATTTCCTATTGGATTATATATTACTAATTCATAATCAGTAAGACCCCTTTGTATGTTCTGGACATTAGCTTTTTGTCTATCTTACAAGGTGTAATCAAAATATACTGTGAATTTTAAAATTTTAAAATATTCTACTGTGAAAAGCACATTGCTATTAATCTCCCTCAGAGTATTCCTCCTCACGTAGAACACACTTTTGTCATTGTTATTGCACTTTCTGAAGGTGTTCTGGGCGTCCTTCTTTGGTATATTTATGAGGTGTGATTTAAAAAAATATGGTGAGGGCTGCTACTGAGTGTCATCCAGTGGAAAGACAGGCTTATAAAAAGATTGTGGTGAAGGCTCATCCACCTTTTCACCAGATCTGGCACCATGCACCTTCCGGCTCTTTCCCCAGTTGAAAATGACCATGAGAGGCTTTGCATCTATTCTGGACATTAGACAGCAATAACAACGCAATTAAAGACACAAAAGAGTACCTCCAGAACTACTTCAGAAAGTGGCAAATACAGCAGGCTAAGTGTATTTGAAGTGAGGGTGTATTCTGAGGAGGATTAATGGCAATGTGACTTTACTGTAATAAATTTTTAAAGGAATTTAAACATTTTACTTTTCAATAACAACTCATCTACGCTGTATTTGTTTTTTACAAATTTGATTTTTATAGGATCTGTTTGGATGTGCTTTGCCAATTTTTTATGGGGTGTGTTTGAGTGTATTGTGCCAAATTTTAACGTGTATATAGGTGAATCTATAAATATTTTTCTACATTCCTCTGTTCTTGGAAAGGCCATACTTATCCCAACATATAACAGTGTCCTTTCCTTTCCTTATATTTTTCTCTTCTTCTCTTGCTTTGTTTGTGTAGTCAGACAAGCAGCCAATGCTTTCTAACCTCCTTCTCACTACCATTCTTTTTCCTTCAAATCTTTCCCATCTTTCCTATTTTTGTCCTTTTTAATCTCAGATACTATAAATGTATAGTAATATCTGTGTTGTTTAAACTTGCATATTACAAAGATTAACAAGCACATTTTTTTGTCCATTTAGGTAGTTTCTTTTGTGAAGTGCCTGATTAAATCTTTTGCCATATTTGAAAAACTGAATTACTGTACCCGTTTTCTTCACAGTCTGTAGAAATGTTATATATGCTAGGTCTGAGCCAACCTATTTTAATTCATTACTGATCTTATACCTAATTGTCTGAGTAAATTCACATGTTAATTGTAAAATTGTTTCTAGAGCTGTAAAAAATTTACCACAAGCCCAATCATGACATTTGTAAATAATGAATTTTACTGTTTTAAGTAATTAAAACATTTCCTTATATTTTTTCTTTTTCTTGACTTACTGTACTGGCTAGAATGTATAATACTTATACATATTTACTTCTTCCCTAATATTATGGGCAAAAATGCTTTCACAACTTTATAATTATATATTTGGGTTTACTACCGTGTGTGTGCATATATATATGTATATATTAATGCCAGAATGCATATATGTATGTATTCTACATTATGTATGTATATATTCTACACTAGATTAAGATCTAATTAAATATTCATCTAATTAAATTATTCATTAAATTGCTCATTATATTATTATACATTAGATTAAGATATTATGTTGGCAAGATATCTCATTTCTTATCCAGAACATTAAAAACAACTAGACATTTGGAAAAGGTAATAGCCAATAGAACTATCCAGTCATGAAATCCACCTTGCAAGAGATCATTTCAACAATTTATTGAAACACTTACAGAGTGAAATTAAAGTGATCGACACATTAAAACATGTAGAGTGATGACATTTTCATAGAAAATAACTAGTGCTGCATATTACAAATTGCTATTAATCTCCTGCCCACCAAGGCTGGGAGAGCTGGAAAGATAAAAGACAAGGTAGATTTTAAGTTTGAAAGACGGGTTATGAATATCAAGTGTGTTGTCTCAGGAGAGGCATGAAGTCTCCTGAAGATGATCTACAACGCAAACACTTGGGCACACAGCTTCCACATGTCAAATATGTTACATGATGGCTTTGCTCCTGTTAGTCCAGACTCAATATCCAGCCTCATTACTGCAGACTCATAACTTGATAAATGATGTTCCCTTCATTACTTTCACAGCCCTTGATTTATACATTTTCATCCTAACTGAGCTTGCAGAAATATTGGTTTAAATTTTTGTAAATCATTTTAATGACCTGAGATTGAATGATATATGAGGTACACACACGCACACACACAGAAGAAACAATAACTTGAAAGTCCCTATCCATAGCCAGTATTCTTTTTAGAAGTTCTTCTGGCATTAAGTAAGCCAGGTTCTACCAGACATGAACAACTGATTCTCAAGTTGATCTATGCAAAAAGAAGTATTCTTTTTCTTTTCTTTCTGTCAAATCCATTTAATGAGTTTAAAATAGGAGAGGTATGTGTGCCACAGATCCTTTTCTTTTGTTTTGTTTTTTTAATTTTAAAGAGAGTAGTAAATGAGAAGCAAAGAAATAGAACAATAGTAGCATACCAGTATCACAAACATAAACAAATCAAAGCAAGAACATTCAAAGTGATACAGAGTCTCAAGACAAAATAATACGAATCAACAGTGGTTGTTGTATTACATATCGCTATCCTCAACTACATTGCTCAGATTACCAGATGTAAAAATGAAAGATTGCTCAGACTATTATAGGGAATAAGAAAATAATTCTTCAATAAAACAGTAGAGATAATACAGAGCTTCGCTAGACAAGATGGTAGGAGTTCCCCATTGTAATTCCACTGCATATTGTTACCTTCTAATCAGTTGCTCAGACCACCAGACACAAGCATGCACAATTGATCAGAACATAAAAATTATAATCATTAACTCTTCATCTCAATACACCATCACACAACGGCAATGCAGTCATCACAGCTATTCATATATATATTTATATTTTGCGTTCCTTCTTTCTTTTTTCCTCTTACCCTCATCCCAGTTGTTCCTTCCTCTGAGCAGTTTCTTTCCCTGTCCTATCATTTATTGTACATTTTGAGTTTTACCTAGTTTTTCAAGTTCCTACACCAAGGAGACAATATGATGTTTACCCATGTGGATCTGATTTATTTCACTTATGAGTATGGTCTCTAGTTGCATCCATTTACCTACAAAAGCCTCAAGATTATCTTTTTAATACCTGAGTAATACTCCACTGTATAAAAATACCACATCTTTTTTATCCATTCCTCAGTGGATGGGCATCTGGGTTGTTCCAAGATTTTAGCTATGATGAATTGTGCTGCTATAAACATGGGTGCACATATATCACTGTGGTGTGATGTCTTTAATTCTTCTGGGAAAATACTCAGAAGGGGAATAGCTGGGTTAAATGGGACTTCCAATCCTAGTTTTGTGAGGAATCTCCAAATTGATTTCCACAGTGCTTTCACCAACCTACATTCCCACCAGCAGTGGAATAGGGTTCCTATCTCCCCACACCCTCTTCAGAATTTGTTTTTGGTTGATTTCTTGATGATAGCTATTCTTTCTGTGATGAGAGGGAATCTCAGTGTTGTTTTAATTTGCATTTCTTGAATGACCAATACAGTGAACATTTTTTCATGTATTTATTCACCATTAATATCTCTTCATTAGAGAAGTGTGTATTCATCTCAGATGCCCATTTTTGGAATGGGTCTTTGAATTTGGGGGGCCTGATTTTTAAAAATTCATTATATGTCCTAGATAAAAGCCCTTTGTCTGAGGGGCAGTTGGCTAAAATTTTTTCCCAATTAGTGGGTTTTCTTTTTACTTTATTGGTGATTTCTTTAGGTGTGCAAAAATTTTTCAATAAGACGAGATCCCAGTTATTGATTCTTTGAAGTATTTCCTGTGCAGTTTGGTTTTTGTTGATGAACTCTCTGCCTGACCCAGTGTTGTCAAGATTTTTACCTACTTTCTCTTCCAATAAATTTAGTGTTTCTGTTTTAATATCCAGATCTTTGATCCATTTTGACTTTAATTTAGTGCATGGTGAAAGACATGGTTCTAGTTTTCGTCTTCAGCATGTGGAAAGCCAGTTTTTCCAGCACTCTTTATTATTCCTATCCTTATTCCTTTTATTTCTCTCTCTTATCTAGCCAATATTTCCAAAACTAGTATTGCTCTAGCTAATATTTCTAGAACTACATTGAATAGGAGTGGTGACAGTGGACATCCTTGCCTTGTTCCTGATTTTAAAGTGAAAGCTTTGCATTTTTGACCATTTAATATAATGTTAGCTGTTGGTTTATCATAGATGGCTTTGATCAGCTTGAGGTACAGGCCATCTATTCCTATTTTCTGTAGGGTTTTCTTGTTGAATGGGTGTTGAACTTTGTTGAAGGCTTTTTCTGCATCAGTGGAGAGGATCATGTGATCTTTGTCCTTGGCTCTATTGACAGACCTGGGCTTTTCTTCACTGGCAGGTTTTTAATGACATTCTCAATTTCACTGGCTGATATTGAGTTATTCAGGATTTTTATATCTTCTTCATTCAGCTTTGGTAATTCATATGTATCTAGAAATCTGTCCATTTCCTCTGTGTTTTCCATCCTATGAGAGTAAAGATTTTCAAAGTAGGTATTGATGATCTTCTGAATTTCTTCAGGATCTGTAGTGATTTCACCCCTTTCATTTCTTATTGCATGCATTTCAGTTTTTTCTTTCCTTTTTTAATAAAGTTGGTTAGGGGGTTATCTATTTCATTTATTCTTTCAAAGAACCAACTCTTTAATTCATTAATTCTTTGGATTTTTTTTAGTCTCCATTGCATTAATTTCTGCTCTGAGCTTTATAATTTCCTGCCTTCTTTGGGCTCTGGCTTTGACTTGCTCTTCTTCTTCTAGGAACTTGAGGTGCAGCATAAGATTGTTTATTTGTGCTTGTTCTGTTTTCCGGAGCTGGGAGTTCACCACTATAAATTTCCCTCTGAGGACTGCTTTCATTGCATCCCACAGGTTCCTGTAGGTTGTATCTCCATGTTCATTTAATTATAAATAGTGTTTAATCTCTACTTTGATTTCATCTGTGATCCATTGGTTGTTTAGCAGGATGTTATTTAATTTCCAACTGTTTATGTAGTTTTTGTGTTTTCTTTTGTCATTAATTTCCAATTTCATTGCACTATAGTCTGATAGTATACATGGGATAATTTCAATTCCTTTGCATTTACTTAAACATGTTCTATGTGCTAGTATATGGTCTATTTTAGAGAATGTCCCATGTACAGCTGAGAAGAATGTGTATTCTGATGCTGTTGAGTGGAATACTCTGTAAAGGTCCATGTGTTCAGAAGTTTGGTTGTGTTATTTCTTTCCCAATTTTTTGTCTAGTTGATCTATCTCTTTGTGACAGTGGTGTGTTAAAGTCCCCTGTTATGATTGTGTTGCTACTTATTTCATTTTTCATGTCTGTTAAAATTTGTCTTATATAGGTGGGTGCTCCTATATTTGGTGCAGAGATGTTTATGATTGTTATCTCTTCCTCTTGAAGCTTTGCCCTCACAAGTATGTAGTGACCTTCTTTATCTCTTTTGGTTGTTCGTGGTTTGAAGTTAACATTGTCTGCAAACAGAATAGCTACACCCACTTTTTCTGGGTTCCCATCACATGTAGTATTATTTTCCATCCTTTAATTTTCAGTCTATGAATTTCTTTTTGAGTTAAGTGTGTTTCTTGTATACAGCATATAGTTGGGTTTTGTTTCCTAGTCCTCTCTGCTAGTCTTCTTCTTTTGGTTGGTGCATTGAGACCATTCACATTGATGGTTATAACTGATATGTACAGGATTATCTTTGTCATGCTATTTTCCTGCTGTTGGATCCTCCTCTTTCCCTCTGTTTAACTGCTTGCTCTTCTTGGTAATTCCTTTCTGTTGTTCTTCTTGAAGTTGCAGTCTGTTTTATCTCTTTCTAGAATATCTTTTAATAGTCTTTGTAGGATTGCCTTGGTGCTCATGAATTTCTTCAGTTGTTCCTTATCATGAAAATATTTTATTTCTCCATTAAATTTGAAAGAAAATTTTTTAGGATACATCAATCTGGGTTGGAAGTTGTTTTCTTTCAGTACCTGAAGTACTTCACTCCAAGCTCTTGTGCTGATGGTTTATGTTGAGAAGTCTGCCATGATTCTGATAGGCTTACATTTATAGATGATCTGTTTTTTTTTCTTTAACAGTTTTTAATATTCTGAGCTTTTGTTGAGTTTCTGGAACCTTGATCACTATATGTCTGGGTGTAGATTTATTTTGGTTATGGTTAACTGGAATTCTATATTCCTCACTTATGTGGATGTCTGATTCTTCTTCCATGCCTGGGAAATTTTCTGCTACTATTTCTGCAAATAGTCTTTTTATGTCATTTGTGTTGACACCTGCTGTTTCATTAATACCTATTGCCCTGACATTGTTTTTCTTTGCCTCTTCTTGCAGTTGTTGAATTGTTATTTCCTGGTTCCTTGTTGTTTTTAAGAGATCCCTCTTTTCACCTTCATTAGTGGCAGCGCTGTCTTCAAGGTCTGAAAGTCTATCTTCAGCTTCATTCAGGCAGTTTTGCAAGCTTTCAATGGAATTTTTAATTTCCTGGATATCTGTTTGCTTCTGTTTCATACCTTCTAGTTCTTTTCTATATTGTTCCCTGAAGGTTTCCATGAGTTGTCTATGCTCTTCTTATTTTCTTGTCTATGTCATCTGTGGATATGCTGAACATTTCTTTCATTATTGTTGTCATTTCTTTTCTCACCTGAGACATTATTTCTGATCTGATGTCTTCTATGGCCTGATGGAGTTGTTTCCTTATTTCAGTTGCTATCATTTCAGAAATTTCAGGCATATGACTTCTAGGCTCTTCTGTGTTGATGTCTCTTGGACTTGTTTTGGGTGGTGTGGAGCACTGGGATTGCATTTTGCTTCTTCATTTGGTCATTTTTGAAGATCCAGGGGCTTTCTGGAGTGCAGCCTCACTCTCCCGATTGTGTGTGAGTGGCAGGGAGAGAGTCTGCAGATTCACAGTGCTAGGTGCAGCCCCTGTGCTGGTGAGTGGTGGCAAGGTGGGGTCCCAGATACTCCCAACCTTTCTTGCATTCAGTTGGCTCCCAGGCGTGTGTGGGAAGGGCAGGGGAAGCTCACCAGAGTTCCTGAGAGTGTCTGGGGTTTGGCCCAGCTTCCATAAGAGTGTGTGTGGGGGTGCAGGTTGTGTTCACTGAGGCTTTGGATATTGCCCAGGACAGAGCCTGCTTCCCACACTGGAAGGGGAGGGTGAGGGTGGACTCCCCAAGGCTGCTGACTCTGTCCACGTTTCAGCTGTGCTCCCAAGATGGGTGCGAGTTGTTCTGGCAGTGACCACCAAGTCCCCAGAAGTTGTCCTGGGCTCCACATGCCTTACACACTAGTGGGGGAGGCACCAGAGTGGCTCACTGGGGTTCCTAAAGGTGTCTGGTGTTCAGCCCAGCATCCCCCAGACACACTATGGTGTGGTCAGTAGCCACCAAGTCCCCAGAGGGTGCCCAGGGTTCTGCTGCTGGTCAGGGAGGCACCACCGTGCCTCACCAAGCTTCCTGAAAATGTGCAGGATTCAGCCCAGCCAAGGCAGACACACTATGGGTGTGGCCAATAGCCCCCAAGGGTGCCCCGAGTTTAGCCTGCCTTGCACGCTGCTCAGGGAGGCACTGTCGTGCCTCACCGGGCTTCCTGAAGATGCCCAGGAGTCAGCCCCACCGCTGTCAGGTTTCTGCCTGGTTGCAAGCTCATGTGTGGGGCCAGCAGCAGCTCATCCGAGTTCCCGAAACTGTCCGAGGTGCAGCTCTGCTCTGACAGGGGAAGTGGGGAGGAGGAGAAGGGTGGAAATACTCTGACTTTGTAGTTTTGAATAGGAAAACTAAATGAGATAATATCAGGCTCATTGAGGGTGGTATGACCATAGATATAGAAAAGAGAAAAAGTTCTGTGATCCAGGATAGACAGTATATCTAAAAGTGTATCCTGATTGAGTATAATTGTCTTACATGTTTTATGTTTTTTGGCCTGTTAGTCTGGCTGTTAATCTGATGTGTGATAGTTAATTTAAAAACACTTATAAATAAGTAAATCTGATACTGGCATATATCACTCTTTTTGTTGTTGTTGTTTGTTTTTTTTCCAGTACCGGGAATTGAACTCAAGACCTTGCGCTTGCCAGGCAGGTGCTGTGCCACTAAGCTAAATCCCCAGCCCCAATACTGGCATATAAAAAGAGGGCTTAGGAGCACACGCCTGTAATCCCACCACTCAGGAGGCTGAGGCAGGAGGATTGCCCCAAGTTCAAGGCCAGCCTGAGCTACAAAGTGAGTTCAAGGCCAGCCTGAACTGCTTAGAGAAACCCTGTCTCAAAAAGACAAAAAAAGAAGAGGGGTGGTAGAAAGGAAAGGCAAAAATGAACTGAGATGTGTTAAGTCCATGTATCAATTCCTCATAGTGAATATAATAATAATGTAATATAAACATGTACCAATATAAATTAAAACTAGATGATAAAATTCACAGAGGAGAGAGAAGTGTGACCTTGTTAAGACCCCTGACTTTTTTTTTTTTTTTTTTGGTACCAGGAATCAAACTCAGGACCTTGTGCTTGGTAGGCAGGCGCTGTGCCACTGAGCTATATCCCCAGCTCAAGTCCTGATTTTCTTTCATGTGCAGAGGTTTCTTTTGGGCTCAGTGAGTTAACCAATGGATTTTGAGAAATATAGAATATATAGCACAATGGTGCTTTAAGACTCAATTTTAAACACTCCATAGGGGCATGATAATAAGGGGACATTGGCCTGTGCCATTTTTTTGGAATAATGATTCAAAGCCTTGTTTAGATAGTAGAATTATTAGAAATTAATGGATTAATTTTAGAAACCTACAGTTATTTTCTTATGAAACCAGCGACCACTTTAGATGTATGAATGTTATCTTTTGGGCAACATACGATCAAATTCAGTGAGATCATCTGATCCCAGTTTTTTGTTGTTTAGTTCTCCTTGTTCTTGATTTATCAGATTTAGTCTTCTGCTGACTTTTGTTAACAGAAGAATAGCAGCAGCTTCCAGAGGCATGAACACTGTTTACAGGAGAAAAATCTAAAACTGAGTAAATATTTTCAACTCATCTAGGTTCCCTCCTCCTCCAGGTAATTGGAAAATGTCTGTTGCCATAATTTTAGAATTGAGCACATTTCCTGTCTCAGCTGCCGAAGTTCCTTTTGAGAATCATTGTTTCAGCCAATACAAAAAGTGATACTTGAGCATCAGAATAGTGTGTCTCCTACTTGCCCTTCTTTATAGTTGGAAATGTTTGCTCATCTCACTTAGGAGAAACTGTTGAGCCTTTAATATCTTTGTCATGTTGACTTAGAAGCTAGCAAATTTTGTCTGTGTTAAATGTTTGAAATAATGGAAAAATATGCTACCTTACTTTAGAAATACAAAACATTTTGAGATCCTGTCACAGTTTAAAGCAAATGGGTAAAAGTAAATAAAATGTGCCATTATCCACCTTGTCTGTTTGTGATACTTAAATTCAGGTGAAAAAAGCTATACTGAAACGTCAGCCTATGTAAGGTAAATGTGACAGGTTTTTGGTGAAGCCCTCAAGAAGGCCAGCCATGTGAAGCCTAGAAAAAGAGGAAGGGAAGAGGGAAAACAGAACAGGAGAGAACAAAAATATAAGCAGGAGACACTGACTTTGGGAAAAATGCAAAGGTAAATGTGAAAAAAAGCTATTTTTACAAAAATGTGAACTTTTTTTGTTTCTCCTTTAACTGTGGCTGGGCAAAGAAAAGAAGGTATATGATTTTAGGAGTCATCAGATTAATTGGATCCACAGGAAGACTAATAGGACCTTGTAAAGTGCACGCCAAGAGAGAAGCACATAAAATACAAACCATCTACCCCTACCCTCCCTCCTGCTTCATGCTGGGACATGCTGGAAAGCAAGGTCTTTCCTTGGCCAGTCAGGTTGGCTTTACAGTGCCAATTAAGGGACTCTAGCAAACTTACCTCTGGCCAGCTAATAGCTACACCCAGACCAGTCCCTTGTTGGGAGAAACTTTTCAGATACGCTTCTGAATGTTCTATTCCACTGGGAGAAATATTTCTAAGTCAGTGAGGACTCCCTAGCTCCCCTTTCTGGGTGCTTAGCCAGACTGTTTGGCTGAGTCTTCAGAGTGTGCAGGAATGCTGGAGATGAGAAGGAGCACTCAGACCAATTGTGGGATGTGGAACACACCTCATATTTATTCCCTTCCTGTCTTCCTACTTTGCATAGCTTTTGGGATCCTTCATACGTGCCAGGCCACTGCCCTTGACACTTGGTGATGCAACATCTCAAGGAGCTTGCGTTCAGAAGGAAGGAAAAGGAAATTTAAAGACATGCAATTGATTTTTCAAATTTTTACAATTTATATGAAGGAAATAGGATCAAGTGGTAAAGAATAACTTTTAGGGAAACAGGTCAAGACTTTTCTGATTAAATGGTAAGAATGAAAATGGGCCCCCTATTATCTAAGCCCCAGCATAAGGGGACTTGCCTTGGCTTGTGACTTATCCTGATAGTTTTGTGAATTCTGACAAAATATGTGAAAGCTTGAGTCAGAGACAAGAATTTCATTTCTCACAGCACAGAGAACAGCATGAACTTCATGTTTACATCAATTCCTTCCTCATTACAAATCATTTGAAATTGTTCTGTACAGCATCCTGGTTCTAAGTCAAGATCTTGGAATGAGACTATGGGTAAGGATGTTGATGGGGCAGAATTATATTGGAAAGCAGCCTGTTTGGCAGTGCAATCTGCCTTAGTTACCCTCAGAGACAACGTCCTTGGAAGCTTGATGTCCCTTGCTGTGCATAACTGCTACCTCACATGAGAGATTTACTGCCCCAAGCAGGTTCAGGATTTCTCCTGTATGTTTCTTTGGAACTGGTGACTAGTTAAAAGTCTCTTTTCTTTCAAAAAGGCTGCATGTGCATTTAGGACCAGGAAGGCATATCTGAAATCAGTATATATATTAACTCTCTTGCCTGTGGCAAGTTGGAGTGCCTGGATAAGGACAGTAAGTTCTCCCTTCTGGGCAGAAGTCCCAGGGGTATGTCCTGTCACTTCAGTGACTTGGATGGGGCTGACTGCAGTGTAACCCGACATCCTAATGCCATCCTTTATGAAACTGCTGCCATCAGTGAACCATATAATAGCTAACCCTATTAATGGCTGGCCCCATAGATCAGGATGGCTGGCATAATTTTGGGTGGTGGTCTGTTCACAGTTATGCTGTATCTGTTGGTTGGTCATGAAGAGTGTGGCTTGGTTTCGAATAGTGCACGACTGAAGAGAAACATCTGGATTTTCAGTAGGAATGGCCTAATATTTAGTGAGCCTTTCTCCAGTCATCCACAAATGTCCCTTGAATTGTAACAGAGCCTTAACTTGATGAGGAGTTAGAACTAAGAGTTTTTGTCCTAAAGTTTTCTTAGAAGCTTCCTGGACTAAGCATGCCATAGCAGCTATCACTTGTAGCCAGCCCTGTGATACTCCATCCAGTTGCTTGGAAAAGTAAGCAGCTGTTTGGTTTTCCTGGCCTAGATGTTGAGTTAGTACTCCTGTGGCTACCCCTGCCTCTCAGCCAGGAAGAGAAACAAACTCAGTTAGATACGGGCCTGGTTTAAGGTTGTAAAAGCCTCTCAAGCACCTGCTGCTCATTTTAGGAATGCAGTTTCTGATCTGCAAGTTGCCTCATGTAGTGGCTTGGCTATTACTTGAAAGTAGGGTATCCAGATGCAGCAGAAGCTGGCCATTGCCAAGAAAGCCCTCTATTGCTGTTTGAACTTTGGGGGATCAAGATGGCATATTGCCTCTGTTCTCTTTGAGGATGGTTGTCTGTGTCTTGGAGTTAAGATGTAGCCCAGATAAATCACTTTTTGTTGAGAAATCTGGGCCTTGTGTTTGAACACCTTTTAATACAATTTTGCTAGAAAATTGAGAATCCTAATGGTGTTCTTATCAGATAGCTCTTAGTGGGGTTACAAATGAGATCATCTGTACTATAATAGGCCTCCCCTTTTGAAGGCTAGGTAGCTCAAGTGTTGAGCTAAAACCCTTAGCAAATAAATGGGGACTATCTCTAAAGCCCTGTGGCAAGACAGTCCAAGTATACTGTTGGCAAAGTCATGTTTGGAGATCCTCCCATTCATATGTTAACAAGTACTGGACACAATCAAAGGGATAGAAAAGAAGGCATCTTTTGATCAAGGACAGAATATCATTTAGTGTTCCTGGGTATCTGTGCTAAACGGGCACATGTGTCTGCTACTAATGGGTAAATAGGTACCACTGCCTCACGGATGACCCCTAATAGGTGATAGTCTCCTGATGGCTTGACTACTGGTAAAATAGGCATATTGCATGGGGAGTGGCATGGCACCAGTAATCCTGTAGCCAGAAACTTATCAATAATGGGCTTTAACCACAGCCAACCATCTTTCTTAAGTACTCTCCTATGAGGATATAGGTTAGGGTCCTTTAGCTGAATGACTACTGTAGTAGCTTTATCACTCCTCCCCAGGGTACCCTCGTACCATGTTTGAGGATCTATTCCTGACAGAGGCATTTGCCTTTGTGTGATCAGGCTAACTGGGTCCTTAGAGAGTAGGACATGGGTTGCCAGAGGTTTGGGTATCAGATTAGCCCTGAGTAAGAAGGGTATATCTCTTCCAATAACTGGTATCGGGGACTCTTATCACTGTAAAGTGGCTTGGAGAAAGAATCTAAAGGGTAGTTCAGAGCATGGCAGAAGAAAGCTGTGCAGTTAACTCCCTCAAGGCCCACAACAATTTTAGAAGGTGATGAAAACTCAGCCAGTAAGAAACTAGAACTAAGTTACACCAATATCAGAGGATTGTAACCTGTTTACCCACTGAATCTAAAGTTATCCAAGAATCCCGTGTAGTAGTTATGATACTTTTGCTCAGGAGCCTTGCAGGCTGCCCTGAGCACCATCACCACTCATTGTCTGGACCATCCTTCCTGGCCATCATGCAGGTCCTTGGGATGACTCTGTCCCTCTTTGGGAATGAGGGGATTATCTCTTCTAAGACCAAGAGTCATCTCCCATGTTCTAACAGATCCAGTAAGGGCCAGGTGCTTTCTGAGGTCATTCTTCTTTCCCTGGTGCCTGCTTGCACTTGAAGCACTCTGACTTGCTTCCATCGCTCTTTGGATTACCTTGGATTCCCCTAGAGTTGCAGTCTTTGTTATAAACTTAATCAAATAGGGCAAGCATGGCATTAGCTGCCTTCTTTCCCTTTTGAGTTCTCATTTGTCCTCTATTTCATTATGGTTACTGAACAGCAAATTAGCTTCATCAACCAATTGGATTATTTCAGTTTATAGGCCCAATTCAAGTTTTTGGAGCTTTTTCCTAATATCTGGAACTGACTGACTGGTAAAATACTGCCTTAGGAAAATGTGACCTTCTCTAGACTCAGCATCTAAATTAGTCTATTTATGGATATCTTCAAGCTGAAGCTGAAAAGCAACTGAATCTTCATTAGGGCCCAGATTAATAGACCTGACTTTATCATAGTTCACAGGTTTAGGATCCCTGATCACATAGCAGCTAAAATGGCCTTGAAATATAATTTTCATTTAGTTTCTCCATCCAGTGTTATAATCCTACTCATGACCTTCTTGGGATGTAAATAACATAGCAGTTGGCTGTTTTTCAGAGGGTGAAGCTGCAAAGGCCTGATATGATCTGTGGGAAAATTCAGAAAATATGTTATCAGGGAAACCAAAACAAGAAAAGTATCTTAAATAGTAGCCAATGTCAAAAACTACTAAATTAAAGTAAGTTTTGGAGAAAAGCCACTGGGTTTGATTACATGGAAGGATACAAAGTGTGGTTTCATTTGAAAGGTCAGGACAGACCAATCTCCCTAATGAAAATAGATGCAAAAATCCTCAATAAAATACAGACAATCAGAATGCAGAAAATCATCAGGAAGATTACACACCATGACCAAGTATGATTCATTCCAATGATGCAGGGATAATTCAATATGTGCAAATCAATAAGTATAATACATCACTTTAACAGAGGCAATGACAAAAATCACATGATCATCTCAATAGACACAAAAAAGCATTTGACAAATTCCAACACCCATTCATGATAAAAAAAAAAAAAATAGAAAACTGGAATTGATGGTCTTTACTTTAGTCTGATAAAAGCAATCTATGATAAACCAACAGCCAATATCATAATAAATGCTCAAAAACTGAAAGCTTTCTTTCTTAAATCAGGAAAAAGACAAGGGTGCCCACTATCACCACTCTTATTCAACATAGTTCTGGAAATATTCGCCAGAGCAATTAGACAAGAAAAAGAAAGAAAAGGAATAAGTATAGGAAGGGAAGTTAAACTATTATTTTCAGATGACAAGATATTCTACATAGATGACCCAAAACTCCACGAAAAGATTTCTAGATTTAATAACCAAATTCATTTGTGTAACTGGATACAAAGTCAACACTCAAACATCAATATCATTTCTGTACACAAACAAGAAACTTATGGAGAGACAAATTAAGAAAACCACACTTTTTAGCACCCAAAACATGAAATCTTAGGAATCATTCTAACAAAGAAAGTAAAAGATCCATATACTTAAAATTACAGTGCTCTGGAAAAGGAGACGGAAAAGGATATCAGAAAATGGAAAGATATCCCTTGCTCATGGAGAGGAAAAACCAATACATAGTCAAAATGGCCATCCTCCCAAAATTACTATACAAATTTAATGCAATCCCAATCAAAATACCACTAGCATACCTCACAGAATTGGAGAAAACATTCCTAAAATTTATCTGGAACAAGAAGAGATCTAGAATAGCAAAAACAATTCTCAGCAGCAAAGGCAAAGAAGGGGGCATCACGATCACTGCCTTGATATTATACTACAAAGCTTCTGTGGTAAATATAACATGGTACAGGCAAAAGAAACAGACCAAAATATCAGTGGAACAGATTACAAGATGCAGAAACAATTCTAAGCACACTCAACCACCTTATCTTTGACAAAGGAACCAAACATTTTCAAATGTTCAAGGGAAGAGAGAGAACCTCTTTGATAAATTGTGCTGGAAAAACTGACTGTCCACATGCCAAAGACTAAATCTAAACCCAGGTTTTCACGATGCACTAAACTAAAATAAAAATGGATCAAATATCTAAATATTAAAACAGAAATACTAAATCTTCTGGATGGAAGAGAGAACAGGTGAAATTCTTGAAGACATAAATGTAGGCAAATATTTCATGAATAATATCCTGATCACATGGGAAATAGAAGAAAGAATCAACAACTGGGATCTCATCCTATTAAAAAGCTTCTTCACAGCAAAAGAAATCACCAACACAGTGGAAAGAGAATCTGCAGAGTGGGGCAATAATTTAGCCAATTGTCCCTCAGACAAAGGATTTGTATCTAGAATATATAAAGAAGAAAAAAATCAAATCCCAGGTGTAAAAACCAAATTGTAAAATGGGCATCAGAGATAAATATACACTACTCAGATGAAGAAATACAAGTGACATGTATATATGTGCAAAATTATTCAATATCATTGGTTATTTAAGAGATACAAAGTAAAATAACATTGAGATTTCATCTCACTCCAGAAAGAAAGGCTGTCATCAAGAAATCAACCAATAACAAATGCTGGTGGGGCTGTGGGGAAAAAGAATTCTTCTTCACTATTGATGAGCATGTAGACAGTTGCAACCACTGTGGAAATCAGTGTGGAGATGCCTCCAAAACTAGTATTAGAGGTTCCATTTGACCCAGCTATTTCCCTTCCGGTCATCTTCCTGGAAGAATTAAAAACATTGTATCATAATGATATATGCACACCCAAGGAGCAGAGACACTAGGAATGAACTGAGAATAAAGCAAGCAGACAAACCAGACTCTGAGGCATTCAATCAGTCACCTGGCCCAGTTTCTTTAATGAGTCATTGTCATAAAACGTGTGAGGAGCACTGTTATACATTTAGAGACTTTTGAGTCATTAAAAAAAGCAAACTGGTCATTTGTAGACTCCTGTTTTTTTTAAACAGAGGTATAAAGTAAAACACTGGGGAATGTTAGGGAAATTTGAACATAGACTCAAGATGATATGAGCTAATTGCTAGGTTTTTCAAGAACTGAAAGTGGCCTTGTGATTGCTTGGCTAAGTATTTTTTGCTATATGTAAGAAAGTAGTTAGGGTAAGGGTATGATATCTGTAGTT
>NW_004955431.1:14465318-14469131 GCF_000276665.1 Chinchilla lanigera | reverse complement strand
GTGAAGCTCTGTATCATTTCTAATTTTTTTTTAAATTATTTTTATTCTTTTTAATGGTTTGATCATTCTTTCATTCTTACATCTGGTAATCTGAGCAACTTCTATGGAGATAACAATATGTAAAATAGCAATCACTGTGAATTCCTATCATTTTGTTTTGAAACCTGTATTATTTTTATTTTTTTGCTTTGTTTTGTTTTTGTCTATGTTGTTATTTTGTTTTTTAAATTGTCTTTAAAATAAAACAAATTACACCACAGATGAGGCTGACTTTTCTAAATGAAGATAGCAATCTATATTCCTTTGTATTATCAGTCGCATAATTTATGTATTTCAAATTTAAGTGTAGGTTAACAGCCTAAATTAGTTATGAAAATAAAATCATTTCATTTCTTGTGTTTTGAAGTAATGAATATTTTATTTACATTTTTCTTGTTTCAAAGCTTTGCCATGATCAGGATATATGACACACAGGAAAAACACAGCGGTGCTTTGATTCACAAATACTTTTGTTTGCAAACAATATGATTCGAAACAGAGGCCTTGGGAAAAATTTTGTTTTCATTGGCAAACTCTGGATCTGGTGACAAACACAACCACTGCCATATCTTCTCTCTCTCTCTCTCTCTCACACACACACACACACACACACAAATGTGGCCATCTTTTCCAAAATCGTAGAACAAATTAAATTCTTGAATTGAGGTACCACTGTACCTCTAAGAAATCAACAATCCGTATGAAGCAATGCGCTCATCTATTTATCAGATTCACCAGTGCCAGGTGCTGATTTCAAAGATGATATTTACATGTTACTTTAAGATAGTATGCCTGAAATGTCTATTAAACAGCCATGTGGTTTATGAAGTTCTTCTCTCCATTATTTTATATATCTGCCATCACTCCTATCTCCTTTATTTTGACTTCCATATTCTTCACTTCTACCACATCCTCCCTTATAACTTTTCCCTCTGCTACAACTTCCTCTTCCTTGGAGAAAACTTACCAGGTCTGTCTTCCCATCACTCTCCTGCAATGCCCCACCTCCTAAAATATCTCTTCTTTCCATGACCTCCTCAAGTCATTTCTTTTTACTTTTGCTCTAGGGCAAAAGATCGTACTGTCACATATGATTCATTTATAACTGAAAATGACATTCATTTTCACCCATATAGAACAAGAATTAATTTTTCCCGCTTGTTCTATCTATTTTGGATTTAAATGATCTTTGTTTTGCAATTGTTTCCCTACATAGCATTTTTGGACTTTTGAAGGAGAACTCTATTTTTGATTCCACAAGGTTTGGAATAAAGGAGCACCCAAAATGGGTGATCTAAATACATCAAAAGTATTGCAGATAGCTGGAATACTCCCTGTTGCATTTTTCCTTTTAATTGAAAATTTCTATTTCTTATTCTATAACATCTGCAAGGCTTTAAGCATTGTTCTTAAAAACAATTGAAGCTTGAATCATCACTCTTTGAAAAATTGTCTTTATCATCTTCTATGAGGTCAGAACATGGGCATGCCATTTCTTTTAAAAAGCCACTAAGCTCAAGCTCAGAGCTTTAAATATCATCTCTCCCAAGTAAACAGATCCTTTCTTCCACTCCACACACGAAGTGTATTTGAGAGGCTAACTGAACATGTGCCTTTTCATGCTGGTGGAAATGATTGTCCCCGGCTCCTGCTGTGGCCCTTGCACAAAGGCTCTGCCATGGTTTCCTGCATGATTCTGCCTGTCAAAAGGTGGTATTTTTGATAAAGAAGAGATATGAATGGGTGAGGAAAGGGAGTTCCACCACTATCACTACCACACACATCCAGGATTCCCTCAGTGATGGACACAGCTGGAACTCAAACTGAACTGAGGTGTCTGCATATTTCTTTTCTTGGACTGTGCCCCATGGTGGTGGCAAATGGATTCATTCCCGTACATGTGAGGCCTGAATAAAAGTCAGGAACTGGAAAATTTCAACACAAGAAACTAACAACCATTAGATTTCCCTAACGAAGGTTATGTATAAGATTGTTAAGAAGTTATGCATATAAACATTTCAAAACAAGGGCATGAGTACAAGGCATCAGCAAAAATGACCCAAACTCATGTCCCCTCCAACTAGGATATATGAAAAAAGACATTTTAATTTCAAAAGTGGGTGTCCAGAAACTAACCCTTTCTAAAAGTCCAAGCAAATTATTTGTGGAAAGTGGGATTCAAGGTGTGATATCCTAAAGAGATGATGAGCTAGTCTTCCCCATGGTGTTTTTCCCTACCCCTTGGTTCAAGCAAGTTATACCCTTCCAAATGTCCTTGTTTTCTCTTTTTTATTTTTCAGTTTATTTATTTTTAGTTTTTGCATACAGTGAAATGCCCTGACCAACATCCTCATCACAATTCCTCTTTGCCTACTGGGTGAAGTCTAGGCTCTATGTCCAACAGCCAGGTCTTCATCATCTGCCTCTACTCACAAGGGATCACATGACCCCAAGCTAGGTTCTCCTGAGAGACCACACTCACTTCCCTAGGAATAGTGCATATTCCTTTATAATACTGTTCCTTGATTTCTCTCTCCCTCCTACATTGCTCATTCTTTTTTTCTTTTTAAAGACAGTTTTATTGACATAGGATTAACATCCAACAAACTCCAAAGTACACAGTGTAATCAGTTCTGACACATGTATACCTGTGAAACCACCACCATAACACGGAGAATGAACAAATAAATCTGCCATAACAATAAATGTCTTGGTAGCACTTCATAATCCCATCTTCATAGTCCTTGGCCCCAGTCTCCAGGCAACCACTTATCTGCTTTCTGTCATCATATATCAATTTGGTTGTTCTAGGTTTTTCTACAAGTGAAACCACATCATACTACCTTTTCATTGTTTGAATTCTTTCGCTCAGCATACAGATATTGACACATTAATTGTACAAATTAAGAGTATTCATATATGTGCATATATATGCACCAAATATCTGTACACCCAACTGTGTAAAACAAATATTAAAAGGACATGAAAAATCAAATAAATATTAACACAACTCTAATGGGAGACCTCAATACTTTACTGTTACAAATAGACAAACTAGATGAAAAATCAATAATGAAGTATCAAAACTGAAACAAACTTTCGAACAAGTGGACTTAGTAGATGTCTACAGAGAGTTCCACCCCAGAACGTCAGAAATACACATTCTTTCCAGCTGCACACAGGATATTCTACAAAATAGATGACATAGTAATTTATAGAACATGCTTAAATAAATGCAAAGGAATTAAATTTATCCTATGAATATTAACAGACCATAATTCAATAAAATTGGAAATCGATGGCAAAAGAAACCACAATAAATTCATAAACATATGGAATTAAAGGAAACCTTCCTGAATAAGCAATAGGTCATAGATGAAATTAAAGAAATTAGAGAGTTTATACAGCTAAACAATAATGCCATTACAACATACCAGAACTTATGAAATGCAATTCAAAGCATTCCTATGAGGGAAACTTGTAGTGGTGAATTCCCGTATCAGAAAAATAGAGTGAGCTCAAATAAACAACCTATTGTTGAACCTCAAACTTTTAAAAAAAGAAGAACAAATCAACTCCAAAGCTTGCATGGGGGAGGAAATTATAAAGGTCAGAGCATAAAGTAATGTAATGGAGACTAAGATAACAATACAAATAATTAATGAATTGAAGAGTTCATTCTTTTTTTTTTTTTTTTTTTTTTTTTAATCCCCTTCTCTCCTCCTTTAGTCTCTGCCCTTCTAGTTTAGTTCTCTGATTGTCATTCTTGTTGAT
>NW_004955431.1:14436703-14465218 GCF_000276665.1 Chinchilla lanigera | reverse complement strand
TTTGTTTTTTCTCCGGTACCGGGAACCGAACTCACGACCTTGCGCTTGCCAGGCAGGCGCTTTGCCGCTGAGCTAAATCCCCAGCCCCCGAAGAGTTCATTCTTTGAAAGAATAAATAAACTGACACTTAGCCAAACTTATCAAAAAAGGGAAGACTCAAATACATACAATTAGGAATGAAAAGGATGAAATCACAACACATAGATCCTGCAGAAATCCAGAAGATCATCAATACCTATTTTGAGAAACTGTATTCTAATAAGATGGAAAACACAAAGAAATGGACAGACCCCTAGATGCATATGAACTGCTGAAACTGAATGTAATTAAAAACTTACCAACAAAGAAAAGCCCAGGCCTTGATGGATTCAATGTTGACTTGTACAAGAAATTTAGAGAAGACTTCACACCCTTACTTCTTGAACTTTTAAAATAAATTGACAAGGAAGCCATACTCCCAGATTCCTTCCTGGAAGCAAGCATAACCCGGATTCCAAAACCAGAGAAGGATCCAAGCAAAAAAGAGAACTACAGGCCCATCTTCCTAATGAAAGATGCAAAATTCCTCAGTAAGATACTGGCAAACAGAATGCAGCAAATCATCAGGAATATTATACACCATGATCAAGTATGATTCATCCCATGGATTCAGGGATAGTTCAACATACACAAATCAACATTAACAAAGCCAAGCACAAAAACCATAAGATCATCATAAAAGATACAGAAAAAAACATGTGACAAAATCCAACACCTATTTATGATAAAAACTCTACAGAAAACTATAATAGAAGGTCTTTATCTCAACCTGATAAGAGCCATCTATGACAAACCAACAACCAACATCACATTAAATGGACAAAAACTGAAAACTTTCACTCAAAATCAAAACAAGGCAAGAATGTCCATTGTCACCACCTCTATTCAATACTGTTCTGGGAACATTAGACAGAGCAATTAGACAAGAGAAAGCAATAAAAGGAATTGGGATAGGAAAGGAGAAAGTTAAATTATCATTATTTGCAAATGACATGATACCCTACATAGAAGATACCAAAAACTCTGCTACAAGACTTCTAGATTTAATAAGCAAATTCAGCAGAATAACAGGATACATACAAAGTCAACACTAAAAATCAATAGCATTCTTGTATACAAAAAACAAACTCACTGAGAGAGAAATTAGGGAAATAACAATCTTCACAGTAGTACTAAAAAAAATGAAATACCTAAAGATCTACCTAATAAAGGAGGTAAAAGACTTTTACATTGAAAATAATCTGAAAAAGGAGATCAAAAGGGCTACAGAAAATGAAAATATATCCCTTGTTCTTGGGTAGGAAGAACCAATATAGTGAAAATGGTCATACTTCTCAAATTGTTATATACTTGTAATGTAATCCCAGTCAAAATTCCAAGAGCATATCTCACAGAATTAGAGAAAAGAATCCTAAAATTCATTTGGTTCCAGAAGAGCCCTAGAATAGCAAAGAAATTCTGGACAACAAATTTACACCTGGAGGTATCACAATCCCTGACTTGAAATTATACTACAAAGCTACTGTGATAAAAAGAGCATGGTACTGACAAAAAAACAGACTCAGTGATCAATGGAACCGATTAGAAGATGCAGAAACAACTCCAAACATGCTCAGCCACTTTCACATTGCTAAAGTGACTCAATTTTGTTTCTAGCCTCTATCTTAGTAGTCCCTTAAACTTTAGATGAACTCACTCCTCACTCTTCTCTTTAACTAACCATAAAACCATAAAAGGAGGAACAAGTCTTTTATCTAGAGGAAATATTAGATAAAACAAACTTTGGATAAGCTAAGATTAACTGTATCCTGCTTAATGAACACATGGGAAATGTAAATCTTGGCCTTCTTGTGAAAACCCCTGGAATGCAGTTGCTATGGTGATTGGAAACTTGTTAATGTATAAAAACCCTGTAAACCAAAGCCCAGGTCATTAGTGTTTTGGCATCTGATGATCACTGTTCTGCTGGCTGTAATAAAGCTTGCTTGCACATTCTCAGCCTCTGTGAGTGTTTCTCACATTTAGCTGTAACAATTGGAGGACCCAGTGAGATCTTCTATGGGGAAGGTCCTTGTTTGAGGAAGCCCATGCCTCCTTGTCTTGGTGGTCCATCTTTGGGCAGCAGGGCACACCAACTGATTTCAGCCAGCCTCCTGAGATGACTACTGGGCAGGATGCCACAGCTGCAAGACAGAACAACCAAGCCCTGCATCCCGACCTAGATAGGCATTTAAAATTTGATTTCACTTTGGCTCATACAGGGACTTGTTTCACCAGGCTGACATCTGGTTGCTCATGGGCTGAGACTGCTGTACATGATAGTTTTTGTAGGCCCAGACACAACAGTTACTTGGTCTTGGCATGGTCAAGAATTTGGTCAGAGTTTGTCTCTGGATTTGACCAGTGCTAGCTTTTGGAATTGTTCTAAATTTGTCAGTGGGGAGTGGTGAATATCCCTGGGGCTGTCTGTCCTTTGGGTGTTTTGTGTTTCTCTAAATGTGCCCATGATCTAAGGTCACCATAGCCTTAGACTATAGTTTTTACTGCTGGCTGAGTGGGGGAGAAAGATTTACTGAAGTAGATTGCTGTCACTTTGTTCTAACTTAGGCTACTATGGGTTCAGCAGAGAGCAAGCTGACCATTGTGGATTACATGATCAAGAATTTTGACAAATTTAAATGTGACTATGGGGTAAGGATTAAATCAAGAAAGCTCCACACTTTATGTGAATTGGAATGGTCCTCTTTTGATGTAGGATGACCAGCAGAAGTAACACTTAATCCTCAGGTATCCAGTAGGGTGTGGGATGTTATTACCAGGAAACCTGGACACCCAGATGAGTTCCCCTATGTAGACTCCTGGCTGTACACAGCTTGGGTGTTATCCAGTGGCTTAGGGTGTGTGTTTGTGGATTTCCTGACCAAGTTCTGGTCCTTAAAACAGAAATCCCCCCTCTGTTACCCTCGGCCCTGAAGAAAGAGGACCTCATATCTCTTCCCCTTCCTAAACCACCACTGCCCTATCCTGTCTCATGCGCTCCTCACCACCCCAGTGGCAGCCCTCTCTGGACCCTGTGGCAGATTCCACCTCACTGGATGGGGAAATATCTTCTTCAGACCCAGTCCCTGTTCTACCCCTCTGATAGGCAGGCTTGCCAGGGGTGGGAAAGAATCATCCGCCCGTTTTCATTTATGCCCCTTTTAGCACTAGTGACTTGTATAATTGAACAGCCCAGAATCCTCCTTTTTCAGAATAGCCTTGGGCTCTGATGACCTTACTGGAGTTAGTGTTTAAAACTCACCACCCCACTTGGGATGACTGTTGACAGATATTGCTAATCCTATTTTCTTCAGAGGAAAGAGAAAAAAGTTGGAACATGGCTGAAAATCAAGACTACAAACTAGAAGAACAGAACAAGACAAAACAGAGGCAGTGGCTTACTTTATGCCCCAGGAGTCACCTAACTGGGATCATAACCCTGTGGAAAGGATGCAGTGATTGGAAGCCCACAATCAGGCTTTAAGAAATGGGCCACATGTGGCTTCCTGCCACCCTACAAACTTAAACAAAGGGGCTGAAGTGCATCAGGGACTGGATTCCTTGAGCCCCTCCATTCCATCCACAGGCACCCAAGAACACTTGCACTGTTAATATGGCTTTTGTTATCCAGTTGGCCTCTTATATCTGCCACAAGTTACAGAAACTGGATGGGTTTGCAGGGATGACTATGATTCAGTTGACTGAGGTGGCTCAAAATGTGTTCTACAATAGAGAAGACAAAAAGTGGAGACTTCAGAAAGAACAGATGAGAGTGTTATAGGCAGCTTACAAGGGAGTGGCTCAGTCAGGGACTGGAGGAGGAAAAAAATGATGAAGGAAGATGGCCTCAGCAGGTAGAATGTCACTCTTCTTTAGATCCAGACCAGTGTGTCTATTGCAAGGAAAAGGGACATTTCAAGTGAGACTGTCCAAAGCTGCTACAGAAAGAAAAGAAAGTATTTGTGATGGATTCATAGGAAGTTTCAAAATGATGGGGTCATGGGTCTCTGTCTCTCAGTCCCAGGAGACCCATGTTGACCACAAGTATAGGGGGAACCTAGTAGATTTCTGGTAGACACTTGTGCAAATGTATTGGTAGTTACTTAGCCTATACCCCCATTCCTAGGTCAAAAGAAATTATTATAATTCAATTTGGCCAAAAATATATTGGAGTGCCCTCTGAGTTTATAAACACATTATCTTGTGGGTGTTTTTGTTTGTTTGTTTCTCTGTCCAATCTATAAACAGTTGTTTTATTTGAGCTAAAAAAATTCTGTTTATATTTTTGGATTTTTTGAACATTTTTTTGTAATGTGATTTGATTTATAGATAAATGTAGTATAAATTAAAGATATGCTTGTACCAAAGTTGCCAGCTGGTCAAAATGGTGTTAAAATTGGCTTCATAAATGTAATACATATTGTTATTTACATATTATTGAGAGTGTCTCACAGTTCAAAAATTAGTATGTTAAGTATTGTGATTGGGTTTTTACAAGTCATCAAAAATTTGTTAAGCTAATTAAACAAAAACCCCTTAGGGTAGAGGGAGATTACTAGACAGGACTCCAATTGATGGTAAAAAGCATCTGCCTGGAATAATGTTAATCAGTTTTTATTCATTAATAAAGAGCCCCAATAATCTCTAGTCTTATGGAGACACCCCAGTAAATATTGTTTAAAATATATTACTGTGATATGTTTACATTGGTAATCATCGAAAGGTTAAGCTTTTTAAAAAAGACAATAAGATTTTGTGATGAAAATATGCTCTTGATACAAAACTAAATTAAGAAATAAAATAATGACAATTCATTATCACTAATTTCCTGATGTATTAAATGTATTCATGCCTTCCAAATGTACAGTATTCAAAAATGTAAAACTGAGATTGTTTATAATGATCTGCCATTCTCTTGTGCTCCAGATAGTTGTAATAAGAGGTTCATGTCAAGCTAACATGAGGTCATCAGTCAAATGATAATTTTTTTTAACAAAACACTTATGTGATGTTTATACCATGCATGTGCCACTACATGTAGAGATGCTTAGATATTGAACAGCCCAGAAAATGTTATGAATTTCTTCAGTGACAGCCTATCAAAGGACAACAAATTAAGTAAAAGCTTCTTATGTACTAGGTAGAGATGATTGACTAAAAAAGCTATTCTGTTCCAAGATGGGGATTTGAATGTGTTACAAAAATGTCATCATTACTGTTATGTTACAGTACTAGTATGCCTTTTGATTTCAAATTTTCTCTGTAAAACTATATAACTATTGTCTGTTAACATTCTACAAGGATTCAACTACTAGAATGATGATTGGTGAAAAAGTAACAGTTCTCTGGCTATACTTTATATTTCAAGGTGCTTAATACTCAGATAAAATTTTAATAATTAACTTCACTGTTCCCACTACAATGTAATGTCATTAATCTTCTCTTCTGGATGTTCAACACCTGAGGTTTGGAGACCAAAACTTAAAAAGATAGATGGGCTAAAGGGATAGCCAATGTTTTTGCTCTAGGTTCTGAAGTCAGTGAGGGCCCAGGATATAAGAGAACCTCTGCTGTGACATCCTATAACTCACTGAGTTCCTGATCTTCTGATTAAGGAGATTGTGGGACCACAGAGAAAAGTGATTCTATGGTATATAGTGCGTCTAAGGAGAGTCACCATAAAAAAAAAGTCTCACAGGCTTTCACAGAGCACAACATGATCAAGCAATGGCCATGACTAATCCTGATGGCTGACACTGACAGTGATAAGAGGGCACTGCTTGGGGTGTCCTAACTCAGACTTTGGGATCTTGGAAGCACCCAGTAACATATTTATCCAAGAGATTAGGTTATGTGGCAGCTGGATGGCTTTGTTGACTGTGTGCTACCATGGCCACTGCCATTCTGGTAAAGGAAGCTGATATAATGACTTTGGGACAAGAGCTGTGTTTGTTCCCCATGCAGTGGAGATCCTCTTGAGGTGACCTGGTGGTAAGTGGCTGTCAGGAGCCAGGCTGGGCCACTATCAAAAGACTCTTTTGTCTTTTAGACAAAATGATTAGAGGATCCCCAACTAATCATTAAAACTATTCAGGCCCTCAATTCTGCCTTTCTTTGGCCTGTGTCCCTGGAGTCACCTGAACACAACTGCATAGAAGTGATTGAGACAATCTACTTGGCTTGACCGGAATTACATGATGAATCCCTCCAGAATGTGAACCTGTTTTCTGATGGAAGCATCATGGTAATCAATGGGGTCTGGAGGGCAGGAGCAGCAGTCATCACCATCAAACAGACTGTCCAGGGTCAGACTCTGCCTCATGAGACGTCTACTCAGAGAGCTGAGCTGATTGCCCTCATATGGGCCTTACAAGAAGGAAAGCACAAAGAGGTAAACATCTATACTGACTCCTGCTATGCATTTGCCACTATGCATATGCATGGTGCTATCTACAAGGAAAGGGTCTTGTTGACTGCAGGGGAAAAAATATGTCAAAAATTCCCAAGAAACACTGAGCCTCTTACAGGCTGTTTGGCTGCCTGTCAGAGTTGCTGTGATCTGTTGTCCCAGGCATCTGAAAGGCAATTTGATGGAAGCTCAAGCGTATTGAGTGGCAGACTTGGCCCCCAAACAAGCCACTGACGCAGAGTTGCTCCCAGTGCCCTGGGCCCTACTGGCTCCACTTCTCAAACCACCCAAGTTTTCAGAAGCAAAATTAAAATGGGCCAATACAGAAGGGGCCATAGGAAAAAGATGGGTGGCAGGTTTTACCTGGAGGAAAGATATACCTCCCTGAAGCTTTAGGGCATTTTATGATAAAGGAGCTGCATAGCCACACTCACTTAGGAAAGACTGTCATGGTAAGATTACTAGGCCACAACTTCTTTGTTCCCAGACTGTGGACTTTGTGTACTTCAGTGGCTGCCAGATGCATGGCCTGCACATATAACAATCCAGTCTCTCACCTTCAACAACAAGCAGGTATCTGAATGCAAGGGACTTTGTTATTTTTTTATCTCTTTAAAATAAAATTTTAAAAAATGCTGAGATTCCATCTCATTCCAGAAAGAATATATATTATCAACAAATCAACCAACAACAAATGTTTGAGGGGTTGTGTAGAAAAAGAAACACTTCTTCACTGTTGGTGGAGTATAGTCTGGTGAAACCACTGTGGCTATTAGTGTTGAGTTCCCTCAAAAACTGGAACTAGAGGTTCCATTGGACCCAGTTATTCCCCTTCTTGGTATCTTCTCAAAAGAGTTAAAAGCATCATACTACAGTAATATAGGCACTTGTATGTTTATAGGGATACAGTTTGTAAGCTAAATCCTCGATCAGCCCAAAATGTCCAAATGCCCCTCACCTGATGAATGAATAAAAAAGATGTAGGGTTTTTTTAATATACAAAAGAGAACTACTCTGCTATAAAGAAGGATCAATTTGAGACATTTGTAGCTAAATGGATACACCTTAAGACCATATTCTTAAGTGAAATAAATTGGACATACATGTTTAAATACTACATTGTTGCTCTTGTGTGTGAAACTGAAATGTATAATAGGTATTGGGAAACAGGAAAAAATGTTCAAATGAGAATGGGATGAAGGGAGGGGAGAGAGGGGAAAGGAGTGAAGGGACAAGAAGAAGGAAAAAATGGAAACAAATTTTTGTAAATAAGCAGAAGAAGGCTCAAAGGGAGGGGTGGAAATGTGGAAAAATAAGAAGCAAGATATGACATGTACAGGTAAAAATTCTCTGTGATGAATGTTATCACTATGTATATCTAAAATGTACCAATGAAATTAAAAAATGTAAAAATAATAAAAGCTACACAAATTTAATGGCTATATTAACACATATCTCCAAAATAAGATTTACTGTTTTACTTCCATGTATGCATTCATCAGGCATTAAATATGACCACCCTTTTTCTACCTTCTCTTCCCATCTCTTCTCCTCCTATCCAATTTTTCCAGTCCCTAGTAATTCCTCTTCCACTGTCATGTTCTTCTGCATCTGTTTTATTTCACTTAAGATGATGCTGTCTAGTTCCACTCATTTTTCTACAGATAATAGAATTTTGCTCTTTATTTCACTCTTTAGTTTCAAAATTCTTTTGAGAAAATTTCTTCACTTCCAATACTAGGTTATTTGCCTAGGTTTCTCACCACATCATAGCATCTTATCACATCATTCTGTCTATCTTCATGTCTGTCCACAGGATGAAGCTATGAACCTCAAGAACTAAATTTTACTCATTATTCCAGAAAATGGAATGAAAATACTTGTTGAATGGATAAACTATTACAGCTATAGAAAAGTGGCATGCTAAGTTTAATGCTTCTTGAAGTTCTCTTGACAGTAAATATAGAGAAGGCTATGAGTAGGTGGGACACAGGACAAGGCATGGAAGAATTTCCAGGGCTAAGTTGTACCACAATCAAGAAAGGGATGGTAAATAAATGAGAATCCCAGAAAACGCTGTAGACACACCAAATACCATGGTCATGGGGGGCAGGGTGAATCCATGAGGAGTAATGTGAATCTGAGCTCACAGCCAGGGAGATCCTTCAGTCCCTGCTTTTGGGTAGTGTTGAGGACAAGACAAGGATCAAAGATGGACATCTTTGAAAACACACAACTCTATGGAGGACTATTTTGTTTCCATATGTGACTGAAGAATTATGATTCAGCATATCCCAAGTAGTCCATGTAGTGGAGTAAAAAGAGGCCATATACAAGTTCATACAGGTCTAGAAGCCAAAGTAAAATTAGCGCTGAGTGCTAACCAACTTCTAAGGAGATGAATGGCCATGGAAAGTGTTCAAAACAATTGAACGCTTGGATTTATTTTATGGTGGGCTTGCTATGTAAAGAAAGAGCCCCCTATAGCCCTGGCATGATTCTGAGTACATAGAAAGTTCATATATCTACAAAGCATTTGAGAATGTTTGAAGCTTAGAAATTCCAGCATCTGTAGTTCAGGAAGGTGCTGAGATGATGAACCTCTCACAGAAGGCTGGGGTTGCCCCCACAAAGTTCTTGCCATTCTACTATCACTTTCCACAGATTTAGTTATTCTTAGCTAAACCAGGCAAGCAGTGATATAAAACTGAAACAAAATCCTATCTCAGTAGGTGGTTCAGTTAGGCAGGCTCCAGCTACCCTAACCTCATGTAAAATCATGCAACCCCAGAAGACAGAAGTGCAGAGATGGGGTCACCCAGAGCCTCTGACTCTACATTTTCTCTAAGGCTCTTCTTGGGATGTGAATCAGTTTTCTATTTCCTCACGGTGCTCTCCACTCCTTTTCCTGAACTTTACCTCTTCTGGCTCACTTCCTAGTCCTCTGGCTGCTCCTCCCCAGCACTCATCAGGAGCTCTTTGCACTGTGCTCAATTTCCATCCTCCAAGTATCTCTGCTCCTGGATCTTTTTTCTCTTTTCACTCCAGATATCTAGCTGCTGGTCAATCTCAAGGATAGTATGACTTCAGCTATTCTTTGTACACTGATGCCTCCCAAATGTTTGTTCCTTTCTAGATTTCTTCTTTAAACTCCTGGCTAACAGCACTACCCATCTGTCCCCCAGGAGCTCCATATTCAGTATGTTCCTTATTTCCTCTCACCTCTCAATTTGCAGCCATATCTTTTCTGGTAAAACTTGTGAATGCCACTTCCCTACATTTGGTTGTCCAAATCAATTGGCAGCAGATTACCCTGAATCTCTTCCCCTCTCTTTAGTCATATACTACACAACTAGTTCTTTTGGTTTTACTTTGCAAATTTCTCTGAAATCCATTCCTATTTTTTACCTTGCTACTCCTATGTTCTGGATGGGCATGCAGTTTTCTTTTTGTTCTTCCCTAGTAGCTGTAATATAGCTTTATTGTTACTTTTGTGAATCTTCTAGTGGGAAATTTATGAAGTGACTTTGGCCTGGAGTCAGTGTCCTCCTGCTATAAATCCCTCTTGTGGGACCATATTGTGTATGTAGGCTTCTACAATTAGGAACCTGTTTGCTGCTTTCTTATTCCCAGTGTCCCTATAATACTATTTTTCTTTTACTTTCCTTGACAAGTATTGCCAATCTATATAAGACCATCATGAACTGAAGTGTGAGCAAACATGGCATTCTTTTCAAGTACTTTGAACTCAACTTTGCTCTTGAGAAAAGGTAATTCAATCTTTTCCATTCTGGCATATTCAATATGATCTGTACTTTCCTAATAATTCAACATTATTTTCTCAATCACTGTCAAATTCAGAGCTGATCACCATGGGGCAAATGCTCTGTTTAGCAGGTTTTATTTTCTTCTCCACATTCACATGCTTTTCTTCTCAGAGGTTACACAAGTGCTCACAGGTTGGATGAAGGTGCTGATATATTTTTTCAACACTGCAGGAGAAGTGTCTGGTCACTCTTTGAAGTGTTCCCTCTTGCTCAGTCTTTGGATGTGGTCTCTGTCATTTACAGCATCTGCTGTGGCATGGTTTGGTGGCATGGTTTGGTGGCCTGAGCATCATGTCTAACCTGAAATCCACCAGAATCCTCTTTCCTCCCCAGCTGATGACAAGTTTCTACCACTGCCCTCTGCTACCTTCTCCAAGTTTCAGACCCCTGCTAGGTCACTCTTCCTTTCAGAATCCCCAAATCTCTTTGAAGATCTGGGAACATTTGTCAAATTTCTCCTCACCCTGTGGGAACTGAAGACATAGGGGGCTTGTAGGCAGCCCCTTTAAGTTCTCCGTAGCTGCAGCCACTCCTTGGCTCTATCATGGTGTGTGCAGTGCCACACCAAACATGGAATAAGCCCTCAGAAAGGTGAACCCTCAAAGATTTTTACCTATTTTTGATGGGTTTTTTAATCTTCCTTTGAAAAGTTGTCTTCAGCAGTGAAAATCCAGGTTCCATGGTGTACTTATTAGGTGTACTCATGGGATAAAGGTATATCTCAGACCATGGATCTCAGAAGTGTTATCTTTCAGATATCCACTTCAATTTGTCTTGTAAACTGTCAGTGTTATACAGCAATGGCAAATTCATCTCAGTGAAATCAGGATTCTTATCCTGTTACTCAAGGTCTTGTCTAACACCCAGGGCCTTTCTTTGTAGAAGGGCCAGGACAGCCTACTGGTCTGCTGTGTCACCCATCTGTAGTTTCCACAGTGATGTCCATTGTTGTGTTGTCCCACAGTTGTTGGGCCACACTGGGTGCTTTAGGGATGTCCCTGAGATCCATCCCCCATACCATTTCTGTTCCATTGACATGCCACATCTCAGGCACACAGGAACCATCTTCTAACTTTCAGTTAGTCCGAGCTACGTGGAAGTTTTCAGAGGCCATGTAAGGACCTACCTTTGTGCATACTCTTTTCATCTACTTAGTTTTTTGAATCTGGCCACTTCCATGGGGATTTCCCTGGGTCCTTTCTTCTGCACAAGTCCCTTCTTCTCATGGTCCCCAAAGACCTTGTGAGGCTTTATCTGGAGAGTACAGTGTTTTGCAGAACACACAGATCAGCCCTCATATCTTTCCTTCCCTCTTGTACCGCTGGCAGGAAGAATCTTCTGCTATCACTGGAGGAAGGGGAGAAGGAGGAGGCCTCTGGCTCCTATTCACTAGGTTTATTCCCAGATCACTTAAATCAAAGGCTGGAATATTCCCATAAATTCTAGGCTTTTAAAACTCAAAAGGCAGGAAGAGACTCTTTTCCCCTATATTCCCACCTGTCATCCCCTGTTTTTGTCTGATGCTTTGGATCAGGCTTAAAGGTTGCAATTTTGAAATAAAGAAGGGCCAACCATGCACAGTACCCTCCACCCCCTGCTGCTTCTGACCATCCACACTAGCATTGTTAAATAAGGAGGTTTCTTCTGAATTGATCCTTGACTTAAAAAACAGGCACAATGATACCATGGGAGGAATTTTTGACTCTAATGCTTCAATGGCTATTTGTAGTATTAAACCACAAAGGTGTAGTCCACAACACATCCTAGGAAAAACTTCAGAATCTAGGGAAGAAATCTGGGCTTGTTTCTTTGCTGTGTTTATTTTCTATTTAAGTATTTAAAAAACCACAGAGGGGTGGACCTAGGTGAAAGGGAACTCAATAGAAAATGAAACCAAATGGCAACCAGCGGCCCGGTTTCCTTCTCCTACCCTCATGTCTGCTCTTTTCTCCTGGGAATGGTGTGTAGAGAACTCATGTGTTTCTGGCAGGAGCAAATAGAAGTAACTATGAGGATAGCCACTCACTGTTTCTCAGGAAATCTCTACAATTGTTCAAGGATTTAAATCCATGATGTTAAGACTGAAGAAACAAGAACCACAAAAGAAAGACAAAACATCTGAAAAAGGCTGAGAGGTCTGCAAAAGGTGGCCACTTTCCTCAGCAGCATTCCTTTTTCTCCTTCCTCTGTTCCTATATCTCCTTCTCCCCACCTTTTTCTCCTCATGCTACTGCTGGCCAGCATTTACAGAGTGCAGACCCTACGCCAGACACTTTCCAAGGACTGTACACAAATGAGCCCTTTTAATCTGCATAGCCACTGTATGAAGCAGGTTACCACCCTCATTTCCCCCCAAGCTGATGTGCCCTAGAGGGTGCTGCAGATGGCAGAGCTGGAACATGACTGCAAGTGGGATGAACCTGTAGTTCCTAACAACTCTATGACAATGCTTTCCATGACTCTTATTTGAGGACAACACTGTGATCACAGAGCCTGCTCCAAGAACATATACCTGGGAGGTAGTGGTCAGTTTGGACTTAGAGAATCTGAACTTTAAGCTTGGTCACCAAAATGGTCAAAGGAGAATGAATTAACATTCTCTCTCCCTTTCTGACACCAACCATACTCTTCTAGATCTCACTTTATGCTAGCCCAAACCTGCCTCAAAACATTGAGTCTGTTTGTGAAATATCACATTTTGTCCTCAAACTTCAGGCTATTATATAACTTACTCCATAGTTCTATCTGTGTTTATTTTTGTACCCCCAGTATATTGTGTCAATCACAATTCCAGGTCATTACATTGCGCACAAGCCTATCAGTAAGATCTGCTTATCTGAAGAATCAAGAAGAAAACTGAGCAAGTAGGACATACAGCAGAGAAACCAGTTATATCCTCCTGTGACAGATGGAGATCTGACCTCCTGAGCCCCTGTGCAGATTCTGACAGCGCCCATGTGGTACTTAACACTGTTCTCCTCAAGCCTGGCCTGAAAGATCAGGTTACGTCCTGGTACCCTCCCCTGAGCAAGGTGCACACATCACTGTCAGTCTTATGGCAGATGCAGTATGAAGGGCGACCACAACACACAGAGGCATGAACATTCTCCTAACTGGTCACCCTCAGATTACCTGGGCCTCTTGACACTGACTGAAATTTAAGTGTATTAACTCCAACAAATACCAGACCCAGAATTTACTTGGAATTGGTATGGGATCAATCTCAATCCTACAATTTTAACATTTGACTATTTTAGGAAAATGTACACTATTTAGTGGCTTCTATCTTCCTGACCCTCACTTCTACCTTTTATATGCAAGCCTGAGCATCCTCGGTCTTTGAGAAGCATGGAGCTGGCCCTATAGTACAAAGGTTATGAGCATAGGGATTTTTCGGAAGCCAGCGGAGCCAGTGTGAAATAAAATTTCCATTGGACCCTTGGACATGGCTCAGGGACATGGAGCCACTGACAGCCACTCATGGCCCCGGGTCTTGGACTTCCACTCCACCTGAGGTTAATCACCCTCACCTATGCATCAGAGACAATGCCTGAAGTCCCCAAGGGTGAGTCACTTTTCCAGACTGCGGGAGGCTGAGTCCCATTAGTCCTCTTAGACCGGGAGTCTGTTCTACTTCCTACCTTATAGGCAGAAGAACCACCACACAGAGCTTTGAAGCATCGGTGGATGCATCTCACGTAGAGCTGGAGGCTACACAGGGCTGAGAGGAGTCATCTGAGAATCTGTATTTTGATACACCTCATAACAAAAACGAAAGCCCCTCAAAGGCTCTGAAACTCTGAGCCACAATATGCTTTAGGCAGCAACCTAAGGGGTGTTTTCCTTTTGACAGCCCAACAGAAGCATTAATTACGGGGCTGGGGATTTAGCTCAGCGGCAAAGCGCCTGCCTGGCAAGCGCAAGGTCGTGAGTTCGATTCCTGGTACCAGAAGAAAAACTACAAAAACAAAACAAAACAAAAAGAAGCATTAATTACAACTCAAGATACCCTCTGACAAGCGATTACAGTCATCACACTTAATGAGGCAGCGCTTGCTGCAGGTATTTAAAAAGATGCTGCCAAGACGGCATCTTAAAACTACCATCTTGAGGAAGGACTTGTCTCTGGACATTATCTCCAGGAAGGGCAGGACTGTGTAGATGTGCCTGAGGGCATCCTGGCCTGCAACAAGCTGTCCTTGGAGAACAAGGGCCAAGTTGTCACAGGAAGGCAGGCTCATGAACACCTGAAGACCTTACGTCCCAACCTGCTTTTGCAGCTCAAGGACTGTGAAGCTCTGGGCAGATCCAGGCTGCTGAGGCAGTTTTTCCATTTTTGGGATGAGCATGGCAGCGTCTAACTCACAGGGCTGTCCCGTAATGTAAGCTGAGGACAGTGGCACAGTCAGCATTTATAGCTTTTATTCTTATTTTTACTCTACAACATACTACAGTTACTAAGATATAAGGACTGGACTTGCTCTTGTGCTTTTGTGCTCTCTTCTTTAGTTTTTTTTTTTTTTATGTTGTAAGGTAAACCAGCATACAGAAAAAGTACATAAATATATGCAGTTTAATGAATTTTTCTGAACCCAACTCTGTAATTGCCTCCTGGGTCCCGGAGAGGACATTGCTGATGCCGTAGGGACGAGCCTCTCCCTGGTGGGTCCCGCCTCTCCCTGGTGAGTTCCGCCCCTCCCTGGTGGGTCCCACCCCTCCCCTTCATTCCCTGCCTCCCCTTGGTTCTTGTCTGATTGGGCTCCTCTGCTAAGGTTAGGGCTCGTCTCTCTTTCACACAGCTTGCAAACAAGGGCAGTGAGGCTCTTTGGAAATATGCCTTCTCAGGCACCATGCAGTTCACCCACATAGCACAGCCTAGCATGCCTTGGATTATAAAGGCACCAGTGCCTGAGCCTCCCCAAGTCAACCCCATGCCCCCATCAGATACAGATAGTGTGGAAGTCAGTGCCTCGCAGGTGATGGCTCCTTCCCAGGCCAAAGGAACGTCTGCATATGCTGAGTTTATTCCAACCATTTTTTATTTCTATGCTTCCTCACGAGCTTCTCTGATTCATCCAGGGACTAAGTTCTGTGGAATCTTTCTCTCCTGATGCCTCTAGGACATCCAAGACATTTCCATTGTCTTGGCCCCATACTTGCAGACAGAGTCGCTGGAGACTGGTCTCTCAATGGATTGCTTCAATTTTTCAATACTGTGTCTAAAAAAGACTCTTGCCCCTTAGTGTATCAGTTCCTGATCTGGTTTACTTTTTTCCTCAAGCCTGAAGCAAAGGGATGATCTGATTATTTAGGAGAAATTTGTCCATTTCAAAAAACTTCTCCCACTTTATTTGTGAAGTCAGTATTAATGGAGTCACTCTGTAAACGTCAGGTTAGGGTGGGAGGCATCCGGCCCCAGTCCCTGCAGTAAGGAATAAGGGTTTTTTCATGGGGGAGGAGGAAGTGCATGAGCTATGAAGGTCACGCAGGCCCCCTGTCCACTGCACGGTGCACAGCACTCACAGTAGCCATTCACTGGTCGAACTGAACGCCAGGAGCTCTTGGACAACTTGAAGCTGGGTGAATTCTGTCTCAATAGTAAACTTGGTTGGACCAACCTTAATCTGGGGAATTCTGTAAGGAGTAATTTTGTGAATTTAGTATAACAATACTCAGCTTTCATGTTCTATTCGGGTAGCAGTTCTATGAAAGAACGGAGAGATAGGTGACAGCAGCTGTCAGGACATGGCCACACTGTCTTCTGGGAGTGCTGGCCATACACAGAGCACCAGGAGTCTTTAGAGGGCCTATCACTAGCCAGGAGAGTCCTACAGCAGGGTCAGATCAAGGTCACCATTTGAACATACACTCTGGTATGCCCTGGACACACCTAGTAGTCACTTGCAGAGATCCAGAGAATTGAGGGCTTTTTCAAGGAACAAAGTCTTGAAATACAGTAAATTCTTAGTGAAAATACACTGTTATGCAAGTTAAAGGCAAGGTGTGCAAGGTGGTGCTGTTTCAGCAACAGAACACCTTAAAAGTGAATGCAGATCATTAGCCAGATATTCTGTCTATAACTAATAACAATTTTGGATTCTTATTCTCTATGTGGGCCTGCACTTCAATAGTTGAATGCATAAGCAGAGGGCTGGAGAGATAACATGTCAGATTGCCAAGTCACTTTTTTTTTTTCCATCTCCACCTGGACCCCATCTTTTGCAAGAGCATAGCCAAGTGTGAAGGAACCTGAAGTTTAATCAGTGTGTGTGTGTGTGTGTGTGTGTGTGTGTGTGTGGCTCTTTAAAAAAAAACCCAAAATATCTTATTTTTGTAAATTTTATAAAAATATATCATCACGTGGGTACAGGATGGAGGCCCCCAACCCAGGGTTTTGAAAGGGATGTGATGGAGCCTCATTCGCCTCTGGCTCTATTCATCTTTGTGAGCACCGAGCCCAGAACAATGCAGGGCAGAGAAAGCACTCAGTAACTGCCAAATAACTGATTCGCTCACCCTTGCCTCAGTTGTACCCCCTCTTTCCCTGCTAGGCCTCCCTTCCCCCGGCCTTTTCTATAGAGAAACCTCGGGGCACGACACACCTCTCCCACACCCAGCAACAAAGCCAAGTGGTTCAAGAGCACCGGGCTGCAAGGTCAGAGCTCTGAATACAAAGCCAGTCTTCACCATTTATTGGCTGAATGACCTTGGCGGTTTGAGTTGATTGAGTCTCAGTCTCTCCACCTGTAAAATGGGAACCCCAAACCCCTGCCGTGACAGTTGCTATGATTAACTCAGATGATGCAAGCAAAATGCAAAGCTTTTCGCAGGCCAAGTGCTTAACCATCCCGTAAAGGCAGCTGTTACTAACAACTTCCTCGAACTCCAGCCCCCTCCCCAGGCAGCCGCTTCCATGCGTATCCCTGAAAAGAAGATCGAAGTTCTCAAGGTCCTCGAACCTTACCACATAAAGGTCCAGCCCCTCTCGGCCCCGCCTGGGCCATGAAGTCATTTTTTTAAAGTAACTATAGAAGGTACTGATGCTTGTGCTGAAGGTGCATGGAAACAGCCACATCTATTAAAAATTGGATAGATACATTATATTGCTTTATTTCCCCAGATTACTTTCCCGCTAATGTAGAAAATAAGACTGTTAAACGACCTCTTTGTTGAATTAAATATCTCATCAATGTTATGATATCATCTTTTACTTTGCTCAGAATAAGCCAAATCATACAGACCAAGGGGGCCTGCACATATCTCAGTAGTGCACAACTAGCGGCATGCAGAGAGATGGCCGGAACACTCCATTGTAGAGCTGCTCTCAATTCGAAGCAATTTATTTCACAAAACATCATTCAGTCTGACTTGCTGAGGGAAGGGAAGGTGGTAATCAAGACAAAAACACTGCAGTGTTTAGGATTATACTACCCACTGGCTAAAATACCACTACAGAATTGGGACTACGTCATAGGAAGAGTTAGACCACACAAGGAAGTCATTCTCACATGTGCTTACGCTAACATGTACGTCTGGGATGCAAAGCCAAGTCAAAAGAACTCTGTGAGACCACAGAATGAGAAAATAAAATGTTGAAGACCAAGAGGAAAGTATATAAAATTGCAGTGATTTTCAGTATAGAAGGAAAGCAGACAAGATGTGTGGTAGTGGTAGGTGGAGAATAAGAGAAATTTTGAGTGGTATGTAATCCAGGACTGCCTCCTACAGAGTCCTGTAAGCCAAAATAAGAAATTTGGACTTCACGCTAAGATCAATGGAGGACACCTCTGAGCAATGTTAAGTAGGGAAGTGACATGACCAGACTTATATTTTGTAGAAACTTCAGTCTGTTCTATGGAGAATAGAGGGATCTAGAAAGAGCAGAGGTGATGAGAGAGTATTTACTATTCACCAGTGGACCACATACCTAGAAATGATATACCAATGAGGTGAAAAATAAGATGGGAATGCTAAGCTGAAAGTCCTTTTGATAATTTGAACCCTATGCAACAGATCCTGAGTGTGCTATTAAAGCCCCCACCCAACATAGATTGTGCAGTTCTGTCCAGTATCTGTGAAGAACAGAAGGGACCTAAGATGAGATCATCATGTGAATAATTATCTCTCAAAGCATCTTTGCTTCAAATAGCTTTTAATGAGTTTAATAAATACTGAAATCTTTTGATATTTCTAACAAACAAAAAGAAATAGCCCAAGAGCCAGCCCTCCATAATCCCCAGCTCTTGATGAGTGGTTAAATTTATTTTATTTTATTTTATTTTTTTTGATTAGAGAAAAATTTATTAGGGGCTGGGGATTTAGCTCAGCGGCACAGTGCCTGCCTGGCAAGCTCAAGGTCATGAGCTCAATTCCTGATACTGGAAGAAAAACAAAACAACAACAACAACAAAAAATTATTATTTCTTAGCAGGTTGAACTTACTCTAATTAGGATGGCTTTTGCTTTCTTGCCATATCTTGAGAGACTGGAGGAAAGTTAACAGAGGATATAAGGTCACCTCAGTATGAGGTTAATGACTTTTTTAGAATTTTATAGTTTGGAATTGAAGGTTTTCTTCAGCTCATATGAGGACAGCCTTCATTTCAAAGCTATTTTCCCCCTAATTTAAGATTATTCTGACAGTATACATTGTGTGTTCTTTATATGTTCAGTATACATTTATGTTCTGATCTCCACTACTCCCCATGATATGTAAGTATTTATAATTTGTGTCCTGGGAATAGTTGATAAGAATGATCTAAAACGCTCTCGGTAGCTCCCTTCATATTTTAAAAGTCATTCTGCTTTCAGTTTTCTAATTACTCATAATAAGTCCTTCTCCCCTCTTTTTTCTGGAGGAAAATCACTGGTAAGGGGACTCAGGTTTTTGTTTTTGTTTTTTGCAAGGTGGGTATGTTTTAGCACTGGAGAGACACCAGGAAAATAGAATTTGCATTGAGATATTTTCTCAATATTCTTAAAAATCTCATTTTAAACTTTGAAAAATATAGTTTGTCTAAAATAAGACGAACAGGGTGAATTCTAACTCTTGAGCTTCTCTCTGTATGTACAGCTTTGGGCCACTTATGGCTTTTTCCTTCCATGATTTTTCAGTCCATGTCATTGTGAGAGACTCAGGTACCCAGAAAGCAATGCTTACAAAATTCAGGTCTCCTTTGGTTTTTACCGGGAGACCTTCTTCAGTCTTCTCACGCTTACGAGTTGGATGTGTAATAACACAACTGATGTAAGTCAACTCATTTGCACATTGAAGGCAGCGAGGACGTATAAAGATTGAAAACCACCAGTCGATGGGAGGGGTGTGGCGGGTTTCACAAGAAACCTTACATGGCATGTCTTCAAAGGAGACGGTTGGTATGCTGGCGGCTAGTCCTGTGCTTACATCAACAGTTTCTTCCTTTCTTTCTTTCTTTCATACATGTTTGCAATACACAATGATCATATTCATCATGGGGGATTTTTACCTGTACATAACACATCTTAATTCTTTTGGGGGCAGGTTCTCTTTCTTTCCCCTCCCTCCAACCCTTTTTCCCCTCCCAATTTTCACAAACTCTGTTTGCATTTTTTTCTTCAATTCTTTCTTTCCCTTAAATCCCTTCTCCCTTCCTTCCCTCCCTCATCCCCCCGTCTCTTGCTCCCCTCCCATTTGAATAATTTTCCTACTTTCTAATATCTTCCTCCACTTTGCTCTTATTTATACTTTAGTGTCTCACATAAGAGAAAAATAGGATATTTAATCCTGTGTGTCTGATTTATTTTGCTTAAGCAAATGGGGTAGCTTCTAGTTAGATCACTTTACTTCCGGAGCACTTGTAGAGCAGGATGCTGGCTTCCATTAGAAGAGCAGGCACCTGTGCTTGGCAGTTCCTCTGCCCCATGCAGGACCTCTACCTCTCACAGAGGCTACTCCCCCACTCCGCCTCCATCTCTGTCTCCCCTGGGTCCTCCTCCATTGGTGTGGAGCATATATGGCACAGACTGCTTCTTGAGGAGGAGTGGATAACTGGGGCAGCCATGTTCAGGCCCAGGTTCTCCCTGAGCCCCATAAGTCTGTCTGGCAGACAGGCGTTGCTGCTCTGTCATGTCCAACTGACTAAACTTCTTTGTTCGCAAAGGATTTTTCTTTCAGGAATTCTATGCTTTTTCCTTCAGTCTGGTTTCTTCTGGGAACATTCAGTCCAGCAGAAATATCTGAATATACACTGATTTCAAAGGTGCCTGGAGCTGTGGGTACATCAAGAGATATGGCTGGACCCGTTATCAGTGACAGTTAAGAACTTTCCTGGGTTCTGTGACAGTTAAGAAGGGGCCCTGCCTGGAGCACTGAAGCTGACCTGTGGGTCAAAGGTCACAGGTCCACAGGTTTCTTGGCTCTGGCCTGGATAAAATGGCCTTTTGAGTATGTAAAGAAAGTACCTGTCATTTTTGTTTCAAAGTGTATATTCAATCATCCTTTTTCTCATTTTCACATAAAGTCCTAATTTTAAAAGTTCTCAGTATTTTTCAATGTCTGCCCTTGGAATGGATGGGTCCCACAATCAGATTCTTCCAGTTTACCAACTGATTCCCAGACTTTAAGAACCCAGTTCTTGTAGAAATGAGACCCATTTCTCCACGGAGGAGACTGTGTGACATGCAGGTGGGTGGGAGAGGACAGGCGCAGGAAAGGCAGCTGAAGAGCAGCAGTCAGGAGCCCAAAGGGATCCAAGTCCTGACAACAAACACAGCCCAGAAAAAAATATATAATTTAAAAAAATTAATACTGTTAACATTTCCCTCATCATAGAATGTTTTCTTCACCTTTGCCTTTTTGAAGATAGACTACAGAAGAATATAGAAAATTAGGAATATAATTTAGATAATAATTATTGAGCAGGCAATTAGGTAACCTAGATATATGTTGTTGTATCAAGGCAGAATCTCATCTCTGACTAGTGTGCAGCCAGCGGGGTACTCAGTGGGAAAGCCTTTCTGGATTATGCAGAGTAAGGCGGGAGACTAGCGCATGAAAAAATGGTAGTGAAACTGGCCGCGATTTATCAACCACTGACAGCGCTCAAATCTCAGCCAATCACGGCTGGACCGCTGGGCGTGACCTGTCACAGAGGGCGCTGTCTCACAATCTAGGCGCATATATAGAGCAGCTTCAGAGTCTGTGGGAAGGCCCAGATCTGACATCAAAAGAGGACACAAAAGATGGTGGCTCTTATACCTCCTTGCCACCGTCCCCCTATTCTTGCTGTGGCTGGTCCTGTGTGCAGGACGTATCTTCTCTTTTCTCTTTCTTCTTTTCCTCTTTTTTTCCTTCTTCTTCTCTTCCCCTCATTTTCCTCAACAAATATTAATTTGTCCTGTTTGTTAGTTGTCTCCGTCCAAGTCTTTGAACGAGACAAGATCCTGGAAACATTAGATACCACACTGACCATCCGCAATGAGCGGTATGTATCGAGAGTGAGCAGAGAGAAGGGGTGGGAGGATGGTGTCTGATCATTCTGGGTGCACCGTGTTCAGGGCCTCCACTGACAGGTGCCAGCGCAAGGCATGATTTCGGGAGCTAGGGTCCAGGACCAGCACGGCTAAGTTCTCACCCTGGCCTCTCAACCTGTTGACAGAACAGCCTGTAATCGCATTAGCTCTGCCCTCTTCATCTATCAAAGAAGGTAACAGGATCCACTCTTCCTGTTTTGTAGGATTATTGTGAAGATGAAAACTATAATTTACTTCAGCTCTTTAAAGACCAAGTAGTATTATATTGACATTTTATTATTCATTCTTATTTTCTCACCAGGTAATATACTGTTTCTTAATAGTGTTGGAAGGTGAGTTTTAGAATCTGATGACAGAACTGAACTATCTTGGGGAGCTGGGATAGATTTGGGAAATTATGATAATCTCTCAAAACATCTGGTGGGGATTACCTGAGGGTAGCTGTGAGAACTAGAGCAGCTATCAAGATGGAAATCTGGCTTTGAGCTTTTCCACCTACTACGAACACAGCTCTTCCCTACCTTATGGCTATATTTGCTCTTTTGTATGGGAATTTCTCCCTTCCTTTCTTTTTCTTTCTTTCTTTCTTTCTTTCTTTCTTTCTTTCTTTCTTTCTTTCTTTCTTTCTTTCTTTCTTTCTTTCTTTCTTCTTTCTTTCAATACAGGTCAAGGAATACTAACTCTTTGGTTGGTTTTGCTATCATAGGGCTGTTTGTTTTATTCCACCACAGTGTATGGGACTTGAATCTTCATAATCTGCTTTAGACTGAAGAGACAATGATATCAACTTACATGTTGGTAGATATTTTGTTAGATTTAACAAACTCTTTAGTTTTACTCCCAATTTTACAATTAAATAGAGTGTCTTTGTAAAGAATAAAGAGATATTGTAACTCTGGCTTGTTAATGTACATTCTAGAAACCAACCGGTAAAATGTATATAGTGTGGCTTATTGGACTAGGGTGAAGGGTAGCTCGTATGGTCTCCATCTCAGACCAGCTGAGAGCATCCACATTAATTCAGCAGAGTGGTGAAGACCCTGGGCTTTGAAGTCAGGCAAACTAAGGTTAAATGTTATAACATCATATACGGCCTTCAGATTATTTTCCAATGTGCAAATACACATAGATAGAATGAATCCATTTTTTTCCTTTTATAAAACTAGGGATAGATTTTATAATTTCTTTCAGAATCTACATTTTCTTCTTATAACAAATATTACTATATTATTAAACATTCACTGTGTAGTTTATAGTGACTGCATAGCATTTTATATATATTTGAACAACTGTCTTATTTATTTAGATTCTTTCAGTTGTTAACTTTTCCAAATAAATCTGCAATTAGTAACTTTGTAAATATCATTGTTATGGCTTGTGTCTAGGTGTTCCCCCAAAACCTCATGTGGCCATACGTGGGGATTTTCAGAGGTGGCTGGATCTAGGGTATGTGATGCTGGAATCAAGGATGTGTGTGATGCTGGGATTGATATATAGTGTGATGCTTAGATTAAGGCTGCCCGAACCTGAGTGTGAGTGCTAACCACTATAAGCGTGGGTAGTTTTGGTAGGTTACAAGGGGCAGAAAGAGGAACACTGCTTGTGACTTGTTTGCTTGCTGCTATGGTTGCTGCTACTGCTACTGCTACTGCTTATATTCTTCTGCCTCCTTCCTGCCTGCTCTGTGATGCCCTCTGCCATTCCACCCTGCCTTGGAGCCAGCCATTTATGGACTGAAACCTCTACAAACTGTGAGCCAAAATAAATCTTTCCTCCTTTAACTTTGGGTGTCAAGTATTTTGTCTCAGCAATGACATAAGTAACAAAGACACATTACTTAGTGCTTACATCTGATTATTTCACTAGCATTAGGGACAGATAGGAATCTACAGAGCTAGAAGGTTGATGGAGTGGTGGTAGGAGTCAGAGGTTCTATTCTGCTTGCTTTAATTTTCTTAACAAATGAGAAAGGAATGTTCCTTCAAGAGTGAGGGTAAAGGAGATGCTGTTGAATGTTTGAGATGAGAAGTTGTAGAAAACAGTCAGTTGTGTATGCCGTATGTGCAAATTTACTTACTTGCTAAAATTAACTTGCAACTCCCAAATCAATACTCCTAGTGCTTTTGTAGCCATTTACAAACATGTTCTTGCTCAGAGCTACAAAACCTTTGAGTCATCTAATGCTCTAACTGAGGCTATGCTCCAGCTGGCATGCATGCTTCCAGCTGAGCTTGAACAGAGCCATGCCCTGTCTTCTTGTTGCAGCTCAAATGCAATAAACAAGTTCTATGTCATTATCTCTTCAGTGTTATTTATTTTGTATTTTTTGTGGTTTACATCAGTGATATTTCTGCTTAAAATTCCCCTCCCCCAGGTGTAGTGCTAAAGTGCTATCTAGCGTTCTTGGGTGCAAGAAGACTGTGATGTGAAGTATGGAGAAGACATGTGTGTTACAGAAGCTTCATCCTGGTGAGGAGGAAGTCCCTCCTCCTCACGTGGGCTGCGGCTCTGTCACTCCTAGGTTAGATGTAGCTGGTTAAAATGAAGGGACCTGTTTTTATGCCAGGAGCTACCTATCCAACAGTCTAGGGGCAGGCACAATTTAAAGCCATCCTCTCCCTTGCAGAGTAGCTCGACAACACTTTGTACATTCTATGTCCCAACTTTCATGATTGAAAATTAGCTTTTATAATATTTCTTTGGGATGGCTAGAAAAACTAAGGTGAAGAGATTTTAAATTTCTTTCTTGCTGGTCCAGAAGGGAATCACAGAGAAAGTAGGAGAATAAAACAATTTAATTTAAAAAAGGGATATATTAGTTCCTTACACTCTTAGGAAGTACTTTAATTCTTTCATAGGCTGCCATTGTGTGGCACCACAGGTAAACTGCAATCCTCAGCAAATCTTGAACCAAATAGGAGAAGCTCTGGGTACCAAAGAGCTGGGCCAAACACCTTTGCTATCAGCTGTTAGCCAAACTAGCAAAGAGATGGCACTGTCTTCCTTAATGGCTGGGTACAAATGCTGCTGTGTGGGGTATTTAGTAACAGAAGCAGTGATCACCAGTATTTCTCACATGGCCAACTAATTGCTCAGTGATTTCAGCTTGATGTGTACACTCTTCATTCTGCAGTTTCAGTTCCTCCCGAAATTGACATGGACTTGGGCTTCAGCTTGGAGCTCAGCCACTGTTACTGCCCATACTGCTGCGAGAAGAAGTCACCCTATGGCTGCTGTAATCCGATTCAGCACGTCCTTTTTCTTTAAAACAATAAACGTTTCCATTACCGTTGTGGTGATCTGAGGCAGTCTTGTGCTCATGTAGTAGTCCCCGCTTAACTATAAAAGTGCTGCCCTCTCCCACTTGGAGATACAAGGTCATCCTGCAATTTCCCTGACTTTTTTATGCTTTTTAAACTCCATAGTGTCTTGGCTGGTTTAACAGTTATCCTGTGTGAAGCCTATCTATGTGAGGACCCTGAGCTAGGTTGCTATGAGAACAAAGAAATTACCAGGAGATACACACAACACATAGGGTTTATTGAAATTTACTAGCAGCAAGAGTCCCCTGGTAGCTGGCTGGACAGGTCAGTATGGAGGGAGGTACTTAAATACATAAATGTTGATAGAGTTAAGTTTGTTCCTTTGTGTAACCATCATTCCAAGGAACAGCCGCCTTGTAGAAAAGAATACTTCTTATACACAATGCTTGCTGAGTTCCCAGTGTACATGTGAAGGAGTTGATGTTTTTTCAAATAATACTTAACCGGACATTCTGGTCTGGACCTACTTTCACTGCCTCTTTGATTTGGCTAGTTTTGGGAACAGCAAGGGGCCTTTTGGGGGTTTAATGTTTCATGTCCCTCTTCCTTTTTCAAGTATTGTACAAGTGTATAGAAAGATCTCACAGAGGGCTGGAGACAAGGAAATGCTGGGGGTTGCCCAAAGGTTGTAGAAAGGGGACTAAAAATTGTCAAAGAAATATAGGAAGAGGCTGGCATCCCAAAGAGGACATTACATCTGACCTTCTAGCATTGGATTGGCAAGATAGAGGCAGAGGAAACTGCAGACTAGTGCATGTGAAGCACTTAACAAACTCTACCTTTCTTAATCACAAGAGCAAGAGAAGGCAGCAAGACATGGCTTTCTTGGTGGAGTCTGGTTCAAGTCTGAGACCCAGGTGCTGGGTACGTCTGTGACCTGTTGGACAGGAACAATTGTTACAGTGCAGACCCAGGATGTAGATTTGCAGAAACCAAAAACAAAGCTTGTCTTTGCTCCCCCAACTTTCTTTTATACGGTGTTTGAAGATATGAACATCACGAGGAATACACAAATGAGAAAATGAATAGAGGTGGAGTGGTAACTTATTCCATTCGTCCCATGACTGGTCTATCCAAGCTACTCTCATCAACATATGGCTTCCATCCTTGAGTGCAAAGCAGTGCTCCAGTTGTTCTGTCCTCAGACACCAGGACAGGGAACAGAGAATGTGGAGCCGGTGTCTTCAAAGAGATGGCCTGCAACTTGCACAAATCACTTCTTCTTATACCTTTTTGCCAGAATTCAGTCATTTAGCCACACATATCTGATGAAAGCAGGAATATACATAGCTGGATGGGCACACATCCAACTAGAACTTGAGAGTGCTCTGTTCCTAAAAAGAGTAGGTGTATGGGTGACAGGGAGTTAGTTGGTAGCCAGTGATTGTCATATAGCATATTCACATGTTCAGCTTTAAAATGCAATGGCCTCCTACCGACCACTGTCCAGTTATGTTTAGGAAGACAGAAATGGAGGCAGCCAGAAACATCATGAGTCCTTTGAAAAAGCTTTTATACCAAAAGAATTATTCAAAGATAGTTCATAATTTTCATCCTGGGAATTTTACTTCCAAAATTGAGCCTCAAAAGAGAGCCAAGTCTTTTTAAAGTAAAAATCATTGAGAAGTTAACCTACAACAAAGAATCGAGAGACTTCTAGCAGACTTGAGGAATGTGCACTAAGCCAGTCAACACCTGGATAAAATAGGGAAGATGGAAAAATTGGGCAAGTGGCTTTAAAATTATTTTAAAGCAAAAACTTAAAAGAACACATTGGTCTGTTTTTTCCTACTTTCATACTCATTTCATTTATTTTTGTTGAGATTCTAAAAGTGTTTCAGAATAAAAGTTAAGAAATGAGCCCATTTATTATTTATTCTTCTTATTTTTTTGTGAGAAAGATGCAAAGTATGTAGCACTTTATCTCCTCATTGTTCACGTTGAGGAGAAGTAGAGTCCCTTTAAAGACCTATGTCAAAGAAGGAAAGTTTTCATATTTTTTTCCTTCTTAAACTTTGCTCTACAGAACTTGATCTGTATGAGTTAAGAATCATAACAGTTCTTGGCTACAAAAAGAGTCCCAAGAAAGTTACTCACAATTCATTGTTAACTGTCTTAACGCTACATCAGTATAAATAATCTATTCCTGATTATAATTAAAGAGACTGGATGGGTGGTGTCATCCACTCATAATGTCCAGAAAGCTTGATAGAGATGGTAGTTTAATACTAACCCATCACCAGGAAGCAGCAACAGGAACATTACTGTAGCAGATGCCCTTACACGCTTTGTGTCCTAAGGTTTCTAATACCAATTTAGAATCACTTTGATCCCTCTGGCACCATCACTGCACATTTCTGGTTCTAACGCCTGGAGCTTTAAAGATAGCCTTCTAACTTGAAAGTTTTCTCTGTTCCCAGGTGTAGAGCATTTTGCAAAAGACTTAGAGGAACCCCTTTTGTCATCTCCCCTGTTAGTGTCAAGTTAAGTGCATTAAGTTTGCTGTGTGGCCCTCAGCTTGTCATTTTAATGGATCAGTGGGCAGCCGTCATAAAGGCCGTCTGTCCAGGAAACTGTGATTGGAGACCACATCCAAGCGAATTTCAAAAACAATGACTGATAGGAAGCTTTTAGCTCTTATTCCATTATCCTTTTTAAAGTGGCTTGTCAAAGGCCTTGAAAATAAGCTACTTTGTGAAATGACACTTCTGTCCACCACCTCCTCCTCCTTTTTGTGAGGAATAAAATGTCCACATTCATTTATGCAGATTGTTAGAAAACTAATAGTTCATACAGAGTAGACTACTTTTAGTGTTAACCATTTATTTCTAGTGTTCTAAAATTAAAATAGCAGAAATAGTTTCACATGCTTTCCATATTTTTCCTGGCATGGATTTCTAAGGGGTTTCAAACTGGTGAACATTTTCTTTATCCATTCATCTGCTGCTAAGTTTCCTTCCGTATCTTGCTTCTGTGAATAATGCTGCAACGAGTATGAAATTACAGATACCTCTTTGCAATACTGATTTTATTACCTTTGGCTATATACCCAGAAGTGAGAGTCTTAGACCATATGGTAGTTATATTTTTTGAATTGTTAAGGAGCCTCCATATCGTTTTCCATAATGGCTGACCCAATTTATAATCATACTAACAATGAACCACGGGTCCCTTTTGCCCATATCCTCACCAGTGCTGATTATTATTATTATTATAATTATTTTTACTTTTTGGTAGTAACCATTCTATCAGGTGGAGGGGTGATATTTCTTTGTGGTTGTCTTGGTTACTTTTCTCTCACTGCTGAGACAAAATATCCAACACCCAAAATTAAGGAAGGAAAGGTTTATTTAGCTCACAGTTTGTA